>NW_027041905.1:3600000-4200000 GCF_035048745.1 Mucor velutinosus | reverse complement strand
TGATTGCACGATGAATGGAGCATGTATATCGTCCATGACGTTTCATTATCTATTTATCGATAGTTGCTACAATGTTCGAGTTCTCCATGTCTCTCCCATCCTATTTGTAAGTGCTTGCTTATCAGGAACTATAATAGCGTGATGTTCAGTTGATGCGTTCCATTGAAAAGCCATATTCAAAACAAACAACAGCTGTCTCAAGGCATTATAATCATCTCGCCTCCTTTCTGCTAAATGCTCCAAGGCGACGTGCAGTTCCACAAAGTAGGCATAACGGTAACTCAAGGTTTAGATTTAGGATATCCGATTAATTAAGATGCTGAGGATATTTCTTTCCAACAAGTGTTCATTTCGCCAGCTTGAATAATAGGATGTATGCTATATCAACCAGTTATAATCACTACTTATATTGCTACTTTATCCAAAGGGTGCTGATCTACGTTGTATTGAAGACTACTAGATAAGAAAAAAGCACAGATCAGTCAAGTCTTGTGTTCGTATACGTTTGTGAATTCCCTAATAAAGATAAAGCGATAGAACTGCGAGAGATGAAACATGAGCATGTCTAGACAACAACAAACAAAAATTTAGGTTTATGCGAACAATTCACCAATGCCATGTATCGTTGTAAACCACGATGATGTTTACTATATTTACAAGACCAAAATTTTGTTACACTGATCAGGACAGCAGCACCAAGGGGGAGCGGGGCGAGCAAGAGCAGTAATGTATGTGCAATATACATTAATATCATTGATTATCCATTGCATGTATGTAACGCCTGATGAACATGAGAGCATTACGTGTGATAATCCTTGAAGGCGGACACACTAAATAAGGAATGTGTTTACTTGGTGTAATAATATTAAGGAGAAGTCTACCATATAAAACGTTAAAGATGTTGCTAATATTCAAGGAGTTGATCATTATCCACCCACGCGGCCGAGGCAATTGAAACATAGAATGTAAATTAAGGAGAAATGGGGAGAGGCAAGATACACAGACGTGTGTGGTGAATGGGCATATAAATAATAGACTCTTGAATCAGTCAATAAGCAATTAATTAAGTCCTTTCTTTTCCTCTTTTCCTTTCTACTCCCTCTCTCAATCTCTCTCTCTTTTCTCGTCATTCAGTATCATGATCGATCCTCAGCAATTCTTGTATTCATTCATTGACAATCAATCCATTGAGCTCGTCTCCATCATTGGGTCTGGTTCATACGGAGTTGTGTATCTAGGTCGTTATGTCTATACCAATCGTTATTATGCTGTCAAATGTCTCCATGACAACCATATCACTCGAAATGAAGTCGAAATGCATTCAACCCTCTCAGGACATGCTAATATCTTATCGTTGGAGAAAGTCATCAAAGAAAGAAATCATGTATTCATTGTCGTGGAATACGCTACACATGGTGATTTGTTCTCAAGCATCACTCAGCCTAAGCTATCTCAAGCCATTATCGGTAAAACTAAGGTTATCCGCCATTTGTTTTTGCAAATACTAGATGCTGTGCAACATTGTCACCACAACCTGATCGCTCATCGGGACCTGAAGCCCGAAAACATCTTGCTGCTATCAAATCATCGTGTCAAATTGGCTGATTTTGGCTTGACAACAAATCAAATGATATCCAAAGAGTTCAATTGTGGATCGTCCTTCTATTTCTCTCCAGGTAAGAGAAGGCTTGCTAATTTACACAAGAAAGATTCGTTTATTTATAATGTTCAATTTAGAATGTCAAGGTATTACAGTGTCTGGCAATCACAGCATGAAGCAAGTGCAGTATTACGATACTCTGACCAACGACATTTGGAGTCTAGGCATCATCCTCATCAATCTCGTTTCAGGCCGAAATCCTTGGAAACAAGCAAATATGCAAGATGCCGCTTTTGCTGCCTACGTGAAACAACCTCGTCGCTTCTTTCGCACTATACTTCCTGGCATCTCCAAGAGTTTGGACCGCATCTTGATTCGCATCTTCTGTCTAGACCCAGCAAAAAGAATTACATTAGCAGAGCTCAGGAACATGATACTCGCCTGTCGCTTATTTACTGTTGCTACTCCAAATACCCCCTCTGCTACTACTACTGCTGCTACTACTGCCCCTCAAGACGTGAAGCCAATGACTCCACCTCCATCTTCTCAAATACAGTGCAGCGAATCATTTGAAAGCACTATGCTGGCTTACATAGGAGACTACACAGATGATGAAGGCTTCAACACTGTCAGCAGTCATTGCGAGCTGACCTCTTCTAGTTCTGATGATAGTTCGTCAGCATCAGACGAAGATCCTTCAACTTCATGTAACGATATTAGTCCTATCTTTAATTTCCAATATCATCACCACCACAAGATACAATATGAACAACAATACATTGAAAATTATGGGTACTAAAAGAGAAGGATTCTCGCCAAAAACTTAGACTTTAACCATAGATGAGAATATTACTCTTTTTTTTTTTTACAACATATACACAGCACTCTACCTCTTAATACTATACTACACATCATTATGTTTGCCCCTCCCTTTTTTTTATATCTTCTTGGTCAAATCCATCATCTATTCATACATAAAGTCAATGACTAATCATTCTTCCATTACAACATATACATTCATATGCGCTACACTCTCCATTTATAGACACATAGACACAATCATACATTCATACATATCATACACTTTATAGAATTCATGCCACTTCCAACTATCTTTAATAAAAAGACTTTATTCTTGCTCATCCCCCATACAATCAAAAGGCATAAAGCATCTTTCCGACATGTGGAAACACGTTATTCAAGCCGAATCAAAGATGTTAATGTAAATGATTGAATGAGGAGGAAGGCTCTCTTGCATACATAATGTAGAAAACGGGTCCAGACACGTGGGTCCTGTCATGGGCAGATAATTCGCATTTATGCAACTGTAAGCTTTCATATAGTGATATAATTCAAGGGTTTGCGGGCAATTAGACATAGAGTATTGGTATCAATTAGTACGCATAAATAATCAGGGTTCATTAGCTGGCAACATGGAAATCATGGATCAGAAAGGGTATTTATTTTAATTACGGTGCTATCTACAATCCCAATCCTCTTCGTCTAGGCGTGCGCATGTCTCTAGCGCCAGGTGTTGCAATACGCCCAGCACGCGCCGTGTTTTGTCTCTTTTGGAGGGCTTCTGCTTCTGATTTCTCCTCGCGTTCACGAGCTACAATAAACAGACATAAATACATTGCTCATAATACTAGACAAACATACGCTTACCAAGCTTCATTTCCATCTCCATGTTGAGACGAGACTCTGTGGCAATGTTCGCCATACGCTTTTCTCTTTGACCATAATTTCTATCGCGATCACGGATAGAAAAGAACATGGGGCCCAATTCAGCCAACCAAAAGGGATCGACAGAGGTAACGCATTGCATGTATTCCTTTGAGGTCAAGACCAGTTCATGATAAACTACATAATCAGGAGTGAAACCTGCGCCAAACAGAGCACTGGTAGGATGAAGATGGCATTTCATGCCACTTCTACAGTTGATATATTCACCAATGCCTTTTAATTTAGCTGCTTGATGAAAGTAGGCTGAACAGATACATTTACTAGAGAGACAAATATGAGTACGGTATTCTTCTCTATCTCCTCTTGGTACTTACCGAACCACGTCCCAATCCGTGCCACAGGAGACGTAGGGCATTTTGATAGTCTTCATGATGTCCATCAATTGAGAACGCACTTCTCTTGCCTTGCGCATAGCCTTTGGATGCACGAAATGCTTTGTACACCAGTCATCGCGGTAATGATTAATCTTCCATTGTGTGTACACATGAAGCAGTGTCAAGTGGTCACTTTCAGGCACGAAGAACTTTTCTCGCGCGGCATCCGACTCCTCCATACGCTCCTTGGGTCTGTAAAACACAGAGGGAACAGACAGCATAGAGACAATAGTCAGCACCTCGGCAGTACATCCTTGTTCGTGAGCTGCAATAAGCATCTTGGCCAACGAGGGGTCCAGAGGGAATTCGTTCATCTTTTGACCCGCATCCGTCAATTCACCCGTATTATCAAAAGCGTTGATGATCCATAGCTGATACATGGAATTCAAAATGTTCTCTTGAGGAGGAGGATCCATAAAGTCAAATTCCAGCAGGTTCTTGACACCCAGCGATTTCAGTTGGAGCACGACACTGGCGAGATTAGTACGCTGAATCTCAGGGATCGTATTGACAAACATCTCGTTCCTGTAGGCATCTTCCGTGTACAAGCGATAAGCGACACCGGGGCCAGTTCTACCAGCACGACCACTACGTTGATTGGCGTTGGCTTGACTGATGGGCGTTACTTGCAGGGCGTCCATACCGATACGAGGGTTGTACACCTTGAGCTTGCAGTAACCAGAATCCACCACGTACATGATACCGTCCACCGTAAGCGACGTTTCAGCAATGTTGGTAGCGACAATGACTTTTCTGGCGTTGTTCTCGGCTCTTTGGAAAATCTTGGCCTGCAAATCAGCTGGCAATTGTGAATAGATGGGCAAGATGGCCAATGGTGGTGGTTCATCTAGCTGTTCCAAACGCTCTGCTAAGGCTGAGCACGTAGCTTCAATGTCCTCTTGACCTGTCATAAAGATCAAAATGTCACCAGCAGGTTGCGACAAGTGAATAGCCAGTGTTTGCTTGACGGCACTGTCCACATAGTCCTCACAAGATGTCTTGCTAAACAACGTGTCCACGGGGAAAGTACGACCAGGGATGAAGAAACAAGGCGCGTTACCAAAGAATTGCGAGAATCTGTCAGCATTCATGGTAGCAGAGGTGACAATCAGCTTCAGATCTCTTCTGCGAGCAAGCACCTTTTTCAAGAGACCCATCAAGACATCCGTGTTCAAGGCACGTTCATGGGCTTCATCCATGATGATGGCACTATATTGTTCCAGGTCTGGCGAGTTCATGGATTCACGCAGCAGAATACCATCGGTCATGTAACGAATCAGCGTATTTTCAGATGTTTGATCTTCAAAACGAATCGTGTAACCCACCGTGTCGCCCAATTCACAGCCCATTTCTTCAGCGACACGCTTAGCAACAGACATGGCAGCAACACGACGTGGCTGTGTGCAACTGATTTTACCATAGTTTGTGTAACCATCTTCGTGCAAGTACTGTGTCAATTGCGTTGTTTTACCAGAACCAGTTTCACCCACAATAATGACTACTTGATTATCGCGTACCACCTTGAGCAGGTCTTCACGGACAGCAAATACAGGCAAAAACTCTCGCTGTTCACGCATGGTTCTTGTTCGCGCAAACTCACTAGCTGCTTCAGATGATTTCAGATGAGAGGCAAACTTGGAATCGCCCTTGGCATCATCGCCCTCTCCATTTTGCTGCTCGTCCGTCTTCTTGCCCTTGACACCCATCACATTGCCCAACGTGGTGCCAGCAAGGTCAAATTTACTAGCTTTGGCTCGTTCTGCTTGCTCTCTCTTTTCTCGCACTAGTCGACTGCCCTTTCTAGAGATGATGGCCATATCCGAAGTAGGGTCTCTGACATGCTGCACTGCTTCTAGTTGTTTGGTGAATACCATGCGACCATCCAAGAAAGGAGGCTTGATATCATGGACCAAGAGATGCACTCGGTTCTATTGCCATGTACTGTCAGTAGCTTGCTTACACACACTCAAGCAAGATCTGCCTTACCTCATTCTCTTCATCAAAATCTGTATCCACTTCAATTTGCTGTGCAACGCCTGAGCTGAGCATACGACTTGCCTCCCACATGTCTGTATCGCGATTGTACTGTGCTTGACGAGCAGACAATTTCTTCATTTGCTTCTGAGCCAACTCTTGTTCCTTGTGTTGATCGTGCGATTCATAATCAGCGAATGCATTGTGCGTATCATCTACAGCACCGTTGTCTTCCATTTGATACCACTCACGATCTAATTGAGCTTGTTCTTCTTCCCAACGCCTTCTGTCCTCCTCGTCGCCTTCAAATTCCTCTGGGTATTCCAATGCCACTTCATCGTAGGCTGTGGATCGCACAGCAGGTGTCATGTAATCCCACGTGCGTCTTACTGCAGCAGTAGCAGCACCTGTGGATTGTCGAATACCACTGTCATGTCTTCCGGGTGTCATGTTGCCGGTTGATTGACGAGGTGTGAATGCACCCTGATTTTGTGGTGTCATGCTGGTCCATTGGCTACGCTTGATCAAACCTCCACGTCTACCAGGTGTCTCTGATCCATCTCGAGATGATGGCGGAGTGCTACTGCCACTTTTACTGCTGTATCTGTCGTCTGGCCTTCTGTCACGAACGTCCCTATCACGGTCTCTTCCATAGCGATCTCTATCACGGTCTCTGTCGTCACGATGGCCTCTGTCCTCTCTACGGCCTCTCTCATCTCGGCTGCTTCTGTAATCATCTCGGCTGCTTCTGTTGTCGTAGTGGTTGCCTCTATGCCTATCTCGTCTCTTCATGTCTTCCATTCGTTTCAATGCTGATTCAGAGATGCCGCCTGGATTGGAAGGTGTCTCCATGCGTTGCGATCTGTAATGCGGGCGACTTGTCTGGATTGTGTTTGTTTTGATATCCTTATCCTCTCTACTGTCCATTTTGCTGTCGTCTTGATCCTCCTCATCGTCCCAGCTCATCTTGATTTTCTTCTCTGCTACGGTGGAGGCTGGCACAGCAGCTGCATCTGCTAAACGCTTCTTGCGTGCCAATTCATCCAACCCAAGCAATGATTTATTAGGTAAAGCAGGTACTTTGAAAATGGGTCGCTCTTCATCTGCCTTGGACGATTTGTTCTTTTTGGTGATGAGGCCACCAGGTAAGTTGTTACCTAACACAAGCACCTCGTTTCTTGTTGCATCGACGACAGGCTGAACGGGTTTTGCGCTAGTGCTGCTTTTGCTGCTTGATTTGTGCTTTTCCTTCTGCTTTTCGTTGTTGATTTTAGTGTATGTCTCTGCCAGAAACTCTTTACTGAATCTGCCAAACGTGCTACAAACTAGTACATGATTTGTTGAGTAAAAAGCCTTTAAATGGTCTCGATATCCATCCACTTACCTTTGCTGAACTTGTCAAAATCTTTGTTGGTTTCAGCAAATTGAATGACCTTCTTGGCAATCAAATCGTTAGGATTCGTCAGGTTCAAAGCTCGTGAGATATCGATAGCAATATCATGAACAAAATCGTCGCTCGACATGATGGTATTGCGGATGAAAAGAGTGAGAGTATATTTCATTAAAGCAATTGAAAATTTATTTGAAATCTCCAGTGGGAAACGTCACGCACTACGAGCGCTTAAGCTCATGTATCAGAGTGATCAGTGCGTATATTCTCCACGGATATCATCGTACATGTGCTTTCAAGCACTCGACAGCTTATCCACATAGGCTATTTATGCAGCATTATCTACTATTCAGTTGTTAGGCTCTCTGTAAGTTTAGCAGTAACTTTATCGAGCTAATCATATTAAGCTGCGTTTTTGGTATTGGTTTGATGTGTACATAAAAGCATATTTTGCTTTATTCACACGAGTATTTATGCTTCGGATGGCTCTCTATCTTCGCTTCGCTTCGGTGAAAACCAACCTGCACGGCGGCAGCTCGCGCTACCGATTGTCCTTGCGTATCTTATCATAATACTACTACGTTCATGTTGACCCTCTACTTACACATGAAAACCTTTCATATTATCTGTGGATCTGATCCTTATGTGATGCTCTACATCCATACACACGTAGCTACTTTATATACGTGCAAGCAGCATACTGTTATTTCCATTTTTTAGTCCGTAGTGTCCATAATACAGCAAAATTTGAATGCATTTGAGCTGCGTTTTCTTGCGTTCAAGGCCGTTTTAGATCGTCAGAATAACCCCAAATGGTTGCTCTCATCTGGCAGTTACTTTCTGACACTTTTGCTCGACTTTTTGGGGACCAAAAAAAACATGGTCAAAAATCGACCAAAAAGCATGAGGTACCCCTCATGGTTTTCATCGAAAATCAAACGATCGCATTTTTCACCTTGATAATGAAGACTTTTACTATGGTATATCTTAAATCAAAATGTTTCTATCAATCCAAAGCAACTCATGAAATTGTGTTTGTGAAACCTTCAGATAAAAAATCTCGCCATTTTCGTCCAAATCGTCATTTCATATTTTTCAGGATTGGTCAACAAGCTTGTTCAAAACGCCTATCATAATTAATACGGTTAGATGCGCCTGAAAAAATCCTCCCAGAATGCATTAGGAAGCATGAAGGATTATTGCAGTTGTCATAGTCGAACTTGGCAAACTAGATCTTTCAAGTCGATTCTGTACAAAATTTGGCCAATCTGGAATGGTGAAAAACCATCGACGTTTTAATATGTTTTGGCTGTGCTTCTGCTTGCTGTTAAAATCAATATGACGAAGGGAACCGCTGTTTGCAAAACTAACAAGAAGGGAATCAGGTTCTATATCATGGCCTCACTATTTTGCTTTAATTTTTCAGCGCAACTTATATATTAAATGACCTTATTACTTGCAATTTGCTCAATTAGGTCGGGTTCATGGTAAAATGGATACTTATTACTCTTTTTAAAAATGCATGATACTTCAAGTGTATATATATAGTGATATGGCTTGGTAGTATCATTGACAGATATGCAATGATGACCAACACGCAAACCTTTACATTGAGCACAGCTCTGAAGATCAATCTCAAATACATTTCCATATTGAATTTACCCGTCTGGTAATAGTATGTTGCTATCGCTAACACTCAGAATCATCTAAGCCATTCGATGTTGAATTACACTTGTCCTTGCAATGCATCACAAAAGCACTGGCATACAATGAATATCTGTATCCATGTCCACCGAAATGAATACACCACCCAAATTCGGTTTTACGGTCGCTCAATGTTAGGAACCAGTAACTAAAAGAAGAGATGCCAATGTTCAATGCAATAAGCACTATAAAGGAGGGTCCGCATCAAGCACTCTAGACGGTAACTTTGTTTATGCGTTGATATGCTCTTGTTTGTTTACGTCAATTTATCAACCAGCAAATTCTCTGTAGTAGATTTCATAAATTATCATGCTACTTTTTTTTTTCCATCCCAACTTGGGTTTAAAGCTTGTTTGAGACTCGGCAATCGGGTGAATTTGTACCTTGATTATTCTGCAGAGAAAAAAAAAAAAACGATCGTGGGCATATAATTTTTTTATTTTTTTTATACAAATAAAACGAGGCATTATGTAGAGAAAGAATAAAGTTGAAGGACAATATGTACAGGGAATTCAAATAGGGTCCATCAACCTAAGAAGAATTGGGCTTGTTTTGGTTTCTTTTTGTATCGTTGTGAGAGAGAAAGAGAGGAAGACGGGAAGATGTGTTTTTTGATGTGTGGCATAGAAACAGGGAAAATTCAATCAAGGTTATTGTTGAGCGGCGGGAGCAAGGAACGGAACTCTGCCAGCTTGCTTTTCACGAATCATTTGTAAAATGTGTTGCATTCCCTTGCGAGCCTAAAAGACATGGATGAATAACAGAATATAGATGAAATGGCTATAGTCATTTACCTTTGCTGCGTTTGCAATGAAGGTGCTTTGACCGAAACCCTCAATGCGACCAGTCATACCCCAGCCAAACTTTGACACAATGCGAGCCTCTGTCTTGCAAGCTGTCCAGTCTTTGTTTTGTTCATGCTGCTTAAAGATTTGAGTCTCTTCCACTTGCATGATGCGAACATGGTTCAAGTTCTTGGTGCGAGTAATCATGGTCTTGTTCTTTGGATTAACTTCTGATTCTTCAATGATGAATGTCTCTGAATTCTTGAGAAACTATGGATGAAATGATTAGGTGCTATGCTTTGCTTTATGATGGATGCTGTATATTTACATTCTCAGGAAACCATTTGGGAGCCTTGCCCTTCTTCAATACGAGTCTCGTTGTCTTTAATACGCCATTTTCATCAACATAGCGATCCAAGACATCCACAGCGAGCACTAATGAGTCAACAAATGAAGTCAGACATTATATGCATGATGAGATAATGAGAAAATAGCTACCATGTGAAGCAAATGGATTAGGGTATCTCAACCAGAAAGCTAGGGTAACATTTTGCCATTGGTAACTAATGTTGAGCAGATTGAATGAGCAACAGCAATGTACATGTGGGTGATCAACACTTACTCATAATTGAAAACATGCTGATAAAACTTAACCATTCTGTGTATATGAGTGAAATGTAAGAGAAAAAGAAAGAAAAAAAGGATGCTCAAGCACTAAATGAGGGGGTGGTGTATTTCTAAGAAAAAACAGATTTTACTGACAGCGCAAGGGTAAAACCAAACCATTTGTAGATGCTTGAAGACTTATCATCTTACCACGGCGGTGACTGTGTGGCCTTGTAGACACTCTGATTCAGAGGATTCATTGGCTATATTCATCACTTCCGAGCAACGAGAGACGCTCTTGGATAAACCCAATTTTTTTGAATTATTCAGCAAAAGGGAATAGAAAAAATTGGAATCATTTTCCTTTTTTCTCTCTTTCTCTGATAAAAACAACCAAAACAAATGTCTTTGACCTCCAATCCCAACATGACACCTTCTGAGATCCTTCAACTCAACTTGAATGATTCCGCTCTCGATTTATTAAATGCTGCTATCGCTAGCCATCAAGTCAAAGTAGATAATAGCAGCACCAGCAATGATAAGAGCAGTAAGAAATCAGATACATCTAGCAAGAAGAGTGCAAGTAAAGACGATAAAGAAGCATCTTCATCCCCCGAGAGTAGCTCAGTTCATGGTAAATGTTGATTACTTTACAGAGCAAAGATCGACATGCAAATGCTAACATTTCATGGCTTTTTTTTTCTCTCTCAGTTCACATAAAGAGAGAGCTTGATAAAGGTAACATTTTTTTTTTTTTTGGTTAGCATCTGAGTGATTCATGATTTACTTACCTCTTCCATGTATACATTTCAGACGAGGAAACATCATCTATAGCACCTAAACGTGCGGGCCGAAAACCACTTGATAAAACTCAAATATCCGTAAGTAGTGTAACATGAATATATATATACCAGATGTGATATTAATACACAATATTCCAAAATGTGGCGTAGGATGCCCCACTTGATCCTAAACAAAAGAGAAAAGCACAAAACAGAGCTGCTCAGCGTGCATTCAGAGATCGTAAAGAAAAGCACGTAGCAGAATTACAAGCTCGTATCGCAGAACTGGAAGCATTGAATGCCACCAAAGATGAAGACCTCGTTAAAGAAAACGAACAACTTAAGGAGATGTTACAGAAGCTTCAGGAGGAGAACTATGCTCTTAAGGGAGCTCAATTCACATTTGAGTTTCCTGTCAATGACTCTACTCAAGCCAATGCCTTTGCTCATATCAACAACAACAACAACAACAACAACAACAGCAGCAGCAGCAGCGGCACGGCCACTGCAATCACTGACATGAATCACAGATCTTCATCTGATAAAAGTAGCATGTACCAAACTACGACTAGCGGCAGTAGTATGAGTAGCAACAATAGCTACAGCGGTGAAGATGTAGGCTCATCTGCCGAGCAATCGCCTTTATCAAATTCCCACACACATGAGGATGACTCTACCAGTGCAGACACCCCCATCAACTCTGTATTTTCAGCTGAACCTATGCAATTTGGTTTAATACATCAACAGCAACAGCCATTGCTACAGGCACAACAACCGCCAATGAACAATAGCCTGGATTTCTTTGCTGTTTCTGATAACTCTGGTTTCAACACTCAGCAAACAAATAGCTTTCCTACTGGAGATCTCTTCCATGGTAAAGATGATTTATTTGCAAACTACCGTGTGCCTACAACAAACAATGCGAACGACGATTTCTTGTTTGCAAATGAAGATTTATCAGGCTTGTTCGGTGGTACTGACGACCTCTTTGGTTTTGGTAATAGCAACCAATTGAACATGGCTGCTCAATTTGGATTGCCTGAAACACCAGCAAGTCGACGCCTCAATCTCACAGCCGATAAGAAGGAGATGCTTTTGAGCAAATTAAAGCAAGGTCAACAAGAAGGCAAATACATTTACCAAGTGCATCAAGATATTAAGCAACAATGTCCTGATTTCAACTTGGACTTGCTCTGTGACGAACTGAAAAAGAAGGCTTCATGTAGCATGAGCACCTATCCATTGACTGATCACGATGTGGATGCTTTTGTAAAGTGTTTGGACCGTGTCTAATCATGCCATTTATTTTCACCTATTTTTGCTTTTGTTTCTTGTTTCTACTATATATCATTCTTTCATGTAAATCTTCATTTAATCCCCCCCCCTCACTCTCTCTCTCGCTCGCCCTCTCAAACAAACTCTCTCATACTTATGTCAAATTTTTAATTAAAAAATAGCTTTATATGCATTTTAGTAAAATTAAAATTAAATGAAAGTGTAGCTAATATATGACTCTTTTATCAATCTTGATGACAATGGGTGGTTCATGTGTGTTTGGTCTTGAAATCTCGGCAAGTTCTCTTCCAGCACTCCAAGTGCCGCCTTGAATAAGTTGGCTCAAAGAAAGCAACTTCTTGCTCAATCTAAATGATTGACGAACACGTTCAGCAATGAGATCGAGGTAGGCTACAGTCAATGCACGCCATTCAACGACCACAGGGTCCGACATATCAAACATCGGAGCAACCTCCACCTTGGGCTGATAAGGTAAGAGAGAATTTGCATGATAGTTCTTGATCCCACGTTCATAATCAGCGGGTTTCAGGGTGAGAAAGCCAAAATCTATAAGAAATCCACCATTGCAGTAATCGGGAAGCGGTGTTAACAGGTCAGTGCCCTCAATAGTAGCGCCGAGCAGCTTTTCCATAGGTTCAATCATAGAGTAGACAAGCCATTGAGAGAGCTTATGGAAAGATACAAGGTTGCTATCATCATTGGAAATAGCAGGGCATGGCCAAACATCACCCAAACCAGGGGTTCCGCCAACATTATCTTCAGATGCCCAGATTTCACCCATTTCGAGGGCAACAGGCCATAATGTTTCAATGCTGATGAGAGGGCCCTTCTTGGTCTTGATGGTGGTGGGATGATCAAGCAAATAATCTGGATTTTCGTAAGGAGGCAAAGCAAGATTAGGTATGATACAAATAAACAAGCATGATACCAACTTACCCATCAAGTTACCAGGTCTCTGTAAACTATTACCAAAGTAATCCTTACGGTTTTGTAGCACCATACCAAGGTTGCTCAGCACCTCATGGCGTTCATCGATACCAACAAACGAGTTTGTTTCAGTAAATTGGAGGCCATCACGAAGCGTTTTGGAAGAGAGATTGACCAACGCCTCAGCTATATATAATGCATGATTAGAACAGCTACAATGCCATGTCAATGTCAGTTACTTACAGTCAACTCGATGAGGCTGTGTGGGATCACTTGAAAATGTGCCATTCACAAACAACTCTAGGATAGCCACCGCAATGCCATCTTTTCTCTTGAAAACTCTACCCGTAGATTTCTCAGTGTAAGTCCAAGTCTGACATGGCTTTATGTCCATGAGCACTGCAATGACCAAGATATCAATCAGCTTTCTGGTTTGCTCCAATGCATCTTGACCCAGGCTTGCCCAAGTTTGTAGGAGGTTATTAAGACGAGGTCTTCCACCAATATCAAAATGACGCCATCTACTGTACAGTGGGATATCCGAGGGAGTATCGTAATCTCTCTTGATGATGAGAATGACGAACTGAACCATTTCATCCAACTTTGATTGATCAATATCAAAATGCTTTAGGCGGTTCCGAGCAGCAGCTTCTTGGACTTTGTAACATCTTTCACGCACTGAACTTAGACTGAGCAGAAAGTCATTAGGAGATGTACCATGATGGTATGGAACCATATTAATAGTAATATAATAAGAGAAGAAGAAAAAAGATATTGTGTCGACGAAATCAATGATCAATCCAATTTTTTTATACAGGATTTTTTAGTCTCTTGTTTGTACACAACACATTGTGGGTTACTCAAGATTAAGGGAGAATGATGGTTGATATAGTGAATCATTGAGTGACAAGTGCGTGTGCACAAATTGTTTAAAAATCGGATCAATGGGTGGCCAACAACCTTGATGAGGAAAACAAGGAGTGCTTTTGAGTTGAATACCATGTGATCATCATCTCATACAAGTTTTTTTTTAACATGTCAAATAACAACAAAATTAAGGAGAGCATCAAGGAAACAGGGGGAACCAAGTTCGATGAGGATGGATATCTCCTTAAAAATAAACAAAAACACAGTGTATTACCATCATCTTCATTATTTTTAAACTGACAACTACATTGTCCAAATGTCCAGATGTTGAGCCCCTCATCTCCCCTTCTTTTGTATCTCTAGGGAAGATCTCCTCGGTTTCCATGGTGTTGGTACTGAACCATATCGGCCTCCTGATCCATTGCCATGGCAACCCAAAGATGCCTGTCATGAAGCAATCCATCAATTATGCAAAATCCTCAAATGACGCACAATAAGATCTCTTGTTTTGATTGATGGAGAGGTTCGCTGTGACTATGAAGGACTATGCCGCGATGTCTAATAGGAAACTTCAGCTCATCGATAACCCAGTATTGAGATTTTTAGATCAAAAGACCTTTACTTTCAACACCTCTACACTTGTTCTGACATTGCCACACACAAAAATGAGTGCATTAGAAAAGGAAGTGACAAATTACATGATAACCACAGATTCAGCATCTGCGGAAGCGATCGAAGCCTCCAAACGTCTTGTTTCAAGTATGCCATCCGTTAGTTAGCCAATTTCAAGGTGTTGACATTTTCTGCTCTATATAGTTGTGAATGAAGGTTCTGTGCAAGATAATCTTTTGCGTCTCATTCAAACTCTCGGCGAGTACTTGATAAATGACGATGAGTTCGTACGTGCCAAAGGTGATACATGATGAAGCGAATAGGTGCCTTATACATTTGGTATTAATAATCAACCCCCCCCCCCTAGCAACTGGACTTTTATCCAACACATTGACAGACTGCAAGCAAGAAGCCATTAATGAATCAGCAGGTAGAATTCAGTTCGAATATACTAGAGTTGTTCGCTTTTAACGTGCTGTATAGTATCTGTGCTTGTCGATTTCTACTGTGAAAGATTATCCGATAAAACTTGTGTTCACAACCTTTTGGATGGTCTTGTTGCTTTGACCACATTTTCCAACTTTACAGGAAAGAATGCAGTATTTGTATCAAAGAGGTGAGTGAATAGGCAATACGAGAGACGAAGGGTAGGGTAATGATAGAGGTACATTTTGCAGAGTTGTTCAGAACGTTCAAGTGCAGCAATTTCCTCAAGGCACCAGGCATCTAGCTTTCAAAGTGTTTGAGAACTTGATCAATCGACATGCCAGCGCATTAAAGTCAATCAACAACGAGTTTGTGTATGGATTCACCCAAGAATTGGATGGCGAGAAGGATCCTAGAAATTTGATGAGTGCTTTCCAAATCATGACAAGCATTGTGTACAATTTTGACATTTCAGCTCATGTGGAGGACATTTTCGAAGTAGCGTTTTGTTATTTCCCAATCACATTCAAACCCCCACCAGATGATCCCTATGGAATTACTGCAGAAGATCTCAAAATCAGTTTGAGAGAATGTATATCGTCGACACCGCTATTTGCAAAGTTCACCTTGCCTTTGATCCTGGAGAAATTATCATCCACGTCTGGTAGCGCAAAGGTAAAATGGAGTATCCATGAGTTGTAAAGTGCATGTACTGAGTCAACGTGTGTAGAGGGATTCTATGGAGACTTTGGCGGCTTGTGCCCCTGTCTATGGAGCTGAGGCATTATTACCTAGCATCAATGACATTTTCAACAGCCTGAAATTAGAGGTGTTCCATGCGATCGATGCACCTTTGGAAGACGCCGCTATCGAAGCCATTCGCGCTGTCGTCCATGCTTTGGGATCATCCTCAGTCAGCAGCACATCTGGACAAGATCCAACAGAGAAAGCCTTGAAGCCTTTGCTTGATGAATGTGCCACCAATTTAAAGGATCCTGATATGAAAGATTCCAAACAGGCAGGTCGAATTTTGAGAGCCGTAGCATCAGCTTCAGACAGTGCTTGTCATTACATTGTAGACAATATTGTTCCTTTGGTTTTGAAGCAGTACCGCGAGACAAATGTAGCTACCTTGAAGAAGGCAAACGTAGATATCATGATTGACTTGTTGGAAGCTTGCAAAACTCTCTATGGATCAGCATCCGAGGACATGAAAGGTTTGTACTGGGTAAAAGGCCATTTCAGAGACGCTGATTTGCTCATCCATCATGTCTATTTAGACGAGGATGTCGTGTCACCCTTGGTTCAGCATAAAGATCGGTTCTTTGGTATCTTTGAATCTTGTCTAGTTGCTTCCAATGAATACAATCTGCTTCGTTTATCAGGCTTGACAGGTCTGAAATTGATGATTCTATCAAAGGGATATTTGGAGTCAAATGAAGTTGGCCTCGCAGTTCAGTCTATCAACAAGATCTTGCTGGAGGAACAGGACGAGGAACTTCGATCTGCTGCTTTGGAGGCCCTTCGTGTCACATCACATATCAACAGCAAATACATAAATGAAATGACTATTCCTTCACTGATTGACAGACTCCCTGATACAACAGACGGTGGCACCAGCTATATGCATGTGCTATATGCCCTCAGAGTATTATCACCTGTTCCATCTGTGTATCAACACGCTATGCCCTTGTTGACCAAGAAGTTTGATACAGTCTGCGCCAATGGTAAGTCATAGTTCGATTTGAATTGGGCAGGATCCTCATCTATAAAGCAGATCAAAACGAAAATTACGCTTATGCCATCATTGAGACCGTGCTTCATATCTTGAGAACCAAGTCTGCTGAAAAGCACAATGATGTTGCTAAAGATATCAAAATCATTGTGCCTCATCTCATCACCAAATCAGCGGAAGCCTCTCTTGATACCAGCGACAATCTCCTCTTACGGCCTAGCATCATGGAGGTGGTTGCATTGATCATTATCACCGTCTTTTCAAAAGTGGATAGCGGGTAAATCTAACGAGCGTGTTACATTTTCCTCACTGGATCCTAACCTATTATTAGCGCGCAAAAATCGTTTCTGGATAAAGCATTCAAGTTGTTTGTTGATGGCCAGTTACCCGAGTTTGCCATTTCATCCACGCAATCATTCAAGCCCCTTAACATTACTAGCGATACAACTGAAAAGCAGCAAAGTACCTGTCAGCTCTTTGCAGCCATTGTCTGTTCATTAAGAAAGGATGTCGAGCTACCTATTTCATCCAGCATAGAGGACTACCTGAATGAATGGGTGACTTTAGCACTTGGCTCAACTAACCCTATTCAGGTAGCTTGCGCCTCAAGAGTTATTGGTTCAATCATCAATAAATGGAAAGATAGTAAGTGTGCTTCACAGGGAGTTGCTGATCGTGTCTGTGTAATAACCTCTTTTTATTTAGATTCGGCTTTAACTGAATATGTCAAAGCTACAACCTTGGTACTGGATGATGCAATTACACAACAAACAACAAATAGCAAGAATGCCTTACAAGTCTACTTGTGGATCACAAAGGCGCTTGTTTTTCGCACTCATGCTTTAGGCTATGAATTGACTACCAGAGTCATCGAGTGGTGTGGAAACAAGGCAGCTCCTGATGCTCCTCAGGGCTTTGATATCCTCATTGGTGATGATGAGCTTGCTTTGAATAAGAACACTTTTGCTACTACTACTGTAAGAGTCATGCCAAAATCAGCTTTTTCCATTTGCACTCCCTAACCTTTAACTAATCACTTGATTCACAGATCTTATACAAACAGAGATTTTTTAGTTTCTGCTTACCAAAGCTGGTAGATGGTTTCCGATCTGCTGAGGACGGTAAGTTGGCTCATCACAGTATAAAGCACTCTTTATTCATTCCTATTTGATTAGATGTCAAGCCAAATTACTTGATTGCCCTGTCCTATGTATTGAAGAATGTTCCCAAACAAATCCTCTTGAACGAATTATCTCCTCTTGTACCACTGCTGATTCAATCTCTTGCTTTATCGGATGCTACACTTAAAGTATCCACCTTGGAGACCTTCAAATTGGCCATTTCCGAAGCTGCTGATGTGGTGGCTCCACAAATCAGAGCTATTTTACCTTCCTTATTGGCATTGCTTGAAGACAAGCACAATTCGATTCGTGTTCGTGTTGCTGCACTTACATGTTTAGCTCAATTCCCTGCTTTTATCGCTAAAGATGCTTTGGCTCCACATGTAAATTATGTCATTAGACAGCTGAAGACACCTTTGGATGACAAAAAGAGAATTGTAAGAAAAGAGGCAGTTGATTGTCGCTCCAAGTGGTACACAGTCTCTAATATTTAGACCAAACGTTGCGAATATGAATAAAGCTGTAGTGTAACATATTTTATTCAGATACATCCTCTCTCAAGAGTGTTTATCCGATTACATCTTGAAGTCTTACTCATGGTAATCGCCATTTATATTGCCAGTTACCAGTTTTCAAGAGCCCTCAATTAGCCTTATTATGTTAACAATGTTCTTAGCTTTTGTATAACACCTATTGTCTTCCTCATTGACCACCAACCTGCTATCAAGCATAGTCTCTTGCTGCATAATACGGGCTTGTTGTGAGGCTTTAATCAGAAGAGAGACTTCGTCGTGTTGTCTTCCAGTCACTTACTGCTTGACTATTACCGTTAAAGATCCTCACCATTGGCAATTCCGTAGTGCGTTTGTCTTTGAGTACTAGAAACCGAGTGTTTGGAGTTTCTGCGTTTAGCGATTTAAGACTTCGTCAGCCTATAACAGGAAACCCTTTGGGGGATGCTGTTTCTTGGTTTCTTGAAGATACGCATGCTTTGCACCACGTTTTTTTACTATAACAGTAGGCCTAAATCAATTCAAACCCAATTTCTATTTTCTGCTCCAGATTGGCCGAACTTCTATCAGAATCGACTCAATTGATCTATTTTGTTATATTCGACTATATAAATTGTGATTGTCATCACTTATTTCCTTAAGCTTTATTGGAGTGCTTTTCGAGGCGCATCTAATGATGCTATTTTTAAGAGGTGTTTTGAACAAGCTCATTGAGTAATGCTCTAAGAATATAAAAAGACATTTTTGGCAAAAAAGGTCAAGATTTTATATATGAAGGTGTCACAAACAAACTATCAGGGGCTGCTTTGGATCGAGAGCAACATTTTGGTTCAATATATAAATACAAAAAAAATTTTGGTTCAATATATGCCATAGTAAAAGTGTTCATTTTTGACGTCAAAAACGCGGTCGTTTTATTTTCGATAAAAATGATGAGGTATTCCTCATGGTTTTTTGGTCGATTTTCGACGGTTCCAAAAAAGTTGAGCAAAGGTGTCAGAAAGTACGTGTTGGTCGAGAGCAATTGTTTGGCACTACTCTGGCGGCCTAGAACAGCTTATAACACGAGAAAACATGATTCAAAAGTGCCTGGATTTAGGCATATGTTTGAATAGTTTAGGAGAATCATATCATATCCTTTCAAAAATTTAGAGAATTGAGTACCATATAAGATGAATAAACCACTGGCAAAGCCGGTATTGGGGAGGAGGGTTTGAAGGAGGTGCTATGCTCATCCATTAAGAACATAACGTATCTAATTCAACATTCGGTAACATTGACCTATGAGGCGGGTTTACCGTAGCGAAGTGAAAGTGAAAAACCATGGCAACTAAGCATCTAACAACCCTATGTTTGGTAATATCAATCTTAATGAGGGGTTTACCGTAGCCAAGGGAAGATACATAACCATAATACTCAAGCAGCAAATTCGTTTTTTCATTTCTATTATTATCAAGCTTACCAACAACATAACGTATCAAATTTTGCATGAATTAGCTTTACCAAAATCAATATGCCTCCTACTCGAATTAGAAGTTGCACAGGCTGCAGAACTACCCTTTCAGTAAATTAAAGATACCAAAGATGTGATTCATGCCGTGGAAATAGAAGCTTTAAAGCAAAACATAGCCAAATTTGACGGCTTTCAAGCTTTCATATCTTGACATGTAGACCTTTCTGAGCCACCGGAATGACGCCAAACAATTGTACTTGAGTAGCAGTAACTTTCTGACACCTTTGCTCAACTTTTAGAGCCAAAAAAAAACATGGCCAAAAATCGACCAAAACCCATGAGGGGTACCTCATGGTTTTCATCGAAAATCAAACGATCGCGTTTTTCACCTTGAAAAATGAAGACTTTTACTATGGTGTATATTGAATCAAAATGTTTCTGTCGATTCAAAGCAACTTCTGAAACCACTTTTAAGAGGCTTTCATATGCAAAATATGACTATTTTCGCTAAAAACCTCATTTCAAAATTTACCAAGTTGCTCAATAATTTTAATCAAAACACCTGTTACAATTAGTACCATTGGAAGCGCCTTGAAATGTACCCCAGGAATGTATTAGAAAGCATAGGGTGATCATCACACTTTACATAGTCGAACCTAGCAAAATAGCTCAATGAAGTCGAAAAAAGACAAAATCTGTCCAATCTTGAACAGAAAAAAAAAATAATCTGAGTTTGAATCGATTTTTGGCGGCGGCATTGCTGCTGGCTGACCCAAATATCTTTCTGATGATGACAATGATGATTGCGATGCTGATTAATGGGGACAATGGAGTTGAAAGCACAATTGATTAGCCTTAATACTTTTTTGTGAAGCTTTGCCTCATAAAGGTGTCTTTTGCAATGACAATATCTCAAAAAAGTCGCCGTAGATCTTACACAAGTCCTTTATTTACTTATGACCAGCTCTATGTCGCCATGTTAAGAGCAGCAGTAGCAGCAGCAAATGGCATGACAATTCTACTATCAGAAAATGGAGATTGTGGTGTAAAAAGCTGCATAAAACTTGAATTTTCTTTCACATCGTCTCAATAATAGGCTTCGTTTGACATCAATATATAGGCAAAAAGGGTGCCGAGGAAGATACTTCCCTTCCTTCTCCTGCTTTTGATATAGTCCTTTTTTTACTAACTAATAATTGATTGTTTAAATCTACTTGATATATCGAAATTTTATTATATCTGATTTAAAATGTCTTCGGCGATAGCCCGCAGGGCGATACCGTCATCGAGCGTAGCGAGATTGATCGGCTAGTGCTAGTATACTGCCTACTTGTATGCAGGCTGTCCGCGTTGATATAGACGTAAAGCGCCAATAAAGATTCAGAATCACAGTTACAGGTCAATCATGAAAGGTTCTAGCTCGATAGCAGAAAACATAAAATAAAGCCTCATTTACGTTTACAGATTTTTTACCTCTAAAGGTCAGATTAATCGTATCTCTCGTCCTGCTGGTGCTTTCTCACATGACTTAGAGCAAGAAAAGCCTTTGCTAATGCAAATTACTGGATGAACACACTCCAAAGACCCAATTTGCAGATAATGTATTTGTTTAATCATTAGTAGTATATGTTTTATTCATATATAATAAAAAAGGGTAATTTGTAAAGTATTATTTGTTTTTGTGATTTAGAATTGCGAGATTATAAAAAGTATATATATATGAATAGAATGGGTGAGGGGGTGTTAAAAGTAAAGAGTAAAATGTGAATTAGATGATATGTATTGAAGAAGCCAGTCTTCGAACCCATTTTCTTTTACTGATACCTCACCAAATCTTGTAGACATTTAATTTAGACTTGTTCTTCCTTGACATCGTCGTAAGACTCAGTCTTACCAGCTTGTTGGCTCTTGAGCTTGCGGTCAGCTTCCTTGACATCTCTGAAAGTAAGAATACGGCCAGAGAAGACGACATCCATCTCTTCGAGAGAGCGACCCTTGGTTTCGGGGTAGAAAAGGAAGACACAAGTAGCCATGACAACACAACAACAACCAAAGAAAATGTAAGTACCCCAGGTGATGGTAGTAAGCATGACAGGGACGAAGAGAGAGATGATGAAGTTCATGAGCCAGTTAGCAGCAGTGGTGAGAGAAGTACCCTTGGCACGAATGGAGAGAGGGTAGATTTCAGCGGGGTAGACCCAACCACAAGGACCCCAAGAGTAGGCGAAACCGGCAACGAAGAAGTAGACCATGACAATACAGAAGTAAGAGGCAGAGGTGTTTCCAGACATGTCAACCTTGTTTTGACCAGACTCGTCATCCTTGTAAACACGACCAGTAGCACCCATAACGATACCACAAAGCAACATGGCAGTACCCATAACAAGAGCACCAGATATCAAGACGAAACGACGACCAAGACGATCAAGGAAGAGAATAGCAGGGATGGTGGAAAGGACGTTAAGAACACCGTTAACACCAGAGGCAATCAAAGAAGCAGAACGACCGGGAACACCAGCTTGTTGGAAGATGGTAGGGGCATAGTACATGATAGAGTTGATACCGGTGAATTGTTGGAAGACTTGAATGAGGATACCCAAAACGAGTCTTCTGAGCAAAGTACCCTTGAAGAGTTCGAGGTAGCTATCAACAGAGACGGCACGTTCGTGTTCAACTTGAGCAATGATTTCTTCGTATTCAGCAACAACGTGAGGAGCAGTTTCATCACCATTAGAGTGGAGTCTAGCGAGGACAGACAAAGCTTCAGCATTGCGGCCCTTCTTAATCAACCAACGGGGAGAGAAAGGAAGGAAGATGGTACCGACAAAGAGGATAGCAGCAGGAGCAATTTGGATACCAAGGGGAATTCTCCAGGCGGCATCGGTAATCAAATTCTCAGTACCAACATTGACCCAGAAAGCAACCATGAGACCAATGGTAATGGTAAGTTGTTGGAGAGAGATAAGACGACCACGGATTTCCTTGGGAGCAAGTTCAGACAAGTAAAGAGGGACAGACATGGAAAGAGAACCGACACCGAGACCAGCAACAAAACGACCACCAAGGATCATGTCATAGCCAGTAGCACCAGTTTGGACAGCAGCACCGATACAGAAGACACCAGAAGCAACAATGATGGTGTACTTACGAGAAAGTCTTTCACAGAGTTGACCTAACATTTTTATTTAGACTTCATGCTTCTAACGTTTGATCTGCAGAAACTTACCAGCAAAGAGAGAACCAACGAAACAACCAGCCAACAAGAGACCGGTAATGACAGATTGTTGTATAGCAGTAAGGTAAGTGCTACCACCAGTCATTTTGCCAATAAAAGTAGGCATGGTCAAGACACCTGTTTTGTATGTTAGCAATTGAGATTCATCAGATTTTCATCAAATGCTCAGTAGATATTTGAGGATTTGGAAAATCCACAAACATCTACTGAAGACTCGATGGTTTTGGAGCAAAAGACGTACCAGAAATGATTCCTGAATCGTAACCGAAGCAGAAACCACCAATTGCTGCAAAAGCGCAGACTACGTAGAGTTGTAAACTATATCCCATTAGA
Organism: Mucor velutinosus; assembly: GCF_035048745.1. Classification (NCBI taxonomy): domain Eukaryota; kingdom Fungi; phylum Mucoromycota; class Mucoromycetes; order Mucorales; family Mucoraceae; genus Mucor; species Mucor velutinosus. The sequence continues at coordinate 4,176,522 of NW_027041905.1, read as the reverse complement.
TATTATGATCGTTCAAGTAATGTATAGAGTTGGTATTCGGATTAAGATGTAAAGAAGATGAAGTGTGAAAAGAAAGGAGAAAGATTTGATTGTTAGATCGATAATGAAAAGAAAAAATGTAGGAAGTTGTGAAAATTGCGAGTTCTTTTATACAAATTTCAAGCGAAATAAATCAAATAGTAAACTGTGCTACCATGAGTGGACCAAAATTAGCAACTGGATCCAAGAGGTACAAAAGCTGGAGAAATGAATGGGAAAGCACTGAATAATTTAGCGACCGAATCAGATATCCTGATCATGCATCTCTTTCAACAAACGACAATGTGGGGGATGCCTATCATCATTGTTCAAATAATGTGGAGTACTTACCTGGGTTTAACGGGTATACAATAATAAACTTTCCTTAGCAATGATAGCTGATCTGCCTTAACATGGTACATACCAAAATTTTGCAAAGTATTCAACATGAAGAAAATCACATTTACAAGTGTATCGATACACATATTTTCTCATTTAGGATCTTTTTCACCCTAACATCAGGCCACCAATCAATGACTCTCATCGTAAAGGACCCTGTTGCGCTGACTCGAGATCTTATTGAGAGAGCCCCACTTGTTTCTTATTCCTCCACAAAAAAAAATCATTCCGTTTCTTCCCAAAAATTCTCATGAAGAGGGGACCCGAGGATTATAGGTTTAGTCAGTTGCTTCTACATTTGAGGATAAATCAGGGAAGGCATCACCCTTGCTTGAATTTGTAATAATGTCTGATTTCACCCCAATCAATGATAAAACCCATAGATACCATCAAGTCTTATTTCAACTTGATCACCATGCAATGTTCGCATCGCTCCCTCTCTCGTTCAGTAGTAGAGCAGCATCTGTTCTCTGTATTTTTAACAGAAAGAGCTAAAAGAAAATATCCTGAAAAGTAATGTTGTAAAAACGGTATAGAACTGAAATTTAGTTTTTCCTTTTCATCTGTAATAGTGTAACATCAATAAAGACGCTGATTGTGATTTGTTTCTCGTGTGTTTATATGTTTGAGTGTGTGTGATTTCTGGTTGGGAAAAACTGTATCTTTTTATTTTAGACCGTTGCTCATGTTACTTGCTATGCGATGATTTGTCGTTTGCAACTCTGTTTTGAATAAGAAAATGTCATAAGACCCTTGAGAGATTTATAAAGACCATCTTCGAGAACAATTGCCATGCTCTCTAAATAGCACCTTCGTTACTATCCCATGTAGAGTCCTGATCGGTAATGTTTACTATTGATTTTATGCAAAATCAACAATGTAGCATGCAGTGAGAGGCAGATGGGTTCATTTGACAAGCCGTCTCGGATTGAGATCATAGGGGTACAATAGATGGGATTTTTTCCCGTCTTTACAGCTTTACCAATGGTATAACTCTAGCTCATAGGTCATGATGTGATTGCTGCGTTATGTATCTTTCAAACAACAAATAGGGCGAGCTTGAGTTGTATCTGGATAATGAGAGCGTGTGAGTGTGTGTGCGAATATGGGCGGGGCATTGAAGGCGGGGATCTCTAAATTGTGGAGAGAATACAAAGGAAATTCGAAAACCTATTCGAGATTACGGACTGATTGGTAGTGGTATAAGGCGGGTTACACCCAATTCTCTATTTCCTATATTTATTATATTTAGTTACACATTACTAAGAGGGAACTTGTAATAAAGAGGACCCTTTATGATATTACTAACGATTAAATGTTTCACAACCAGCTTGTATCTTTTTCTCAAAGGTCGCCTTTATTGATTGATCACACACAAAGAGCTGTATGGATATTTCGGAATAAAAAGGAAGGTTGGCAAAGAAAAAAAAAGGCTTTACAAGTGATATTTACGAAAAGAGGCAAACCTACAACTGATTCCATGGTAGTACACATGAAAATATGATGGAAAAAAAAATACTTTCAAATGCGCAAGCTTTCATTACACTACTTTTGTTCTTTTGAAGCGCCAACATCACTGCAAATTGCGCTCATCATTTATACGTACAGATCAAGAAATCAAGTCTCAAATGTCACTCCAAAGAGAATCCCTGCATTAGCTTCATTTCTTGCTGGACAAACTCGTAGTTAAACCTTAATCTATTTATTTGTGGCAAGATGCTGAATAAAAAACTGCTGAGGATATACCAAGAGTGCCAAGTTTCTAGTTCATTCATTCATGTATTGCGAAAATTTGAAGATGACTGAGCATAAATGCCTTAAATGTGATGTTTTCCACGGAAGTGCTGCACCTATCTGGATCAACAATATACAGTATATGCTCTATACCTGTGCGCAATGAATCGTTATAATTATATTAACAAACGTTACCTTCCGCAGATTCACCTGAGAGATGAGCATATTAGGAATATTGAACGTGCTCCAGCGCAGAAAATCACATGTGAGTCAGATCTCAATGTTTAAGCGTAACCCGCAGAAATTATTGGATGATTTGAGTTTTGATGAGTGATCTGGATAGAAAGCAAAATGAATACAGAGAGCCCAGTAATCTTTCGATGGGTTTTATTGATATGCTGCGTATTGCGCATATCCATTTTGAGGAACTGCTACAGTGGTGATTAGTTGTAAGGGAGGGCAATCCCTTGTATCACCAATATAGGTTATAGTGCATTTCACCTTGCACAAACAGCTTGTCATATTCGTCTATAAGAATCCAATGTGAGGATAGGCAAATGCTTGCAAAAGCATAGTTTTCATTTCTTATGCGCTTGTAGCATGCCATTTTGAGATTAATCGCATCGCGCTTTTGATTTGAAACTTGAAAGCAGATCTATTGGGATGGAACATTCCAAACAATTTCCCCGCATTTACCTATCTGCTAATTCAATCCAATGCTAGTTGACCATTTCACGGGAAAGAACCATATTCTATTGTTTGGAGGGGATCAAATTAAGACGATTGAATAACCGAAGCAGTAGCAATTAGTTTTATCTTTGATGGCATTTGATTTGATGGGTTTGGCCCGATTGTTTGTTTGTCTGGATCAATGTACCAGACTCTTGAAAGGAGCGCATGATCGAAAAATGATGGGCAAGATCAATTTTACTCACGGAAAGTTGCATGTTTTCCTGCGACTTACCAATGTATTCATTGGGATGCCATTATGAAAAAAGCAGGAAATGGCAAAATGAAGAAATTGTTAATTAGATACACTGCTAATAAAGCGGGCTAATGCTTGTTGGCGATTGCAAAAATAAATCTTCTTTGACGCCTTGGAGAATGCTATCATAACATTATAAATGTTCACCCCCTAGACACTTTTACAAGTCTAATATAAAAAATGAGTTGCCAGGCATTTGCCAGGCATGGCTCATATTGTATATGATTAGAGATTTTATATTAAATCGCTATCAATCAACAAACAAGTTTCTTCTAACATTTTAGCTATTAGTATTAATTTTACGATATGAGTCAAAGGTCTGCGGCAGTGCGAGCCACCTGAACATAGGTATGCTTCCATCAAAGGGAAGTGTAGGACAGGAAGCCGCCTACAGAGTCAAAAGGCCCATCATAGCGCAATAAATTCATGGTCCCCAGACACTTTCAAAGCCTCAGAAAGAAAAGAAGTTGATCTAACAAGTATTTTGACAGACTGGCGTTGCTAAATATAGAATACAAGAAAAATAGCATAGCTAGCGATAGTGCTATGTAATTTGCCACTTATTTTCCATGCGCTTCAAAAGCATCTTTTACTATTGTATTGTCTTTCATGACGAAAAGGGCATTGAGTTTGCCAGCCGGTCCCACCAGTCGCCAAAATTAATTTCAACTCATACTCTTGTTCTACTCCAGATTGGCCAATTTTGATGGATTTTCGACTTTATTGATCTATTTTGCTAGATTCGACTATGTAAAGTGTGATGATCACCCTATGCTTTCTAATACATTCCTGGGGTACATTTCAAGGCGCTTCCAATGGTACTAATTGTAACAGGTGTTTTGATTAAAATTATTGAGCAATTTGGTAAAATTTGAAATGAGGTTTTTAGCGAAAATAGTCATATTTTGCATATGAAAGCCTCTTAAAAGTGGTTTCAGAAGTTGCTTTGGATCGACAGAAACATTTTGATTCAATATACACCATAGTAAAAGTCTTCATTTTCAAGGTGAAACACGCGATCGTTTGATTTTCGGTGAAAACCATGAGGTACCCCTCATGGGTTTTGGTCGATTTTTGGCCATGTTTTTTTTTTTTTTTTTTTTTTTTTTGGCTCTAAAAGTTGAGTAAAGGTGTCAGGAAGTTACTACTACTCAAGTACAATTGTTTGGCGTCATTCCGGTGGCTCAGAAAGGTCTACATGTCAAGATATGAAAGCTTGAAAGCCGTCAAATTTGGCTATGTTTTGCTTTAAAGCTTCTATTTCCACGGCATGAATCACATCTTTGGTATCTGTAATTTACTGAAAGGGTAGTTCTGCAGCCTGTGCAACTTCTAATTCGAGTAGGAGGCATATTGATTTTGGTAAAGCTAATTCATGCAAAATTTGATACGTTATGTTGTTGGTAAGCTTGATAATAATAGAAATGAAAAAACGAATTTGCTGCTTGAATATTATGGTTATGTATCTTCCCTTGGCTACGGTAAACCCCTCATTAAGATTGATATTACCAAACATAGGGTTGTTAGATGCTTAGTTGCCATGGTTTTTCACTTTCACTTCGCTACGGTAAACCCGCCTCATAGGTCAATGTTACCGAATGTTGAATTAGATACGTTATGTTCTTAATGGATGGGCATAGCACCTCCTTCAAACCCTCCTCCCCAATACCGGCTTTGCCAGTGGTTTATTCATCTTATATGGTACTCAATTCTCTAAATTTTTGAAAGGATATGATATGATTCTCCTAAACTATTCAAACATATGCCTAAATCCAGGCACTTTTGAATCATGTTTTCTCGTGTTATAAGCTGTTCTAGGCCGCCAGAGTAGTGCCAAACAATTGCTCTCGACCAACACGTACTTTCTGACACCTTTGCTCAACTTTTTTGGAACCGTCGAAAATCGACCAAAAAACCATGAGGAATACCTCATCATTTTTATCGAAAATAAAACGACCGCGTTTTTGACGTCAAAAATGAACACTTTTACTATGGCATATATTGAACCAAAATGTTGCTCTCGATCCAAAGCAGCCCCCTGATAGTTTGTTTGTGACACCTTCATATATAAAATCTTGACCTTTTTTGCCAAAAATGTCTTTTTATATTCTTAGAGCATTACTCAATGAGCTTGTTCAAAACACCTCTTAAAAGTAGCATCATTAGATGCGCCTCGAAAAGCACTCCAATAAAGCTTAAGGAAATAATTTTTTTTTTTTTTGTAGGGGAGTTGTACTCCATTTTTTATTTAAAGTCCTCTAAATGTCATGATGAGGGAAGAAGAAGACTGACTTAAGGAAATAATTTTTTTTTTTGTAGGGGAGTCGAGCTCCAGGTTTTATTTAAAGTCCTTTAAATGTCATGCTGAGGGATAGAAAAGACTGTTGGTGGACCCAATGTCTGCAAAGAAGGGGAATAAGATATTTTTGAACTAAGTTGGGAAAGAAATCTACTACTAATAAGGTGCGACACCTAGAGCCAATACAGTCTTGCGGAAATCGTCAAAATATAGATAATGGATAGAGTACAAAACACCAAACGAGGACATCAGTACTACTTCAAAAAATCAAACAACTTGCGTTCACCAGGATTTGAACCAGGATCCTCCCGTTGGCATACGGGAGTTTCTACCACTTCGCCCTACCACCAGGGACACTTAAGGAAATAAGCGATGACAATCACAGTTTATATAGTCGATTATAACAAAATAGATCAATTGAGTCGATTCTGATAGAAGCTCGGCCAATCTGGAGCAGAAAATAGAATTTGGGTTTAAAATAATTTTGGCTGCTGGTTGGTGGCAACCGTGATGCCTCTGCTATTATGAGGTTTGTGAAGCTAGTAGTAGGAAAGGGTTGCAACGCTAAAGATTTTATAGTGTAGCCTTAATGCTTTCAATGCCTCTGTTGTCTATTTTTGTATGTTTGATAAATTTAACCATTATGAAATGCTATTTTGAATGCGATTGCCAAAGTGCGATACGAAATTGGCCACCCTACTGCATCTATTGTTCAGTTGGGTTAAATAGTGTCTCGACGCAAAGCAACTCAATTATTAATAATATATGGCACACTTGACAAGAAAACATAGACCAGCCTTTGTAATAATTATCCATGCTAGGAGGTGCACCATGAGAACAACAGCAGCATTGGTGGTCTGTACAAGGATTTCTCCAAAACACAATAATGATAAAGAATAGTTGGCAGATAAGTGTCAAACACGGATTAAGAGCGATACTAATATTGTAGAATCTGGAGAATAAAATGGCAAGGGCGAGCTCATCTGACGAAGGGTCGCCGAAAGAAGAGTAAACGATACAGCTACATTCTGTTTTCTATCAAATCAACCGCTCAAAAATCTAATGTTTATAATCGAATATAGACTACTGAAAAATTATGTTAAAGAGGTTCCAATGAGATGGCCTTCTCTGTACTTATCAAATACATATAAGGAGTACCTCGGAATCAATATCCATAGTCGTTGCTTTGGAACTTCCCTGAATACGTAAAGTTAGCACATTTATATATAGAAACGAAATCTAGGGTTGATCGCTATCTTCGCCTAAATGATTAACAAAATTAATTACATCGTCTCGTGGCAGTAGATCTTGGTCAAAGCGATAAAAATTTTACGTCTAGACTGCGTTGTACATCCCGTGTCCCCCAGATAACAAGTTTGCGAGCGAACATTGCAGCTGTAGCGAACATTGTAGCTGTACATCATCAGTAGCACTACATTGTCACTTAACTCACACATGCTTATCTCGCAGTAAGCTTATCAAAAAAGAGCAACATGATTTAGTAGTGTAGTGATTTGAGAATCATTTATTGTGTTTGTAATGATTAATAAAAATTGTATAAAGTATGATGTGTAAAATTATATAAAAAGTAGGTTTGGTATATATATATATGATTTGAGAGATTATTAAGAATGCAATGCAGATATTTAGGCACCAGTATTGGTAACATCCTTACTCACAGAGTAGCTACCATGACCACCCATGGGATCGAAAAAGCTTCCAATAGTATCAGGCTTCTTGCTTGTGCGCATAGGATCGTTGTGATATCTGTCAACGATGGGGCTTATGGCGGCATCCACATCCTTTAAAGAGTTGGCAGGAGATGTGATGGGTGTAGCAGCATTTGAGGAGGCAGGTGTAGTGACGTTGGAAGAGTCTTTGTGGAAGAAATGTTTCATGAAGCCCATTGTTGTTGTTGTTAGAGTAGTAGTAGTAGTTGTTGATTAAATGCTTTTTTAAAATGATGTTTCAATATTCGATTTGAATACCTGGAGTATTTATACTCTGACAGTTTAACTTTTTGGCCATCTTCTGTCTAAACGGTTATCCGTTCCCGATAAATCTAGCATACGATTGGACCAAACGAGAAGAGGAGGCTACTCAGTGGTGAAATCATTCTTGTGGGTCGCAAACAAAGGCAAAAACTATAAAGCCATTCCGATTGTAGCACAAGAATGTGGCTCTTCGGGTTGATTTCTACATGTGTAGTTAGGAGCATGGAGTCAAATTAGGAATATTTTACTATTCAGAATTAGAAATCATTGGTGGATTGATAATCCGCGCATTCAACAGATCAAGCTTTTACGCTGAAGAAGCCTGGAAAAGTGAATCAAAAGGTATATAATCTATTTACATTGACTCTGAACTTACCCACGTTTACTATTGCTACATGTCTGAAATGCGGAAATTTGCAAATCCAAGTGTTTAGCAACAAATTTCACTGTACAAATGCAAAGAGTAACTATCAGCACGGCGGCAAACGGCTAAGACATTATGCGATTATCACTTATGTAAAAAATTCTTGGATGACTAAATGCTCAAGCGAAAAGTGATTTGTAAGTCTGTGTTGAATATCTATTCATGTTACGTCTTTCATACATATTATTCCCTTCTCTGCTTACAAATGCTCAATATTCACTTATTTTGAGAACGTCTGCGAGCTCAGTGCTAGGTCTCCGTAATAAATAAAGTTCATCAAATGTGTAATTCCAAATTCAGGTAGTATTGGTAAATTCTTATTCGTTTGATGGAGATTGCCCTGAGTCATTTGTCTGCTCAATGTCCATTTAAGCTTTTGCGATCAGATTATCTTGTTCTAAGATCAAGGTAAGATAGAAAAAAAAAATATAGAGCATGTTGTATAAGCAGAGAAGTCTGTTCTACCACAGATAGACCTGATTTGCTTGCGTATCAAACAAGTAGGTAGGAGAAAAGGCAGCAAACGCCTTCTTATCAAAGCTTGTTATTTATTAGCATTTTTCTTTCGTAGTGATTCGCCTCGATAAATAGACAACTAAAGAATTGCAGTATCGGAATCAGGGGGGATAGTTGCATCAAAGTTGCAGATAGCATACAGATAACCTCACACTTTTACTATTCATTGATGCTTAGATAAAGGCAAATGCTCTTTCAAGTGGGCTGATGGTGTACGAAATCGGTTCCTTGAAATCGACGCTCTCTTTGAATACAGCACATGCCTAGATCAAATGTTGCCTGAATTCAACTCCACATTTCATTCAAAGATGCTACGTTGCTCAATGAACCACAGATCTAGTTTGTGAATAGAATATGTTTTTATATATAATATGATGCATAAACCTTGTATATTATAAGAGAGAAAGAAAAAAAAAAGAGGGGGATAAAGAGAAACAAGAAGAATAAAAAGCGGCTCCACCACATGCAGATAATAATGATAATAATAAAGGGGGATACTACTTTTATCCTTTCTTTTTGTTCTCTCCAAGTTTGCATACATACGTAGTAAGAAAAAAGAAACCGAAATCAAGGATTCTGTTGCCTTTTTGCTCACATATATAATTTCAAATGTTTTGGTTGCGGTGCGTTGTGTGAGTTGTGAGTGTGAGTGTGAGCGTAATGGCGTGTGAGGTTGTGTGTGTGTAAGTGTGTGTGTAAGAAATGAAGCTTATATATATTACGATTGTTGTTCATGCTGTTCTACAGATGCGCTACGGGTTTCAGGAATGATCAACGACTTCCAGTTCTTCATCAGCTGCTGACAGCGTTGATTGATCTTGTGTTCATCGTCGCCATAGTCGTAAGAACAAGCAAATTTAACCACCTTGCCAATCTTGGTATACTACACATCCCGCAATAAAAGGTAAGTACACTCTTGCTTGACCTCATTCCACAATGCCCACACACACTCTCTCTCTCGAATTTACCCTTAACAAATCATATGTCATTTGTGAATCCTCGATTTCCTTGACAACTTGTGACACTCTAGCAAAGTCGTCTTTTGCAATCTCTCCCTACACAATATCCAACGCATCAGCAACACTTGTTTCTTACTTTTCTGTTCTCACCATGCGTCTGCTTACCGGCTTCTTTTCATACACCAGTTTCTGGAGTTTGTGTCTAATATGATAAATCTTTTTATATTCGGGTGTCTTTTTGAACATGTCCAAATCCTCTTGCTTCTCAATGTGACCCACAGAGTTGTGGCTATTTGGCTCTTCCGATTTGCGAGACACTGTTGAAGATTCCCTCTTGGTATGATGATCCTCCTCTTGCTCAGTCGACAACGATTTGCGCTAATTGGCCATTACGAATCAACCTCTGTAACTATACATACACACGCCAAAGCTCTACTTACTCGTTTCTTTCTATCAGACTCTGACGCTGATTCAGGCTCTGATAATCGAGCCCGCTTCTTTTCGCTTGGGGAAGCCTTCTTTGTGGTTGTCTTTGTCTTTTTTGATTGTGCTGTGGATGATGGTGGTGGGGTTGATGTAGCTTCGTTCTCCTCTGCATCATCTTCCTCGTCTTCATCCTCTATGTTCTTTTTCGAAGCAGCTCGTTTCTTTGTTGTGGGTGCTTTCCTTTTCTTATCAGCAGCGGAAGAGGCAGGCTTTTTACGGTCTTTTCTCTTGGGCTTCACCACTGGTTCCTCCTCCTCATCCTCTTCATCATCGTCCTCTGCAGCTTTATCTTCCTCGTCATCGCCCTCCTCTGGCTCGTCCTCATCCTCCTCCTCTGCAGCAGCAGCAGCAGCCTCGGCTTCTTCTTGAGCCCTCAATATAGAAGGGTCTAATGCTTGATGAACTGCATTCTCCAAATCCTTTGTCTTGAATTTCTTGTCCTTTAAATCACGCTCCACAGCCTCACGATCAAACGGACGAATGCAATCCGGTCCAAAGAAGCCACTACACAAAGCCGCCCCCCATGAATTAATACCCTTACCCATGATGAAGCGCGCGAGGATACTTACTAGTCTCTGGAGCCGTAAAAGAAGACGGTATATAATAAGCCCTTTGACTTTGTCTTTTGCTTCAAGACCTTGGCAGGTATCTCTTTGTCGTTTTCAATCTAGATGTATGGTGTTGGTCTCTCTTTCACTCTATGAAAGACTAGCAAACTTACCCTTGCAGGCCACCAAGGATAGCCCTTCAATTTGGCAAACACAGTATCACCAGGTATATATTCTCTAGGAGACATGATTTTTCACTAACGCGATGATTGTTTGATGTGGTTCTGGTGGACAGAAAGAGAGAGAGAGAGAGAGAGAGATGCAATGAAAATTTTTAGGAGAGAAAAAAAAAAAAAAAAGAAAAGAAAAAGGGAAAAATGTGAGCAAAAGAGAGAGAGAGAAATTTTTTTCTGCTCTGTATACACATTTTTTTGTAGCGGCTCTTGGTTTATTTGGTTAATTTCTTTGATAATTTCATAAATGTGTTTAGAATAGAATTGCGCTTGTATCCAATCAAGCCCAACACACCTATAAAAGCACATTGATACACCAGCTTCTTGCTAAAGAACCGGCTGCTGCTGGGTGCCAAGGCAACCGCTGTCTGTACATTCATTACTGTTTCTCTCAATGTGCCTGATGCAATGACTTTTCTGTCCTGATCCAGTACGACTCTCAAATGTCGGTTGGGCTGACTGTAGCCCCCGTCTGATCGCTTCACTCCTTCGTAGCCCTTGAGCGGCTCACCCAGGTAGCCTTGTCCATAGAATCCCACTTTATCCAAGCGAGGCAAGTACAGCTCATACGCAGGCATGTAAGTATCGACAAACGCTCGCACAGCCTCATCCGACAATCCATCCACGCCTCGAGTTTGCTTCATGTGATGCTCCTGCTGCAGTCTCCACTGATACACTTGATCCAATTTGAATGGTGATAGATGGATGAAGATGTCAAAATGAGGGTACAAGTTGTCTTCGTATTTCTGCAGTTCCGTGTTCATGACTTTGACTTGATCAAATTTGAGATTGACATGCTGTTTGACGTCCTTCTCAGGCAGTGCCTTGAATCCAAGCATCCAACCCTCAAACAAGACGATATCAAAGGGTGCAACAGGGTATTTCCAGTCTGACTTAGCCAAGCGATCGCCTTGGCCCGAGTGCAATGATTTGTCGTATACTGGGATAGGCACCGTATCTCCTTGCTTCCTTGTGCTCAAGAGCAACTGCAATGTTTGGCTGGCCAGTGCTAAATCATGCGAGCCAGCTTGGCCCCGTTGCTGATAGAGTGGGTTGTTGGGGTACTTTTGCGATAGCTTGACCTGGTCCTGGTGTGTCAGATACACATCGTCTAATGAGAAACTCACGACTCGTAGATTGTAAGGAGCTTCTTTCAATAAATGCGCCAGAGTATCACAAAGTGTTGTTTTGCCACTGCCTTGACATCCAGAAACACCCACAATCATGGGCTGTGGAGGCAGTTCACGAGACTTTCTATCTTGCTTGAATAATTCGTAGTGCTTTAGAATGTGCGATATCGACTCTTTGGTCTGTGGCAGCATGCCGTAAGGAGTATGTAAAGACATGATTGTGTAAATAATCAAGGGACCAGGAAATTGAAACAGAAAAGAAGGGATAGCACGTCTATATATATATATATATTTTTTTTTTTCTCTAGTGTGTGTATATTCCAAACGTTTACATTATACGTTTTGTGCCTAAAACAGAGGTTCAGTGCAACCTGCTTCCTTCAGACTGGCATTCAAACGCCATGATGATGGGTGTATGCAATGATCCTGGCTGTGGGTCATTTTGCTGGCCCTGGAAACTAGCATTGAACACTGTACACGTCAGGCGTAATGACCAGGGAATCTGACTGATCAACTATACATCAAGTACCCTTTCACATCTACCTGAAACGCAGCCATCTACTGTCTGTCTATATACAAGCTTGCAGTTTGACACGTGTTGCACGAACATGGGAGCTTAAATAAAATGGCCGTTTGGAATGGAGTATAATTACCACCAAGGCAAAAGCGCGCGTTGAGCTCTTTATCTTCCATCATCAATACAAAAAAAAAAATGCAACTTCCGGCCATTCTTCGTGAACCTGCTGTTGGACTCATTGGAGAAAAGTGCTACGTCTCTCTGATTGAAAACTTGAACATCCAAGATGTCGATTGCATCAAATATTCCATTAGCAAAGGCTTAGGGTTAGGTATTGTGTTGGGTGGATCCATTGTCAAGGTCCCTCAGATCTTGACCATCTTGAGAAACAAGTCGGCAGAGGGATTGTCGCTTGCAAGCTTCTTGTTGGAAGCGCTTTCCTACTCCATCACACTCTCTTACAACATGAGACAAGGAAATCCCTTCAGTACCTATGGTGAAATCATGTTTATCTATATCCAAAACATCATCATCACAAGTCTCATCTTTTACTATGGTCGTCAGCCCGCCAAGATGGTAGCAGCCTTGATCGGTCTCTGTTCTGTGTTTTGGGCTCTCAACAATGCTGCCTTGGTGCCTGCTGTAGCCATGAGTAGTCTCTTTGCCGCCACTATCCCACTCAATCTCGCCTCCAAAATTCCTCAAATCTACAGCAACTTCAAGAACAAATCCACAGGCCAATTATCAGTGTTCACTGTTGTCAATTACTTTGTAGGTAGCTCCATTCGAGTCTTTACGACCATGACAGAGGTGGATGATCCCATCATGCTGTTTGGCGGCCTCCTGGCCAGTTCATTCAATGCCATCTTGCTCTTGCAGGTGATTCTGTACTGGAACACCAGTGGCAGCAAGAAGGGACATAGTAAATTAGATTAACCAATAAAACGACTGTTTCACATGTCCAAGTGGCGTGGAAACTGACTTGTAAGTTTCAATTCAAATGTGTCTAGGGGAAGATCTTCTTTTTTTTCTGCTTGCCGAAGAGGAGACATAAAAAAGAGTGCCTCATTTTTCCCTTTCTCTTTCTCTCTTTCTCTTCCACCTTCTTTACCTTTTTTTTTTTTTTTTCTCTGCTAAATGTCTCGATTGAGTTCTCCTACTGAATGGGTGGCTCCCCTGACACCCGTCATCTCGCTGGCCTTACTGCCGTTGGGCCCCCTCTTCTTTCCTCGATTCTATGTTATCTTTCTGTTTGTATACTTTACCGGTTTCCTGTACCAGCAAGTCAACCACGTCTGCAAGTTTTACCTGTCGTCGGTGCGCATCAGAGCAAGCATCCAAAAGTGGAACAGATTGAACAGAAACAAGCACCATTTGAACGACAAGGATCAAGATGACAAGGCCAAGATTGCCATGGACACATTTCAGCCCAATCGATCCAGCAGCAGCAACAATACTCGTGAAAGATATGTCAACCTGGAGGAGCAGGAGTCAGAGGAGCAACTCATCTACCAAGAACCTCAGTTTATCCATACATTTGTTATCCCAAATTACGGTGAACCTGAAGCTCTTTTGAAGGATACTATTGGCCGATTAGCAGTTCACAGGTATGCCAAAATGGATGAAAATTTTTATACTTTTGAAAGGCCGTCTATATTAACTTGAATCTAAAACGAATGAAATAGCAATGCTCGATCAAATTATGTGATTATTTTGGCCATGGAAGTATCTGAGCAAGGCTGGGAGGAAAAGGGAAAACGGTTGGAGGATTTCTTCAAGGATAGATTTCATGGGTTTATCATCACAGGCCATCCTGCCGGTGTTCCCGGCGAATATCGTGGTAAAGGATCAAATGTAAATTACGCTGTTCGCAATGGCTGTGCCGAAATGTTGAGACAAGGCTTCGACAGACGCAAAATCATCTTGACCATCATGGATTCAGACGCTGCTATTCCCGAACTCTACATTATTGAAGTGGAGGAAGCATTGAACACATCAGACGACCCCTTCTACACCATCTGCGCTCCTCCCATCTTCTTTTCTCGCAACAGTGCTCAGGTTCCTGCTGCTGTGAGAATGACCGATATCACTTGGGCTGCTCTCGTCATGTCAAATCTCAGTAATTCAGACGGCCTATGTGTGCCATGCTCAAATTACAGTTTGTCGTTCATTCTGGCCGAACGAGTGGGCTACTGGGATGTCGATGCGGATGCCATTGGTGAAGACATGCATATGTGGCTCAAGTGCTTCTTCAAGACAGACGGCCATGCTCGCACGGCGCCCATCTATGTACCCATCAACCTTACCAACGTCCAGTGCGACGGTTATCTCAAGAACATTTACGAGCGCTATATTCAAGCAAAGCGTCATTTCCAAGGCGTGGCTGATCTCGGCTATACACTTCGACAGATGGTCAGCTCCTACAAGAATAGAAAGGACCAAAAGGGCTTGTTAGACTGTCATATGGCAACATCCGGATTCAACGACAAGCTGGCAGCCTGTTCTGTGATCATGGAAGCTCATATGATTCCTGCTTCTTCAGGTTGGCTCATGTTTGCAGCCGTGCCCTTGATGCAGGTCATCCTGTTTCCACCTTTTTCTTGGATGGCTATCGTCTCTCCTGCAAACAACCCTCTGTTGACATCGGATTTCTTTTACAAGCTTTGGACTGTTGTCAAGATGATTACTGTATTCTTGCCGTTCCCATTGTTTGGCACTTTGGCCATCTATGAGCACCTGCACCGCTACATTGACAGAGAGTTTTACCACAAGCCCAAGTCTGAATCTCGTACCTGGAAGAATATCTTGGATTATGCCTCATTGCCTATCGCTGCCTGGTTGTTCTTGACCTGGCCCTCCACTGTTGCCTGTGTCAAGCGTCTCTTTGCTGGTGATGATGCTTACATTGTAGGAGCAAAGATGTTTAAAGATGAGGCCGAACCCAACACTGGCAAGGAAAGAATCCTGTAAACCATAGAAAATACACACGCATCATTATCATCATCATTCATTGCGCCCATCTTCTTTTACTCTCGCTCACATACGCGCACTATCATTAATATCTACTTTTTTCTTTACATCAAATACTACAATCTACACTTAATAATAAATCTAATACATTATCAACTATTATACATCAATGCCATGCGTTGAATAGTAGGGGGGGTTTCAAAGTTAATTTTAGTGGCATTCAATGCCTTAATGCCGCCGCAAGCAAATGTGCACTTTTATTGTAGTACACTCTATTTCAATGTAGTGCTAACTGTGGTGTGGTTACTGAATAGACCTCATCTTGCGAATTGCCCAGTTCAATGGCAACGGGAAGCGGTCGCTTGTAGGTCTTGTATAACATCTTCATTCGAACGTGCCAAGTAATGCTCGTGTTGGTTGTTTCAGCAGGTTTGATTTCAATCACTCTGCCGTACCAATCAAACTGGAGGTAGATTTCGTAGCTATCAATGCCATGCGGTACGTCTTTGACGTAGAAATAGACATCAACCATGTCATTGTCCTTGTACTCTACACTGGCCTGTCGCTGTACTCTTGATTTTGGCTGTTCACTCCATACAGCATGCAAATCAACCATAGTATCCGGTGCTGCCTCTTCTTCGTCTGAATCAATGTCTTCGTAATCATCATCATTATCGTCGTCTGTTTCTTCTTGTTGCTGTTCTGGGACAACTTGATCATTTTGCTTGTTGTCTTGCTCTTTCTCTCTCTCTGTAGCCTCGTCTTTTACAGAGTCTTCTTCTTCTTCTTCTTCAGAGTCATCACCCTCTCCTTTTTCTTCAGAATCACAATCGCCAAAAATATCATCATCCGAATCATCCTCAGCTGTAGCCGCAATCACTTCATCATAGGCCAATTCTCTCAATTGTTGTCCAATCAATGCCATGTGCTCTTGCTCGATGAATTCTTGTATCTTTGATTTCATTTCAACGTTAACTACCATTGGGTTCAGTACCCTTTCAGCAATAGCATCGCCTAAAAAGTTCAACTGTGCGATCAAATAACATATATCTTTCATATCTACACCAGACATACAAGGATCATCCAATAGCTTTTGCATGTCTGTACATGGTTTTGAGGTTAAATTTTCAAATGTGCCAATATCTGGCATACCGGGGCTAGTGGGAGTCGATTGGTATGATATGAGCTTTTGAACTAATTTCAAAATGGGTGCTGATTGAGAGTTATTTTGAGATACTGAGTGCTGTGATGGGATAGATTCCTTTTTTGTCCCATTTGATGAAGATGTGGTGTTGGTGGCTTTTGCTGGTGCTGGCATTGTGTTGGTAGATGTAGCCTTGGTAACGGCTGGTGATGCTTTTGCAGTCGTTGTTGTGGTTGCGCCTGTGGTTGTGGCGGATACATCTGTTGCAATTGCAGTGGTTGTTGCTCTGACAACAATCGATTCAGCCTTCGTGCTGCTGCTAGCAGCAGTAGCTTTAGTAGCTGTAACAGCGGTTTTCTGTTGATCAGAGGGATTATCCGCTTTCTTTACTGCCGCTTGCTTTGCTTTCGCCTCGTGTGCTGCTACCGCTGCCGCTGCCACTGCAGCTGACACGTCTTTCTCAGTAGCAGTAGGTTTGCCTGGCATCTTTTCGTTTTTCTTCGCAGCGGCATTGTCCTCCACCAAGAGAGGGGACAGCAGATGCTCCAGCTGTTCATTATCCTGGATATCTCGCAAATAACCGACAACTTGGTCCTCTTTTGGATGCTGTTGTTGTTTAACGACTTTTGCTCTAATTTCGGTCAATGTGGTTGTCTGCTTTGGCTTATGGAAGCGGTATTGCATGCACTCTGTATCCAACGGACGGGGCAAGTTTTGCTTCTTATCGCACACAACAGTATAAGGTATATATTCTGTGCCTGAAGTCAGTATGGCAGCTCGACTGAACTCTTGGAATATGGCTGTGGCTCCAATGGTTGTGCACGATCTGGCGACATTTTTAGCGAGAATGAATGGATCCTGTACAATGATGGGTTGGCCGTGCCAGCGGTGGGCATCCTGGTTGTATAACTTGCCGTCGCTAGTGATGATGGATACAACTCGATGGCTGGTATCTGAGTAGTAGACGAAAAACTTGTGGAGTAATTGAGACACGGTGTCCTTGTTCCTTGATTCCCAATAAGTAATGGTGTCGTTTTTGCCTGTATGCGGCTCCAGGAGATACTCTGATGTTGCGCTGTTTTTGACATGTACGCAATCATGATAACGGGCATCACATCGAATGAGTTGGTGATCGTGATACAGCAACACTTGTCTGCCTGTCTTTGATTTGCAGTTTCTTGAGTGGCATTTCACCAGTTTTTGCAAGCTGGGTATAACAGGTGTTTCCAGGCCAGCCATCAGAAAGTGTAATGCCATGAGCACATATGCATAGCTACTGAGTGTACCGCCAAGCGCTGTAGTGTTTGCTGCGTTAGACTCAATCCCGTTCCATCTACGGCGTCTCACTTACGGCTATTGAGGTCTTTTTGTTTGACAAACTGTTTGATGGCTGTCAAAAAAGGGCGAATTCTAATATCAAGGGAAGTGTACTGTCCAACCATGCGGGTGTTCTCAATGCCGAGTATGTTATGCGTGTTGACATCACAGCTGAAGCCTGTTTGTGGATCGACAAACTTACAGATCGGCACTGAAGCATTGCCTATGGCTTCTACGTTTTTCATGCCTATGGATTTGAGTCGATTTGCCAAAAAGTACATGTTGTACACTGATTTTGGTTGTTTTGACAGCTTCTGCTTGTATCTCCTTAAATCGCTTTCAAATCTAGCTTCAGGCACGACAATACAGAGATCCACATCAGCATCTTTAAGACACAACAAATTCGCAGCAGATCTATGCGAAAAAATTGAATACACAATGACATTGGCATCTGATTTATTAAAGGCGATTACCCAAAGATTGCCACTCTGTAGTTCATTCCAGGCCATACAGTGTCCAGCATATTCTGCAGTCTCCTCACCAGAGACTTTGTGTTCATAAAGAATTGATCTGTTGGTTCAGACTTGTAACAAAATTCCCAAATCTCGTCCGTCAGTGGATCGTATCTAGGCCGACCAGCGTTTTTGTTCTTCTTTTTTACTTCTGCTCGCTCAGCTTCATAGCGTATTCTGTCTTCTTTGTAAAATAGGACAAACAGTGCGGTATCATCAGGTCCATTTTTTGTGAGCTCAGAGAAATAGTCGTGCTCGTGGCGTTTATCAGCATAATACTGAGCCTGAGTCATCAGCTCATAGTTGTATTTGCTCCAAGTTGGTACGAGTCCAGCTCTGGCAATATCACGTCCTGTCTCCTTTAGGAATTGTTCAAGTGGGCAGTAAATCTGTACAATTGTCCTGTAGAGTTCTGGATACTTGATGTCGAGATAGTTTTTGAGATCTCGTACAGTCACCACTTTTGCTGTGGAGATGTCATCCGTGATGGAATGATTGAACGCATAGAGGCCGCACACTTCAAGAAAGGAGACTTGAAGAGAATTGTTGCTCATCCGTATAAAGTGATATTTGGCGTTTGTTTATAAAAAAAGGGAGAAGGAGCTGCACATCATTATAAATGATTGCCCACAGAGAAAAAAGAATTTTAAATGGTCCAAGGGGAGGTTAAAAATCGTTGATGTTGATTGCCACTGTATTTGCTGTGTACATTGCTGATTAAACAATCTACAATTTCATCGCATGAATGTTCGCCGAGCACTGTATTCGTTCATACTCAATAAAGGCATCGCCATCAATGCTCTGTTCTTTTTTCCTCTTATCATCAAAGTGGCACTGAACGACCGTCAGCTGACAGCACATGTTTTTCCCTTTTCCAATTGATCTCGAAATACAGTATCTCCAACATGCAAAGACAGACAGCTAGTTCTCACTGGATAACTAGACACAATCAAAACGTTGAGCTTGCAAACTACGCTAGACAAACACGCGATGATCCCATAGGTATAATATATCATTTATTTATATTTAATCATGCAAATGTTAGATCTGTGACCAGTCTTTCATTTGCCAACTGAGCAGGTAGGGGTGATTTTCAGTGCGGGTCATGATCCATTTACATGCACTTGCGCCTTTCGAGCCTATTATTAGCATTGGACTATCGTTTGTTGTATCCATGTCCACCATATGGCGGTGGTCCTGATAGTAATCTGATAGTTCCTCCAGGACTGTTTCCACAAATGTGTTTCCATATTGCTCATTAAACGACGGATAGATCACCAGCCTGTTGATGATATAAACATTGTTGGATCTTTTCATTGCATTAATCGCTAATGTTAGGTTTTGTATGTCAAGAGTATCCCCCTTTATGGTGATTTCAATCAGGCCATCTTCTTGTTGGCGTACCTTGCTGGTTGAGCTTTTAATCAGCAGTTCACCAATGCCATCAATTTTGATTTTTCTTAACGTTCCATTGTATTTTGAAAAGAGGGGCTGCAAATCAACGGAATTCATGTCTTTTTGACGAGTGTAGTTTAGCTGCAAAGTCTTTAGCTGCTTAAAATTGGAGACAAACATTGCGAGACCACCATAATTTCTTCTGAGTAACTGATTTAAGGTTGGATTAACAGATAATTCTAAATTGGCGAGGGTTTTGTGGAATCGAGAATATATTCCAAAAGCGAATATTCCATAATGCAAGCAAGTAGATCTGGGTATTTGAATATCTTGGAGATGGGGTAGCTTTACTTGGTTGCTATACAACATTTTGAGATACTTGTTCATATCCACATCGTGGCCAAAATACAGCTTTTTCAGATTCATGCAGAGACTTGCAATGTTCTTGAGATCAAGTAGATCACATTTCTCTGTAGTGATTGATACTTTATCAACTCGGGGCCCGATGAAAGAATACTGCACCAAGTCGTTTACAAATGCCACAGCTCGAGCACGACAGTTGAGTCGAACATGTACTTCTGCCTTGGCGACCTTGCTGGATATCCTGTGCCACAGTCTGCATGAAAGTCGATAGTGTTTGATATCTTGAATATCGGTTACATGTACTAATATATTTTGCAAAAGCTCTACTGGTAAGAGATGGTTTACTGAGCAATTTTGGCTGGTCATGCGATTAAAACTTTAGTAAAAAAAAAAAAAAAAATAGATTGATGGAAAAGGCAAATAGATTAGGGAAAACAACAAACTCAAATTAAGTACATTTGCATTTACATTAATCTTGTGTGACGATATTTCTCATCATTTTGATGTATGCTTTTGCACCAAGTATACGTCAAGATGACATATATAACCTGAGAGCTATTCAGATATTCACTATGCATATTATATATATATATATATATGCTAGCGACGAATTCATTTTCTCTGGTATCATATCTAACATATATACTGGAAAACTTGAACACAAAAGCGTCGTCGTAGCCAATCAGAGATTAAATGCCCCTCTCCCAAGAACAGAACGCATCTAATTCAAGTGATTTCTTGCCTGCTATTTGGCTGTGGAATGAGTGATTTGTGGTTTTAAGGCAACATTTGGTAACATTGACCTTAATGGGGGTTTTACTGTATCGAAGCAAGCGGGCAAAACCATAGCAGTCAAGCAGTAAATTTGGCTTTTCATTTTCATTATTAATAAGCTTATCAACAACACAACGCATCAAAATTTGCATGAGTTAGCTTTACCAAACCAATCTGCCTCCTACTCGAATTAAAAGTTGCACAGGCTCCAGAGCTGCCCTTCCAGAAGATTTCAGCTATTAAAAATGTGATTCATGTCGTGTAAATAAAAGCTATACAGCAAAACATAACCAAAGTTGACAACTTTCAAGCCTTTATATCTTGGCATGTAGACATTTCTGAGCCACCGGAATGACGCCAAACAATTGTACTTGAGTAGTAGTAACTTTCTGATACCTTTGCTTAACTTTTAGAGCCAAAAAAAACATGGCCAAAAATCGACCAAAACCCATGAGGGGTACCTCATGGTTTTCATCGAAAATCGAGTTCCTTAGCTACCCCAAAACCGCCGATCCACAACTTATCTACAACTCAATTATGCACTTCAAACTGAAGCATTATTATATCTACAATTATGACTTACACATCACCATATATGACCTCTTTGCCACCATTATGCGTACTATCTGGAGACACCATTATCAACAGTTTTACAACCTCATCCCCTTTAATGCCATCCAAGTCTGTCGCCACATCCGCACAGAACTGTTAAGATTGTCAAATCTTAGGCAACTCTCCCATTAGTTTATTATTCAAGATTTATATATGGCAAGTCACTTTGTCTCCATACACTTGTCCATCTCTTTGATGCATTTGTTTTATTTCTAATTACTATTCTAATAAAATAATATCATCCAAAAAAAAAAAAAAAAAAAAAAAAAGTTTTCATCAAAAATCAAACGATCACGTTTTTGATCTTGATAATGTAGACTTTTGCTATGGTATATATTATTAATCCAAAATGTTTCTCTCGATTCAGGGCAGCCCCTGAAGCCATGTTTGTGGGACCTTCATATGTAAAATCTCGACATTTTCGCCAAAAACGTTATTTCATAATTTCATGAATTGCTCAACAAGTTCATTAAGAACATTCATTATAACTAGCATCATTGGATGCGCCTTGAAAACTTCTCCTAGATAGCTTAAGGCTGTAATTTTTTTTTTTTTTTTTTTTTTGTAGGGGAGTCGAGCTCCAGGTTTTATTTAAAGTCCTTTAAATGTCATACACTATTTTCAGAAATTATTGGGACATTTTTAAAAAAAATTGGTACTAATTCTGAATAAATATTGGGTCAATTTATAATTAAATTTGGGACAAATCTTGAACTATTTTGGAACACTTGCCTAATTAATATTGGGACACATATAAAAAAAACATTGAGACATTTTCAGAGAAAGTAAAATTCATTTATTACAATGGCTCTTTCGCCAAACAAACATCGAATTTCTTAACAGAGTAGCGAGCAGAACCTTCAAGATCACTGTACAATACATCATTGCATGCATCGGTAATCCTGGTCGAAAGTGTTTCAGTTTTTAAGAGCCTCTCCCTCTTGAGTTTACTCTTGACCACATGCCAGAATTGCTCAATAGGATTAAGCTCAGGGGAGTATGGTGGGAGGTAAACACATCTGTAACCTCGCTGAATGATATACCTCTCAATATCCTTGGCTGTATGGATGGGTGCATTGTCCATAACAAGATAAAAATCTTTGAATTGCTCATGCTGGTCCATGATATCAATCGTTTTCGCAATAAAGTTAAAGTAGTGGCCAGTTACAGTACCCACAGTTGTTGTTGCTTTTCCAGAAGAAGTGCCAGCTAACTTTCTTTTCTTGTTGGATGTTCCAGGCAACCTCACTTGAACATTCAACACTCCCCATACGCTAGTTGCGCCAATAATAGTGGTAGTTTTCGCTCTTGTTTGAGGTACAGGCACTTCAGCTCGAGTTCCTTTCTCTGACCAAGCCATTGTTCGCTTCAAGTTAATATGGAAAGCTGACTCATCAATGAAAACACAGTTGGACATGTAATCCATGTCGGTTTGGCTCCATTTGACTACCCAGTCGTACCGGTTTTGAATGTTTTCAGGCGAGTTTCTTTCTTTGGAATGGAAATGAGCTTTCTTGAAAGTCAAGGCAAGATCATTGGTCATGTAGTTGTAAATAGTCGTTTGGCTGATAGTCAAACCCGAGAAAGCCCTAACAAGACTCTCATGAGCTTGTTCGATTGTTACTGATGGATTATCTTCAAATTCTAGTTTTAGGTGCTTCGTATGGTCTTCGTTCAAAATCTTTGGTCGACCTGCTCTCTTAACTGGCTCTTCATCGTCCTCAATTTCTTTGTTAACCTTTTTTTGATCCTCTGCGTACCATCTGTAAGCGGTTGTTCTTGATATATGGCCGTGCGCTTTCCAAGCTTGATTAGGATTCATGCCATGGTCGTAGATAAGGATAAAAAATCTTGCCTTGTCTTTGTCTGTGTAGCTGTTATATTCAGTCTTGGGCACATTTTTCTTATTTTTAATCTTTTTCTCTTTTAGTACGGTCAATTCTCTTTCAGGTGGCTTCCTATCAACATAAGTATTGTAGTTGGTAATGTTACCGAGAGGGAAGGCTTCGTTGTCTACATCCATCTCAACAGCTTCGTTTCCATGCCCATCGACTGGAGCATTTATTCCGTCTTCGTAGTAAATTCTGATATCTGACATGTTATGAATAACGAAGAAAGCGACTATGATTTCATCTCAAATCCCATTTAGTTTTGTCTCATTATAATTTCGAAAAGTGTCCCAATATTAATTAGGCAAGTGTTCCAAAATAGTTCAAGATTTGTCCCAAATTTAATTATAAATTGACCCAATATTTATTCAGAATTAGTACCAATTTTTTTTAAAAATGTCCCAATAATTTCTGAAAATAGTGTACTGAGGGATAGAAAAGACTGTTGGTGGACCCAATGTCTGCAATGAAGGGGAATAAGAAATTTTGAACTAAGTTGGGAAAGAAATCTACTACTAATAAGGTGCGAAACCTAGAGCCAATGCAATCTTGCGGAAATCGTCAAAAATAAATAATGGATAAGAATACAAAACACCAAATGAGGACATCAGTACTACGTCAAAAAATCAGACAACTTGCGTTCACCAGGACTTGAACCGGGGATCCTCCCGTTGGCATACGGGAGTTCTACCACTTCGCCCTACCACCAGGGACAGCTTAAGGCTGTAAAGGATGATCACTACAACTTTCATAGTCGAATCTCGTAAAATAAGTCGATCGAGTCGCAAAAGGATCAAAAATCAACGAATCGTGACAGAAAGTCGAGCGGGATTGTAATCCGTTTTGGCTGGCTAAAAGAAGACTCTCCTTGATTGCTCAAAACCCTATAATATAACGGCAATGATACCCACAGAAACGATTATACGAGAAAGCGAGACTCCTTCTCAAATGGATAGCGTACCCAACGTGAGACCCAAAAAGAACAGGTTGGTGACATGGGACGGGCGTGACATGATCCAAAGCAACAGAATAGCACACAGACAAAAATGATATTGCAGGTGAAGTTTAATTCAGAAACCTCCTTCTTTTGGAAATCCCACGGCCTTGTTTGATGAATTTCGCGATGTGTACTTGACTTAGAACCCTGAAAATAGTACCATTGGATTCCTCAAGCGATTTGCTTTCTAATGATGTACATACCTTCTAATAAAATATCCTCTCTTTGACCACAAATTGGCCATTTACTTGCTTATCTCTCTTCAATTCATGTCCTTTTGTTTACTTTACATGTGATTTTTTTAAAGCTCAATTTTGCTTAGCAAATGAATTATTTTGATCTTGCATGATCCGAGTACCTTCTAAAAGAGAACGATTCCTAAAAAAATGATATGAAATGTGTTGACTCTTTATGAGATGCATGCTCTTGGCATAAGAACTAAAAACAGGTTGCAGGAATGATACACGAGAATGACCAACTCACTATGTAAATGTGGGCATATTGATTATATCTAGTAGCGCAAACACTTGATTGACATCATTGACAGCAACCATGATAGCTGGAAACAAGATGACTTGCACTGGTTCGAAAACAATCCATTATGTTCCATTCCATGGAGATTGCCGCAGTAATATTCATATGGCACGCTTGTTTTCCGAGGTGTACACTTGTTTCTTGGTCCAGAATCAATTGCACCACTGGCTCCGATGTGATGTAAACGACAAGTAAGCCAGCCTTAACACTCGTATTGTCCGATTAGATGGACAGTTTATGACTGATGTAAACAAAAAGAGAGATGGATCGAGAACTGTAATTTTAGAGAGAGAAATTAAGGGGAGGTAGAGAAAGATTACTTAATCAAGCAACCAGCTGCATTTGTTTCAGTGTCAAATGACATTTTTTGTTTACTTTTTGATGAGGCTGAGCCCGTGAGAAGTTGTCTGTTAATTACATCTAGGAAGAGATGGGGGAACTCGTTTCATGTGAAGGTGGAAAAAAGGCTTTTTGAAGTAGCAAAATGGACATAACTCGAGACAGAAAATAGTTGAAAGCCTCGGACGAAGCGGATCAAATAGAGCAAGTGTCAAGCGTCAAAATGGTACTATTTTCACGCGCTCAGAGTAGTATATCGTGGAGAAAAGTAAAAGGAAACGAATTTGAGTGTGGCAAGGATACTGGACTCACACAAAAGTCGATGAGAAGGATATAAATAGAGGTTTGTTTCAACAGCTTTTCCTTCTTCTTCTTCATCTCATCTCTACTCTCTATTAACAAATCTCTCTGCAAGCGAACTCTCTCTGCAACACTCTTGGGCTCTCTTTCTGCTCTATACATGGTCAAGTAAATCAAACACTCTACTGATGATTGGCTTTTTCTTACACAATGCTCTCATAATTCCATGGTTCTCTTAGGTTGCCGTCCATGCAAAACATGGTCGCACTTTCCTCGTATTTTTAGATAATAGCAACATACAATCAACTCTGCAGGTATGTACTCGTCACTTCTAGCTTATAAAGCAGCATGACTCACTATCTCTCTATTAATAGAGCTCAGGTCCTCTCTATTTTGACTCGCAAGCACTCCATACTTGGTTGAAGCCTTGGATGGGGTCTAGGGGTCATGCGCGTAAGGTGGTTGTCTCGTGTGGCCTCAGCACCTGCTGCCCCGGTAGCTCGTAAGGGTGATGCGACGAGGCGCTAGGTGCGTTTCCCGGGAGGTGTCTTCCCATCCTTGTTGCTAGGGATATGCAAGTTGTGGCGGATGGTTTGCCCTGGAAGCCTGGCTTCATCTTTTGGTCTCCTCGTGTTTCAAGCTGCTCTTTTCATCGTCCATCAAGTATGCTACAGGGTAAGTATCCTTTGTAATAATCCAATGTCCCGCAATATACTGTAGATCTATTTGCTGCAATGTCAAAACCATTTTAATACACGGTGCCATCTCTACATCTATACAAGACCAAGCCATGCTCGTATCTCTGCTGCCTGCCATCTATTATAGTGTCAAGACTCATGCTGCCTAGTATATACAAAGTCAAGCCATACTGGTATCTCTGCTGCCTGCCATCTATTATAATGTCAAGACTCATGCTGCCTAGTATATACAAAGTCAAGCCATACTGGTATCTCTGCTGCCTGCCATCTATTATAATGTCAAGACTCATGCTGCCTAGTATATATAAAGTCAAGCCATACTGCCACATCTGCTGTCTCTATTCTATACACGAAACCTTGCAATACACACATCAATACTATCTCTTACCTATACAAGTTAAATCAAATTATATTCAAGTTAGCTAGCATCTATTCAAATCTAAACAAACTCTCATACATTATCATCGTTTTCTATAAAGCTACAAGCAAATTAATAATAAAAAGAGTTTTGCATTGCCTACTATATCATCGTCTTTTTATTACATTCTCTATTAAAACCAATGTATAAACAGAAAGCCGTTTGAAGCAACTGATATCATAAGTGCCACTGATATAAATGTTCTTGAATCGTGAAGCTGTGGTTGAAGATGAATGGAGAAAGTCTGACTATGGCCATTTCGAAGCATTGTTAGGTTTGATGTCATACAGAGTACCGCTATCATTGTAGGCAATACAACTCTCCTCTCGGAAGAGATGGCTATTTAGTCATTGTACACACGCAGTCTTGCGCAAGCTTCATGCCTCATGTTATTAGAGATAAACACATATTATTGGACAATGCACTTGAGAGTTTATGTACTAATATACAAATTGTTGGATTGCTATGGATACAAAGTATTCCAAACTTCAAGAAGTTTCTAGAGCAAAATATTTAGTCGTTGCAAAAGCACTAGTAGTGTGAGGGACAATATACACACATGTAATTATACAATGACCTACGTTCGCTCAACCCGTAGTTTAATATAGAAATAGCCAAAAATATCTTAAAGCTTTGATAGAGATATGACTTTTGCTACAGTATCTACGGTATCTATGATTGTATTAAATGCTAGTATCATATGCATCTGAGACGGTTTTGGATACCGTAAGCGCTACTTGACAGAACCAGCCGCTGATTTTTCTGCATAAAGGTTATTCACAGTCTAGCGATGGTTTATGCTTGATGGAAGTATCTTGGTTCTGGCATCCCAATACATTGATTTCTTCAAATTTCACTACTCAACAAGTGATCAAGGCATACATTATACCTGAATTGCCTCTTGGCATTCGACAGAATGCAAAGCACAGCAAGAAATGGGTGAATTTGAGCAACAATTTCTTGTGCTGGAAGCCGCTTAAAACCGCCAGAATAGCACCAAACAGTTGCTCTCATCTGGCAATTACTTTCAGATACCTTTGCTCAACTTTTTGGGGATCAAAAAAAACATGGCCAAAATTCGACCAAAAAGCATGAGGTACTTTTTTTTTAAAAAAAATTGTTTTTATTGATTGCTCCGTGTAAGTAGGTCCCTAGGGCACTACCAAGGGGCGGGCGCAATTGATATGATATTCAATTATATTTAGGATAAAGCGATAGATGACAGGAACAGATGATAGATGACAATTGTGGTTAGAGAATTACAATTGCTTGTGAATTTCAGTTTGGGCATGTAGTTGAAGGAGCTCGTTCTTGATCTGCTGGACCACATCGATCCATATAAATGGAGTCGAGTGAAAGATCATACGAACTTGAGCTCGCCAAATGTTGCCAAGTGTTGCTAGTGCGACCATGTGAGCAGTGGTGTACGATTTGGAGACATATTTGATGTTTTCAAAGTCAAGAGAGGAACAGGCTTGGATAACATCACCAATCGAAACGGTTGGCCACAGGAATTCAAAGATGATAGCTTTCCAGATGGATACCTTACTGTAGCAGAGGAAAAGCAAGTGTAGCATGAGGTACCCCTCATGGCTTTCATCAAAAATCAAACGATCACGTTTTTGATCTTGATAATGTAGACTTTTGCTATGGTATATATTATTAATCCAAAATGTTTCTCTCGATTCAGGGCAGCCCCTGAAGCCATGTTTGTGGGACCTTCATATGTAAAATCTCGACATTTTCGCCAAAAACGTTATTTCATAATTTCATGAATTGCTCAACAAGTTCATTAAGAACATTCATTATAACTAGCATCATTGGATGCGCCTTGAAAACTTCTCCTAGATAGCTTAAGGCTGTAATTTTTTTTTTTTTTTTTTGTAGGGGAGTCGAGCTCCAGGTTTTATTTAAAGTCCTTTAAATGTCATACTGAGGGATAGAAAAGACTGTTGGTGGACCCAATGTCTGCAATGAAGGGGAATAAGAAATTTTGAACTAAGTTGGGAAAGAAATCTACTACTAATAAGGTGCGAAACCTAGAGCCAATGCAATCTTGCGGAAATCGTCAAAAATAAATAATGGATAAGAATACAAAACACCAAATGAGGACATCAGTACTACGTCAAAAAATCAGACAACTTGCGTTCACCAGGACTTGAACCGGGGATCCTCCCGTTGGCATACGGGAGTTCTACCACTTCGCCCTACCACCAGGGACGTATTAGAAAGCTTTTTTTTTTTTTTTTTGTAGTTAATATTTTATTTTATTCAAATATTATTTTTGAGGGACACATCGCGGAGTGGTGGACCTCGAACAACGAACTGACTATCTAATAAACGATTATGAGTTGGTCGGAAGCAGTTTGTCAATAAGACAAACTGTCCTGGAAGGAAAGCGCTCAATTGAGGCAGAGGAGAGGGGTGAAGGATTTTGGCTACCGTGGAGCCAGTAAAGATTCCACATCTGCCAGAAAATGGTAGAAATGACGGCAATATACTTGGATCGATCTTTGATAAAGTGAGGGAGATGCAAATAACGCACTGTGCCATAGATGATTTCAGATGTCAGAGGAAAGTTGGAGTAGTACTGAGACAGGGCGGTTTGCCATAGTTGCCATTTGACAGGACAGTCGACAATAAAATGCCTCAATGTATCAATGCCTTGGGCACAAAAGGGACAGATGGGGGTTTCCACAGAGCCAATGGTGCGCAGATAGGTCTTATGTGGGATGCATCGCGCCAGTGCCCGACAAAGAACCGTTCTGGCAGCAGGGTGGGCAGGGGAGGACCACAGTGCTTTGACCATGACATTGGTAAACCGATGTTCTGATGGGATCAGCGGTTGTTGCTGTTGGCGATATGTGCTGGGGTGATACAGCTTCCACTTATCGGTGATGCCCAGAGTACCAAAGAAGTCAAAGTTTGTCCAGTCTAAGCTGGAGTGGGAGGGGGGGTGCAGGATGTGGGGCCAGACACCAGGAACCAGATGAACTGTTTTGAGTACTAGGATTCCTTGGTACAGGGAGGCACAAAGATGCCGGTAGACAGGATATTCAGACGTAACCGTTGTTGATGGCTATCGAAGAGCAGGAACTTGGGGTGACGTTTGAGCCAGTGATTATCGTTAAGCCCAGTGAGGAGTTTGTGCAGAGGCAATCGCATGATGGTCTGGAGTGGAATGACCTCAACCTGGCGAAGGTCAGGGAACTCGAAGTAATCATACGATGCGAAGATGGAATGCCAAATGGAAAGATCCTTATGTAGCAGAGAGGACTTGCGGCATTCAGCATTGAGGAAAGCCATGTAGGGGAAGTCTGAGGACCCTGGGAGCAGTGACAGATGTGAGATCAAGAAAGGTAGCAGGAAAGACGGATACTTCTGCGGTTCGACGAGATAATTGAGCCAGCGTTTTTGGAATATAAGCTGTTGGAGAGAAGGGTCGAGAACGGCAAGACCACCCCTAGATTTAGGCAGGAAGATGAGATCCTTGCGTATTGACGGCCGCTTCTTTTTCCAGACAAACTGGTAGACACACGACTTGACCTTCTCTAAGAACCTTTTGGTCGGCCTGAGCATTCGAAGGCTGTACCATACCTTGGATAGAATCAGACTGTTGGTAATGGTAACGCGACCCATGATAGACAATTGGCGTTGACTGTAGATGGCACATTGAGTTTGAACAGAGTTGAGCAGCATTTCTTCCGTTTGGGCCCGTTGCGCTTGGTTGTATGCAAAATACAGACCCAAGTACCGAAAAGCCGCAGTGGAGCCATGGTGGTGGTAGGTGTGAACGTTGATTTCTTCGAAGGCCCTCACCCATGCCAGCGACCGACGACCAGACAGCGAAAAGGCCTCCGATTTGTCTTCGTTGAACTTGGCATTGGACACGGCGGCATAGTTGGCCATATTTTGCTGGAGACGATACATATCTAATTCATCGCGAAGGAGGACACAGACATCATCCGCGTACGCAAGGCATTTGATCGCCGGCGACGCACGAGGAGCCACCTCGGCAGATGTACCATTACTCACATGGAAGCCATGGAAGTAGGGATCCTGCAATATGGAAAGAAGGAATGGTTCAAGGGCCACATCAAAGAGCAGCGGTGACAGGGGATCACCCTGACGGATACCCCGTTCCTGTTTGACAGCGGGAGTGAAGTACCCATTGATGTTGATGTACATATCATTGCCAAGAACAAGAGTCTGACGCAGGACACGAAACTGGCTGGAAACCCAAGCCGGAGAAGAACAGCACACAGATAGTCAGCATTCACTCGATCGTAGGCTTTCTCTTGGTCCAACAGGATACCAGCACCAGTGTGGTTGAAGGCGCGAGCCTCTTCCAAGACCATCGATAAAGCCATGCCATTGTCACAGATGAAGCGTTGTTGAAGGAACCCAGATTGAAACGGATTGATAATACGACCAAGGATAGGAGCCATGCGGTGGGCAAGAAGTCTGGTAAAGACTTTGCCATCACATCCTAAAAGACAGATTGGGCGCCAATTTTTAAGGAGTGCAAGCAATCCTTTCTTTGGTAAAAGACGAATACGCAGATCATGCCAGGAGGAGGGAAAGATACCATTGAGAGCATCCTTGTATACCTGCAAGACAAGTTTTTCCAAACGGGCCATACTGAATAAAAGCGACAGAAAAGGATATGCCAGGCCATCACTACCAGGAGCGGTTGCCTTCATTGAGCGATTCGCTTGTTGCAGTAGCTCATCCATTGTAATATTATCTGTCAAGGATTGCTGTTCATCGGCGGTCAAAACTTTCTCAAAGGTTATTGAGTTTAAGTAGGCTTCAATGTGTTCAGGCGCCACAGGGTCAGCTTTGTATAAATCTGCATAGTATTGCCATGCGAACGATTTCATGTCTTCAATTTGGCCTGAGATCCAGGAGAGCTGTTACCAGCCTGGGCAGCACCATCATGCGTGTCAGCAGCATCGTCTGTTGGTTCAGCACCAAATCCATCAATAGGAAGCCTCGTTTCATCTTGCTCCACAAGGCTGTCTTCAGTAGCACCAGCACCACCAAAGTCCCTTGGAGTCACACCCATATAAGGGTCACCATTAACCACGGCACTATTTACCACCTCTGTAGTAATCATAATACTTGCTCCCCTATTTGCGAGGTCTCTACAAGAATCAGGTGCTTGAATTGACGCCATATATTGTTGAGATGTTCGCTTTTGGTGTAATCGCTTCAAATAACCGGCAGATTTCTCCCCTTTTTCACGCCAGATATCCCCAGCCTTAAGAGCAGCAATATCTACCAGTTCCTGTTGTAAGATTTGAAGCATTGAGTCAATTCGCGGTAGTAGTATGCGGAGAATAGCAATGGGAGGCTTGGATCTCAATAGTCGATTCCGTTTGCGTTCCAAATGCTTGATACTCATCCTACGCCGGTTCACGTGTTTCACCCCAAACTTTTGGATAGCCTTTTTAGTTATCCGTTTGATGTGTTCCTACTGATCTTGCGGTGTCATGTTCACCTCCATTGTATCCATGGTGGCGTTAATTGTCTCTTCAAGTTGTTTCCGAAATGTTGGGTTGTTTGCGTAACAGGGATTGCCCCTCCACAGTCCTGGGCCCAGTTTGGATTTTCCAAGCTTGAGAGTAATTTCAAGAATGGCATGATCCGACCAAGAGAGGGGAATAAATCCAACGTTCGCATCGCTCAGCAAGTGTCGTAGCGCATGTCCAGCATATACGTAGTCGATTGTGGAAAAGGCATGTTGATAAGTTGGCACCGTGTCCATGTCATTGAGGGTCATGCAGTTGTGGAAGTGCTGATCTAAATAGCCCAACCAGTTTAACGATGTCCTCGAGATACGAGAGGCATTGTTGATGTCCCGTGCATAATCATAATTGAAATCCCCTGATATCAGTAGTCGTTCGAGGTCAATGGTCTCGGAGAGCGTCGAGAGCAAGGTGTATATAGATTCGAAGAACTCCTGTCGAGGGCGGTGGTCAGAGGTTGCAGGCGCATATAAATTTAAAATGTAAAAAGGTTCATAAAAGCTGTGAGGGTGATGAACCTTGCAAAAAATGTATCTATCAGATTCATATAGGTGACTAGTAGCAATCTTGGTCAGTATATAATCTGAAGAATAAGAGACAATACCGCAGTAGTATGTCCATAAGTATTGTTGAGCTTGTAATTGTAATTCAATTGAAGTAATAGTAGTATCAGTAGCGTGAGTTTCTTGGAGTGATATTATGTTGAACTGTTGAAGTCGAATGTGGCGGAGGTATGATGATTGTGTTTGTGGATGGCCTGCTTTCACCAGACTGTTGGAGTTTAGTGAAGCGTATTTGGAATAGATGTTCTTCGTCATAATTATAACAAATTCTGGTGGCGAACCGTAGAATCGTTATGATTTTCGGGAGAAGCTGTCTGGGTGTTGGTGTTGCTATCACCGTTGACGGATTTCATGCTAAATGGAGATAGTGTTTGCTGTTGGTCGCTCATGAGAGTAGTTGTTTCATCTCCATTCGTTTCCACATCACTCATCTCCTCCGTTGTACGCTCTGCCTCGCTGTCTGATTCATCCTCTGAATTACTTGTGGAAGGCTGATAATCCTCATCGTCCTCTTCATCGGTAGACGTTGGAGTAACCTGACTAGTGCTGTCCTCATCTGCGGATTCGCCCTGCTTGTCTGGCAAATCTCCAGACTGAGTTGCTTGCGATAAGTTAATAGGTTGCATAGCATTAGCCTTAAGATCTTGCTTTGGTTCCTGATCTTGCTGTTGTTGTTGCCCTTGAGTTTGCTCCTTGCCCACATTTGAGTTCCTAATATTACTGGGGGCCCATTGGGATTTGTTGGCTTCGACAGAGGGTGTGTTAGATGGGATCTTGCGAGCCTTCTTAAATTCACGATCCGAGGATCCTTTCCTAGGTTTCGTACATGTATCCTGACGGTGTCCAGCTTTATCACAGTTGTAACATATGATGCGGGCCATTGCCTTGGGGCATTCAAACTTGGTGTGGCCCTCTTCATGGCAGTTGCGACACCAGGCAGCCATGTCAGGGAAATTTGCATGACAGAATTCCTCCTCCTGAGTGGCTGTCTGCCAAGTAATGCTATGGTGTAGTGTAGGGTACTTGACATTTGATTGCTGCTGGATAATCGCATAGCCGGAGCCCATAAACCAACCCATGGACTGTTCATAATTGAGCCCAATATCTAAAAATTTTCCAAAGGCCCCTATGGCCGTGGATAGTTCTTGTGATAATTGTTCTTGAGGTAGGAAGGGGATGTCCGTTAGAGTAATCTGGATCAATTTACCTTCTCCATCCACAGCTTTGCAAGGGAAGAGTTGAATCTTGGAGTTCTCGGTTTCGTATATGACACCTTCGGTGAGGAATCGCTCGACGATATCCTTATTGGGATAGACTTCGATGTATCGTTGAGCGTTTCTACCCAAAAACTTGATACCAGGGAAGTTGGAAGCCTTATATTGCTGATCAATGATCTTCAAATGTTGTTGTTCAGTCATAGTAGCGACCTTGGATATGTCTAGAAAGTATCCAACGCTGGTACGAGCGTTTCGCCAAATTCGAGTTTTGATTTTGCGGTTGGTTGAAGGGGTTGTAGGGTTGGTAGGTGTACCATTGCGTACAGGAACAACCTCTCCATGCATGAGAGAGTGTGGGGTGGTAGTAATGCGAGGTCTGACTGCGGCAGCATAACTTTTTTGACCAGGTACTGGTGTACCAGTCTTTTTCTGTTTTTTACTGGAAAGAGCCATGAGTAATGTATTAGGAAGCATGGGATGATTATCACACTTCATATAGTCGGATCATACAAAATAGTTGAATCAAGTAGAAAAACTATCAAAATTTGGCCAATCTGGGGTAGAATGAAAGTCGGTATTACAATTAATTTTGGCGGCGGCTGGTGGGGTCGGCTGGTAAACTCAATATTCTTGCCCTTGGTGGTTGGGCATAGTGGTAGAAAGTGCGTTTGCCAAACGTAAGGTCACCAGTTCAAATCTCGATGGAAGCAAGAATTTTGGTATGCAGTGTGTGATACTGTAGTCCCATTTTGGTGTTTAGTTGTTTATCAGGTGTTACAAGTATGACAAAAATTAGCAGCAGCATCAAGTGCCCTGCTCTGGACACTGCCCTCTCTGGTCGACGAAATCTTTCCCAATTGCACACTCTTCAGAGGAACTCCAGATAAAATTCTTCAATCATCGAGACCACTCGATTGGCTTCTCCGCCTCTTTCTCAATTCAGATACACTTTGCTTTACATAACGTTACGTAGGGGTCTTGTAAATATTAGGCCAATCGTTTAGTAAAAATAAAAGTATATCCACTACGGTTACAATAAAAAAAAAAAAAAAAAAAAAAAAAAAAAAAAACCAATGTTCTTTCCATCATGAAGGCAATACAGTAATAGATGCTTTTAAAACGTATAGAAAGTATGTGGCACTTTACACAACGCTATCTTTAGCCATGCTACTTTCTTTTGAAGCCTTGCAATAATAAAGTCAGTCCACAGAAATACCTGCTACATCAACTTCTTTCCTTTTTGAAGCTTTTCAAAATGTAGGAGCAATAAATGTCATATTATAATAAATTTTCAGTCCATAGACACTTTTACAACCCTAATACGTAAACCAAGTTGTCAGGCATTTGTCAGGTATGGCTCATATATAATCAAAGATTTTATATTAAATCAGTATCAATCAACAAGCAAGTTTCTTCTAACATTTTAGCTATTATTATTAATTTTGCAATATTAGCCAAAGGTTTGCGGTAGCGCGAGCCACTTGAACGTAGGTTGGTTTCCACCAAAGCGAAGCGTAGGCCATGAAACCCAATCGAAGAGTCGAAATGCTCATCGTAACGTAATAAATTTATGGTCCCTACTAGACACTTTCAAAGACTCAAAAAGGAAAGAAGTTGATGTAGCAGGTATTTCTGTGGACTGATGAATTCGTAATAATAAGTCGATGATAATAATCAGTTGTCAACTGTATCTAAAACGAAAGCAAAGAGCTTCTTTATTACAGGGCATCTAGCTTGCTTAAATATGGTAGATCCCTGGTCAATGACTACTACGTTGAGATGGTATATAAATAGCAGGCCACTGGGGCCTTATGGATTGTTGGTATAGCTTGTTGAGAGGCCACCTAAGTTGATATGTTTCATGTAGTGTAGGTGGATCTCGATATCTTGACATTGGGGAGATTGAATGTATTGTAGTTCCTGAGGCACCTGTGCACACACAATTGACTGGACTTGTAAACATAGATGTGACGTGATACGATAAACATCATCTATGCTGCTACACTGTAAAAGGTGGCTTGAGGAGAAAGTGAATGTAGCCTAAGATGCATGCTTGTATGCAACATGGACTGACTGTATTATTGCAAGGCTTCAAAAGAAAGTAGCATGGCTAAAGATAGCGTTGTGTAAAGTGCCACATACTTTCTATACGTTTTAAAAGCATCTATTACTGTATTGCCTTCATGATGGAAAGGGCATTGAGTTTTTTTTTTTTTTTAAGGAAAATTATTGTTTTATTAACAAGTACAGATTACCCAAATCGGCCCATTTGGGCCGATTCGTTAGAAACTGCTTCATCTATGAATATTGCTCTCATTAAAAGTTAAATTTAACTAGCTAAGCTCTAAACCTTTCTGCATACAGTACGTTTTGTTTTTCTTGAAAAAAGTCAAAAACTGACTTTATGGTCATCATTTTACTGAGGGTAGTTTTGAATAAAAACCAATCGGCTAATTTGGGCCGATTCTTTTACCAACAATAACTTGTGTACAATTTTAAGCGACTTTATTAAAAAAAGTTAGAGAAGCATTTCAACAACTATAAATAATCACTACGGCCCAACTAATGTTCTCATTTGAGAAGGTGTAGTTTTCCACAAGAATAAAATGATTTTAATAGCTAAACTATAATATTGTAGGCAACAGAGAGACTTTTATTATCTGTAAGGTTCATAAAATTACTAAACGTATTATAAATTGCACGAGAAAATGGCAATTTATAATTACCTAATAACTACTTATTAAAGTAAAAGAATATATTTCATTAAGATATTCGACCCCGTTAGGAGCATTCTTTTTTTTCAAATTTCTGAAAATCGATGTGCTCATATAAGAATATGGATTTGCTCACATGGGAACATTTCGGATGTTCTCATAAGAACAACGGCCGACTTATAATAGATCTTTAGGAACGCCGATGTTCCCATATGAGAGCATTTTTCACCTTTCGGGAACATCGATGTGCTCATTTGAGAATATCAAATAGATTATCATACGAGCACATCGATGTTCTCATGAGAACATCAGTTGGGCCGTAGTGAATTATTTAGTTGTGCTTGGAGCTTCTAAATATCATGCAAATGTTATTCATGGCAAGCCTCACAAATTGGTGTGTCGGGGTTGCAGCTGCACGATTTCTCGACTCTGGTGCCACTGTTACCTGACATGCGGCAAGTCTTACAAGCTAATCGAACACGCTTGCTTCCATTATTTCGACTCATTGACACAAGCGTATGAGTCATGCATCTTCTGAGTGGTCTTCAACTTTCTTCTGCTTCTTCGGCGTCGCTATTAGTCAGCTTTTGGCAGTGATTCAGCATATTCCATGCCAATATATCCTTGAAAAAAGCATGTGATATGCCCTTTTTTCCATCATTGGCAAAGACCCGAAATGAACTAAAGGCATTTGCTTCGCATATTCCCAAGAAAAAGCCAAAAAAACGCATTTCCCATCTCTCAGTTGAGATGATATCGTGATACGAGGCCATATTATCTCTCAAATTATTTGCAGCATCGACAGAGCCTAAAATTAAAATGTAAATTTGCATGCCTCTATATACTGCTACTATCTACTTACTTTTGTGTGTCTC
Source organism: Mucor velutinosus (assembly GCF_035048745.1). NCBI lineage: Eukaryota > Fungi > Mucoromycota > Mucoromycetes > Mucorales > Mucoraceae > Mucor > Mucor velutinosus. Next base: position 4,139,118 of record NW_027041905.1, on the reverse strand, counting down.
GTATTCCTCTGCAACCTTGGGCCTTTGAATAGCAATTATTCTACCGTGAGTTCCTTCGAGCACCTTCTTGCTGCCAGTAAGTATTGTTGTGCTACATGATGAGACAAACGCTTTGACTTTTTGATCGCGATAGGCACAAGTGAATAGACTACTGCCATTACCTAGACAGTTGCTCATGGTGTAGCAGCTACCATAGGCTTCTTCAACCTTTTCCACAATGTCTGTTTGAGGCATTCCACGAGGCCAGTAGCAGCGCTGGCACACTTGCATGATAGAGAACAAGCCAAGTTTGAAAGCATTTTGACCATATCTGAAGACCCAAACCAAGAGTCAGCAATTACCGTTCTTCCACTACCAGACCAGGGCTGCACCGAACGCTTATTAACGGTGGCGGTCAACTTCTTCATGCCAGGCTCATCGTCAAACTCCTTGGATACTGGGTCGCTGACTGTGTCCATTCTGAGGATGCAGCTCGTATGGCAATCAGCCAGCGTTTTGAATTCTTGGCCAATAGGATGAGGCTTTCCAGGGACCTTCTTTATATTTGGCATACCTATACCAAGCCATTGATTCATTGATTCATCTATCACCAAATATTTCCCTGGTGAGATGCACATGGGCATATGGCAGTTAAAAGCGCTAATCGTAGATCGGATTTGATAAAGTGGGTCGATTAGCTGGTTTTCTTTGCCGGGAACTTCAAAAACACGCATTCTCATGATATCGTTGAATCTTTTGAATGGCATATGTATATTCGCTGAAATCTATTGTCATAGTAAAGTGGCTAGATCCTTGCTTCCAGTAAGCTTTGAGTTCACCATGCTTGACCACTGTCATAACGGTCAACAGAGCAATCCACATCAAATACTCGGCAAAAGTGATATCAGTCCAAGAATCAAGCATATTTCTTGCATGAACATTAGTGTTTCCTATGATCAAATGAAAGTGATCTAAAGGCAAAAAGAACAAGAGATAGTCCAAAGGGGAAGAAACTGATGCATAGTTCATGCTTAGTGTGGACTTGGAGCAAAAGTCAGAGCCAGATTGTCGTAAACGACTGTTGACAAATACTTGACCTTCGGTCCACCCGCCAGAAGTCAAATCAATTCCTTCTTCCTCTTCGTTGTCCCCTTCGATAGCATCTTCTATCATATCCTCGGTTGTTGCCATATCAGGGATGCTTTGAGTGCTGGCGCTGCTGGAAGTGCTAGACGCAAGTCGTCGAATGTATCTGAGGCAACCGCGGGAAAGGGACAATGTGATACCAGGTACTTCATCCAAAAAAAAATAACATGGTACTGACCTTTTCATTGACTGTTGAACGGCCAACGGTTTTCCCTTTAATGCACAATCCAGGTGTGTTCCAGTCATGCTTTGCTTGCAAAAATAGTTTTTTACGTCTGCCCTGTTGATAAAACGTTTATTGACAGAAACAAGTACGTTAACATCGAGATTGGTGTTGGCTGGAGGCATAATATATAATTTGAAATTTAAAATTTTGTTAATATTGAATTGAATGTAAACAATGGTATTGCTTAAAAAATAATCTCAAAAAAGGTATAAAATAATTGCTTAGCTCTTATAGTTTATGAATGTCATATAGAAGTATGGAAAAAGTAAGCGAACAAGCATAAAAGTATATATTTCTACTCGGCCCATTTGGGCTTGTTGTAACTGTCTGAAATACGTGAGAATGGATATGTCTTTTTATTTTCAGTAAAATCAGATGGAGAGAAAAGGGAAGGGTGAATGTCTACTGCTATTTATATGTATGATTTATGGATTGCTTACACACCCGTCTAGAATGGTGTTCTCATGCTAAGTTTTAGTGTCAATCCTCACTTATGCTAAATGGTAATTATTTCAGATATAGATGATCAGTCTAAATATCTTTAGTAGCTCTTGGCAACGTTAATTACTTACATTCCTTATCTGCTATCTTTTGACATATAGAGAATAGCTTATCGAAACTTAGCTTATGTGAATATCATGATTATCGTTTACATGTTGAACAGCTTATTTACATATGCTCCATATGTGCATAGTTTATTGCTCAATTCAATCTACGACATTATGATTCAGGAACAGTTATATGTGTGAATACAACAGGGCTGACCTAATCTCTACCTGTTTGTAATGAAATAGCCACCCAAACGCAACTTAATTGAAAACCAAAGTTCATCAAATAGCACTCATTCAAATTCATGCTATTTGGATCTATTAATGAAAGCGCTCAAATGTACATCAAAAACCCATTTAAAAATACTAAAGTAAAGATACACGCTTATATCGCACATCGTGTGAATGAATCACTCCTGATCACAGTGTATTCAATCACACCCATGATGGTCGTAATAGGTGATGGTATCTTTATCCAAATAGAATTAAATCAATAACAAGCATATTCAAATATGACAACTATGCCCTGCTGCCATAGTTGCACAATATCCCAGATAAAGGATTCCATGCTTCAATAACAAACATCACACTTTAAACCATCAAGGTTACATTAAATCATGCTATGACGATAGCTCACCCAAGCCCATCAAGGTTACTCAAATCGACCCTTATGGCCAGTGCTCCTGCATTGACTACCACTTTAAATCAAACATCAACAACATTTGCCAGATATCGCAATAGCAGCACCTATTGCTCTCTATCATCACTAATCCTACAAGCTAGTTGCAAATGTATAAATACTCTTCTTTTTTTTTACTCAATTCCAGGATCTTCAGTTCATTTTATACACAAAATAAAATACAGTTGATTTCTATTGTATTTTACCTTTGCTTTATTTTTTTTGTGAAATCTATTTAAACCTGATTTCACTGCACTGTTAATAACTGTTAAGCACAAAGAATAAACGGATTATTATTTGTAACTTATAAAAAATGTTCGATATTACAAAAACAAGAAAAGACTTATTTGAATAAGATCAGACACAAAAACTAAAGATTTATTGATGAAGACAAGAGTTATTCTATTTATACTAAGTTGTTCTGAATGCCAAAGTAGCAATTTATCTTGTACAACGCTTATCACATCTGGTGAACCTCAGTATTTAGATAGCTGAGATGCACTTCACTTATAATAGCTTGTCCATGTTGTTGCACAACACAGACATATCTACCCATCAAGAATACCTTAATCTTTATAGACAGTTGTAGCCCTTCTGGCACAACAATAACACAACAAGAGAGGTAGGTAAAACGTCTCATGAAATTGAGAAAATTTCAAAAAAAAAATGTGGAGAAGCTGGGCGTCGATCCCAGTGCCTCTCGCATGCTAAGCGAGCGCTCTACCATTTGAGCTACATCCCCCCCATCTCTTTCCGTTTTTCATCACTTTTTGCCACCTTCCCCCGGTAAAAAGTATTTCCTCACTATAAAAGCGGTTTATCTCGACAACAAACACTCCAACTAGCCTTCAGTTGTACCAGTTTACTTGCATTTAGTCAACGTACATTGTGTTATAACTTCCAGTTTGTTGGACATCTTTTTCATATTTTATTGAATCTCCAAAGTTTGATAGAATATTTTCAGCCATGCTCAACAATAATCAGCAATCTATGGATTTGAATCAGCTCATCCAAACTGTTCAAGAACAACAGCAACAGCTGATCTCTCTTACCGAGCGAGTACAGCAACATGACAATCTCCTTGCCCGCCTGGACCTTTTGGAAAAGGAAAATGGAGAATTGAAAAATCAGTTACAGGCCAAGGACCTTGCAATTGAAAAATTACAGGGCCAACTCTCATCCCGCCGCACCAATCAAGGTGCTCTTTCCAGCTCTCAGGTAACACCACCCCAAGAGCTTGTTACTACTCACCAACCCGATGCTACTCAAGGTAGCTACGCATCTGCTGCCCGTAAAGGTGCCCAACATCGTGACCCTGCCCGTACTACCAAGCGACGTCTTGCTGCAGGTCGTATGTTCCAAACCGCCACCACCAAAGGTCAACAAGGATACCAGTATGTGTATCTAGGCCGCTCTGGTAAAATCCTGCGCTCTGAGGTTCGTTACCAACTTCGCCGAGCTGGTATTGATACTGGCCGTGTGTTAGACATCTGTTTCCCTGCCACTGGCGTCATTGGCATCTTGCTCCACATCCAATATGTTGAGGAATTTCTTGCCTGTATGCGCAAATGTGAAGCTGATCACATTGAAAACTTCCAACCCTTGGATCCCAACAACATTGCTGATCCCAAATATGCTGATCTTGCCATTGAAGAGCGTGAGCAATTGATCTATGAATTCACCAACACCCGTGCTCTGCAAACCCTCTCTTTCCTTCGTCCACTCAACGTTAGTGGCGTTGGCAAATACTTTGTCTCTGCTGGCTGGATCTCTCAAGAAGAGCTAGATATAGCCGTCTCTGAAGCTATCGGTCGTCTTGCCGAGAAGGAGCCCAAAAAGGCTAAATTCTTATTCAAGCGTCAAAAGGACGATCATGACAGCAATGGCTCTGCTATGGAACTCTAATGAGTAACATAGCTACTAGTCATACTCCCAATAACAACCCAGTCCACTCCTTTCAAGTCTCTCTCTCCCTTTGGAATGCCAATGGTCTACGTCAATCAACGGTACATGATGTTCTCCATCATGTTCAGAACACTCATGTACTGCTTGTCACTGAAACCTGGCTAACCTCTGGTTCTTTCCCTACTAACTGGTCTCAATTCCACCTCTATGGCTCTAAAGTACCTGGTGCATTTAACCGTGGTTCTGGTGGCATTACTGCCTTTGTCTCTCCTTCCTGTCCTTTCTCTGTCTCTCAACTTCCATCTTACAATGCACACACTTTGTCCCTTAAGGTTGGCACCCTTACGGTTCATTGTGTGTATCTGCCTCCACCCTTATCCTCGGATAAGGTGCTCTCGCTTCTTCGCTCGTTACCCGTAACCAGTGATACCATCCTTTGTGGTGATTTCAATGCTCGCTTTGGATCTCTACTGGGTGATACTAATGCTAATCCTCGTGGCACCTCACTACTGCCATGGCTGGAGGAGTCCTCTTTATCCATTCTCAATGAGTCTTTAGCATTCGGTACACCCACATTCACAACCTTTCGACGTCAACAAGAGGTTCATAGCATCATTGATCTGTTTCTCACAAACATTGGCGAGGCTGCTCTGTTACATCCTCAACTGGTGGTTGAATCTGATTTGTCTCTTGGCTCTGATCATCGGCTGATGGTACTTACTTTCGAGTATGTGCCCCCTCCCGATGATACTCTTGGTTCTGGTAACTCTGGTGGTTTGGCCCCTAGACGGCAATGGAAGCTCTCGAAATTGAGGAAAAAGCGGCCTTTGGGCTTGCTTCGTGAATCCTTCCGATCTTCTGTTGCTCCTTTGGTTGGTTCTCTCTCTGGTTTGGTGTCTGCTCCTCCTGGTGTTTGTCCAGATATTGATGCACTCAACGATTCTTTGAATCAATGTTTGTATGAATCTCTGGATAGCTCAATTGGTGTGAAATCTGGTCGTCCTGGCCACTGGAAAAAGTACTGGACACAGGAAATTGAGGATGCTGCTCGTGAAAGAGATACTATGTATAGTAGATGGAGGTGGGCAAGTCGTTTTGCCAAAGTCGAAACATGGAATCTCTATCAAGCTGCTCACAGGCGTTTTCGTTCTCTTGTACAAGCTGCTAAGCGTCGATCGTGGAATCAGTTTTGCTCTGATTTAGAAAAGGACTTTTCGAAAGCCACTGCTGCAATCAAGCGCATTAAAAGAAACAAGGAATGCTCTGCAACGTACAGTCATCCAGACGGTCCAACTGCCTCTGTCAACACAATGGCGTCCCATCTTGCCTCAGTCTATGATGGCTCTTTGTTGAATAATGCGTCTCGCCCTACTGCTCCCCAAGTGAACAACTCTGATTTGCCTTACGCTGTGCCTACTGATCTGTCTCTGTTTGATGCTGATATACTTGTCGCTCTCATTAAGCGTTTGCCAAATGGGAAAGCTCCTGGTCCTGATCATCTGAAAGCTGAAATGCTGAAGGCTCTAGCATCTGACATTGCACCCGTATTGTCTCTGCTCTTTACACTCTGCTCTCAGTGGTCGTATACACCAGCTCTATGGCGACATGCTCAAGTCTTTCCCATTTACAAGAAAGGTGATGTATCTGATCCTGCAAACTTTCGTCCAATTTCGCTTACTTCGGTGATGCGTAAATTGTTCGAATTCTCTCTGATGCCTGCTCTTGATGAACATTCGCCTGCACTTGATGTTGCTCAAGGTGGTTTTCGCCCACAGCGTAGTCCTCTGGATCAAGCCCTCTGTTTACATGACTTGATGCACGACTACTTCCTCACCCACCATCACTATCCTGTGGTTGCTTTCCTGGACATCAAATCAGCGTATGATACCGTGGATCGTCGAGTGATTTGGGATGCTCTCTCTCGTTCTTCTCTGCCTCGTTCAGTTCTCAGTTTGCTCATCCACATGTTCGATGATGTACTCGTGTCTGTGTTGATTGCAAATCACACCTCTGTTCCCTTTTCGCCTGCTACTGGCGTATTGCAGGGTTCAGTGCTCAGCCCTCACTTGTACTCTTTGTACATCAACTCTCTGCCTGCTCTTCTTCGTTCTGCTGTCAGTCGCGGTACTATGGTATCACCACCTGGGATGCCTAGTGTTTGCGTGAATAGCCTGCTCTTTGCTGATGATGTAGCCATATTTGGCTCTCGTACTGATGTGCAAACCATGTTGGATGTCGCTTCAGATCACTCGTTCTCTCTTGGCTACAGATGGAAACCATCAAAATGTGCTGTACTTTGTGCTCCCACTGCCTCTACTCGTCATCCATTGTCCCTATACGGTGAACCTCTTCCTGTGGTAGAGGAATTCACGTATCTTGGTATGCCGTTTAGATATAAAGGTCTGTATGCCCCTGGGATTCTCAATCTGCGTGCTTCTGGTGCTATCAAGACAATGGCATTGTTGAATTCGGTTGGTGTCAATCGAAATGGTTTTTCTCTGTTGCTTTGTGCTCGTTTGTATAAAAGCTTTATTCGACCCAAGCTGGAATACGGCTTAGCAATATCGCATCTCTCTTTCCGTGACTTCAAGGCTCTTGATGCTCTGCAAAATCGATTGGTTGGTATGTTTGTTGGTAGTACATGGTACAATGTTGCCAAACATTTGACCTGTATTCCCAGCATGAAGCATCGATATAATGTCCTGGCAACACGTTATGCTCTTCGTGCTGATACTCTCCCTGATGATTGCTTGTTGGTTCTGCTTCGTCGTGGATTACTGTACACTCGTCTAGACAGATTTATTTGTCAAAACCCGTTGTATCTGACACTACCTGATCCGCCGCCATTCACCACTGCTGGTCTTACTGAAGTCTTTGATTCGTATTGGCAAGATCAAGTAGATCATCAACTTGCTGCTGCTGCTGTTTCTGGTACCCAGACCCTCCTCCGTGCTTGTCGTCCGTCTGTCTCTCGTCCAGATCCCATTCTGTATCTGCCTATTGGTCGATCTGCTCGTAGTCGTCTTGTGCGGTGGCGTCTTGGACGTTTCACCAATATGCGTGAAGAATGTCCGTGCACTACCGGTGAGTTTATCTCCCGAGATCACTTTCTGACATGTCGCGCTCTGGACCGTACCTTTTTTGATGCTTTGCCACCTGCTCCACCTGGTATCCATCGCATTGATCATGCTCTGAACTGTCTTCCAGACAAAGCTTCAGCTGGTCCACCGTACTTTTGGTCTGCTTTGCTCCTTTTGTTGCATGCCATTGATTGCCTTGTGCATCCTCTGGCTGTGATCCCACCAGATCCAGATCCTGGATCGCTCTGGTTTTCTGCTCATTGATGAACGTTTGTTGTTTTTGCTTTCTCGGTGCGATGCCACGGTGGCAAGTAATTATCAAAGTTCCCATCCGTTGGTCATTCCTCCAGATCAAATCAACAATACCAGTATTCATGCCGCTCCTTTGCCACTACCACACTTTCCTTTTCCCTTTTTCTTAGTTAGTGTCCCCATAAGGGTTTTTTGTACCTGCTACTCTTTTGTTTCTAGAATTCTAGGCTAATGCTCCCATCGAGTGCCCATTGAATTCATGTATATAATAAAAATCAACGTTAAACTGAGCTACATCCCCCTGTGGTAGAGGAATTCACGTATCTTGGTATGCCGTTTAGATATAAAGGTCTGTATGCCCCTGGGATTCTCAATCTGCGTGCTTCTGGTGCTATCAAGACAATGGCATTGTTGAATTCGGTTGGTGTCAATCGAAATGGTTTTTCTCTGTTGCTTTGTGCTCGTTTGTATAAAAGCTTTATTCGACCCAAGCTGGAATACGGCTTAGCAATATCGCATCTCTCTTTCCGTGACTTCAAGGCTCTTGATGCTCTGCAAAATCGATTGGTTGGTATGTTTGTTGGTAGTACATGGTACAATGTTGCCAAACATTTGACCTGTATTCCCAGCATGAAGCATCGATATAATGTCCTGGCAACACGTTATGCTCTTCGTGCTGATACTCTCCCTGATGATTGCTTGTTGGTTCTGCTTCGTCGTGGATTACTGTACACTCGTCTAGACAGATTTATTTGTCAAAACCCGTTGTATCTGACACTACCTGATCCGCCGCCATTCACCACTGCTGGTCTTACTGAAGTCTTTGATTCGTATTGGCAAGATCAAGTAGATCATCAACTTGCTGCTGCTGCTGTTTCTGGTACCCAGACCCTCCTCCGTGCTTGTCGTCGTTCTGTATCTCGTCCAGATCCCATTTTGTACCTACCAATTGGTCGATCTGCTCGAAGTCGCCTTGTTCGCTGGCGTCTTGGACGTTTCACAAACATGCGTGAAGAGTGTCCGTGCGTGATGGGTGATTTTATATCTCGAAATCACTTTCTGACATGCCGTGCTCTGGATCGAACACTTCTCGATGCTCTGCCTGTGGCTCCTCCTGGTATTCATCGTATAGACTATGCCCTTAATTGCTTACCTGTGAAAGCCTCTGATGGTCCTCCATCTTATTGGTCTGCTTTGCTTGCTCTGCTTCATGCCATTGATTGTTTAGTGCATCCGCTGGCTGTCATCCCTGCTGATCTTGATTCAGGGTTGTTATGGTTCTCTGCTAGATAGTCTCTTCATTGATGAACGTTTGTTGTTTTGTTTTCTCGGTGCGATGCCACGGTGGTAAGTAATTATCAAAGTTCCCATCCGTTGGTCATTCCTCCAGATCAAATCAACAATACCAGTATTCATGCCGCTCCTTTGCCACTACCACACTTTCCTTTTTCCCTTTTTCTTAGTTAGTGTCCCCTTAAGGGTTTTTTGTACCTGCTACTCTTTTGTTTCTAGAATTCTAGGCTAATGCTCCCATCGAGTGCCCATTGAATTCATGTATATAATAAAAATCAACGTTAAACTGAGCTACATCCCCATGGATGCTTGAATGGCTCACTTGGTTAGAGCTTCATGCGGAAGCAGTGAGTATGCCGAGAGGTCGTGGGTTCGAATCCCACCTTCGCATCCATATTTTCCGCCTTTCTAACCTGGCATGTTACTCGGTATTTGTGCTTGCACGTTTAGGTGTGCTGCGGTGCGTCTGGCCGGTTTCTACCTTGAGTCCTGTTCGTCTCCCCCGTCTTGCGGCGCGGCCATTGCTATTCCTCCCTCTGTTTCTCCTCCTCTCTGGTGGGTTTTGATGCCGTTTACTTTACTGGTCCCCTCCCTTTTAGCAGCTCCCCTCAACCTTTAATTTAAACATGCTTTTTCCCGCCGAATCACTGTTAGTCTTGCAACATATGATCATACCGATTCCGCAGTTGACTACATTTGTAAATAAATAAAAAACCAATATTAAACTGAGCTACATCCCCTACTTTATTAATTTCTTCTTGCTTTTAATAAACACATACATTTTCGCCTGAGCTACATCCCCATCTCTTTCCGTTTTTCATCACTTTTTGCCACCTTCCCCCGGTAAAAAGTATTTCCTCACTATAAAAGCGGTTTATCTCGACAACAAACACTCCAACTAGCCTTCAGTTGTACCAGTTTACTTGCATTTAGTCAACGTACATTGTGTTATAACTTCCAGTTTGTTGGACATCTTTTTCATATTTTATTGAATCTCCAAAGTTTGATAGAATATTTTCAGCCATGCTCAACAATAATCAGCAATCTATGGATTTGAATCAGCTCATCCAAACTGTTCAACAACAACAGCAACAACTGGTCTCTCTCACCGAGCGAGTACAGCAACATGACAATCTCCTTGCTCGCCTGGACCTTTTGGAAAAGGAAAATGGAGAATTGAAAAATCAGTTACAGGCCAAGGACCTTGCAATTGAAAAATTACAGGGCCAACTCTCATCCCGCCGCACCAATCAAGGTGCTCAATCCAGCTCTCAGGTAACACCAACCCAAGAGCTTGTTACTATTCACCAACCCGATGCTACTCAAGGTAGCTACGCATCTGCTGCCCGTAAAGGTGCCCAACATCGTGACCCTGCCCGTACTACCAAGCGACGTCTTGCTGCAGGTCGTATGTTCCAAACCGCCACCACCAAAGGTCAACAAGGATACCAGTATGTGTATCTAGGCCGCTCTGGTAAAATCCTGCGCTCTGAGGTTCGTTACCAACTTCGCCGAGCTGGTATTGATACTGGCCGTGTGTTAGACATCTGTTTCCCTGCCACTGGCGTCATTGGCATCTTGCTCCACATCCAATATGTAGAGGAGTTTCTCGCCTGTATGCGCAAATGTGAAGCTGATCACATTGAAAACTTTCAACCCTTGGATCCCAACAACATTGCTGATCCCAAATATGCTGATCTTGCCATTGAAGAGCGTGAGCAATTGATCTATGAATTCACCAACACCCGTGCTCTGCAAACCCTCTCTTTCCTTCGTCCACTCAACGTTAGTGGCGTTGGCAAATACTTTGTCTCTGCTGGCTGGATCTCTCAAGAAGAGCTAGATATAGCCGTCTCTGAAGCTATCGGTCGTCTTGCCGAGAAGGAGCCCAAAAAGGCTAAATTCTTGTTCAAGCGTCAAAAGGAAGATCATGACAGCAATGGCTCTGCTATGGAACTCTAATGAGTAACATAGCTACTAGTCATACTCCCAATAACAACCCAGTCCACTCCTTTCAAGTCTCTCTCTCCCTTTGGAATGCCAATGGTCTACGTCAATCAACAGTACATGATGTTCTCCATCATGTTCAGAACACTCATGTACTGCTTGTCACTGAAACCTGGCTAACCTCTGGTTCTTTCCCTACTAACTGGTCTCAATTCCACCTCTATGGCTCTAAAGTACCTGGTGCATTTAACCGTGGTTCTGGTGGCATTACTGCCTTTGTCTCTCCTTCCTGTCCTTTCTCTGTCTCTCAACTTCCGTCTTACAATGCACACACTTTGTCCCTTAAGGTTGGCACCCTTACGGTTCATTGTGTGTATCTGCCTCCACCCTTATCTTCGGATAAGGTGCTCTCGCTTCTTCGCTCGTTACCCGTAACCAGTGATACCATCCTTTGTGGTGATTTCAATGCTCGCTTTGGATCTCTACTGGGTGATACTAATGCTAATCCTCGTGGTACCTCACTACTGCCATGGCTGGAGGAGTCCTCTTTTTCCATTCTCAATGAGTCTTTAGCATTTGGTACACCCACATTCACAACTTTTCGACGTCAACAAGAGGTTCATAGCATCATTGATCTGTTTCTTACAAACATTGGCGAGGCTGCTCTGTTACATCCTCAACTGGTGGTTGAATCTGATCTGTCTCTTGGCTCTGATCATCGGCTGATGGTACTTACTTTCGAGTATGTGCCCCCTCCCGATGATACTCTTGGTTCTGGTAGCTCTGGTGGTTTGGCCCCTAGACGGCAATGGAAGCTCTCGAAATTGAGGAAAAAGCGGCCTTTGGGCTTGCTTCGTGAATCCTTTCGAACTTCTGTTGCTCCTTTGGTTGGTTCTCTCTCTGGTTTGGTGTCTGCTCCCCCTGGTGTTTGTCCAGATATTGATGCAATCAACGATTCTTTGAATCAATGTTTGTATGAATCTCTGGATAGCTCAATTGGTGTGAAATCTGGTCGTCCTGGCCACTGGAAAAAGTACTGGACACAGGAAATTGAGGATGCTGCTCGTGAAAGAGATACTATGTATAGTAGATGGAGGTGGGCAAGTCGTTTTGCCAAAGTCGAAACATGGAATCTCTATCAAGCTGCTCACAGGCGTTTTCGTTCTCTTGTACAAGCTGCTAAGCGTCGATCGTGGAATCAGTTTTGCTCTGATTTGGAAAAGGATTTTTCGAAAGCTACTGCTGCAATCAAGCGCATTAAAAGAAACAAGGAATGCTCTGCAACGTACAGTCATCCAGACGGTCCAACTGCCTCTGTCAACACAATGGCGTCCCATCTTGCCTCTGTCTATGATGGCTCCCTGTTGAATAATGCGTCTCGCCTTGCTGCTCCGTCCAATTTCTCTGATTTGCCTTATGATGTGTCCACCGCTGATTTGGGTCTATTTGATGCTGATACACTTGTCTCCCTCATTAAGCGTTTGCCAAATGGGAAAGCTCCTGGTCCTGATCATTTGAAAGCTGAAATGCTGAAGGCTCTAGCATCTGACATTGCACCCGTATTGTCTCTGCTCTTTACACTCTGCTCTCAGTGGTCGTATACACCAGCCCTATGGCGACATGCTCAAGTCTTTCCCATTTACAAGAAAGGTGATGTATCTGATCCTGCAAACTTTCGTCCAATTTCGCTTACTTCGGTGATGCGTAAATTGTTCGAATTCTCTCTGATGCCTGCTCTTGATGAACATTCGCCTGCACTTGATGTTGCTCAAGGTGGCTTTCGCCCACAGCGTAGTCCTCTGGATCAAGCCCTCTGTTTACATGACTTGATGCACGACTACTTCCTCACCCACCACCACTACCCTGTGGTTGCTTTCCTAGACATCAAATCAGCGTATGATACCGTGGATCGTCGAGTGATTTGGGATGCTCTCTCTCGTTCCTCTCTGCCTCGTTCAGTTCTCAGTTTGCTCATCCACATGTTCGATGATGTACTCGTGTCTGTGTTGATTGCAAATCACACCTCTGTTCCCTTTTCGCCTGCTACTGGCGTATTGCAGGGTTCAGTGCTCAGCCCTCACTTGTACTCTCTGTACATCAACTCTCTGCCTGCTGTTCTTCGTTCTGCTGTCAGTCGCGGTACTATGGTATCACCACCTGGGATGCCTAGTGTTTGCGTGAATAGCCTGCTCTTTGCTGATGATGTGGCCATATTTGGCTCTCGTACTGATGTGCAAACCATGTTGGATATCGCTTCAGATCACTCGTTCTCTCTTGGCTACAGGTGGAAACCATCAAAATGTGCTGTACTTTGTGCTCCTACTGCCTCTACTCGTCATCCATTGTCTCTATACGGTGAACCTCTTCCTGTGGTAGAGGAATTCACGTATCTTGGTATGCCGTTTAGATATAAAGGTCTGTATGCCCCTGGGATTCTCAATCTGCGTGCTTCTGGTGCTATCAAGACAATGGCATTGTTAAATTCGGTTGGTGTCAATCGAAATGGTTTTTCTCTGTTGCTTTGTGCTCGTTTGTATAAAAGCTTTATTCGTCCCAAACTGGAATACGGCTTAGCTATATCTCATCTCTCTTTCCGTGACTTCAAGGCTCTTGATGCTCTGCAAAATCGATTGGTTGGTATGTTTGTTGGTAGTACATGGTACAATGTTGCCAAACATTTGACCTGTCTTCCCAGCATGAAGCATCGATATAACGTTCTGACAACACGTTATGCCCTTCGTGCTGATACTCTCCCTGATGATTGCTTGTTGGTTCTGCTTCGTCGTGGTTTACTGTACACTCGTCTAGACAGATTTATCTGTCAAAACCCGTTGTATCTAACACTGCCTGATCCGCCGCCATTCACCACTGCTGGTCTTACTGAAGTCTTTGATTCGTATTGGCAAGATCAAGTAGATCGTCAACTTGCTGCTGCTGCTGTTTCTGGTGCTCAGACTCTCCTTCGTGCTTGTCGTCCGTCTGTCTCTCGTCCAGATCCCATCCTGTATCTGCCTATTGGTCGATCTGCTCGTAGTCGTCTTGTGCGGTGGCGTCTTGGACGTTTCACCAATATGCGTGAAGAATGTCCGTGCACTACCGGTGAGTTTATCTCCCGAGATCACTTTCTGACATGTCGTGCTCTGGATCGTACCTTTTTTGATGCTTTGCCACCTGCTCCACCTGGTGTACATCGCATTGACCATGCTCTGAACTGTCTTCCAGACAAAGCTTCAGCTGGTCCACCGTACTTTTGGTCTGCTTTGCTCCTTTTGTTGCATGCCATTGATTGCCTTGTGCATCCTCTGGCTGTGATCCCACCAGATCCAGATCCTGGATCGCTCTGGTTTTCTGCTCATTGATGAACGTTTGTTGTTTTTGCTTTCTCGGTGCGATGCCACGGTGGTAAGTAATTATCAAAGTTCCCATCCGTTGGTCATTCCTCCAGATCAAATCAACAATACCAGTACTCATGCCGATCCTCTGCAACTACCACACTTTCCTTTTTCCCTTTTTCTTCGTTAGTGTCCTCATAAGGGTTTTTTGTACCTGCTACTCTTTTGTTTCTAGAATTCTAGGCTAATGCTCCCATCGAGTGCCCATTGAATTCATGTATATAATAAAAATCAACGTTAAACTGAGCTACATCCCCAACCAATTTTTTTAATACATTGAAGCCCAGTAATATTAAAAAAATTGCTCCAACTCTACAAATCCATACAATACATAGCCAGAACACCATTCCAGACGACACCAAAGTAAACCAGGCATTAAGCTCTGCGTCCTCTCTTTCTCCAGGTCAAAAACGGCCAAGTTCCTCAAGATCTCCACCTTTTTTCGCTGTAGATTTCACTCAACAGTTGAAAACAAAGAAAATGACACTCTCGCCAACCTCTCAGCACCATCATCCACAAACATCAGTTGATATCATCAACATTTCAACTGATTTTGGAACAACAACTCCTCCATCTGCCTCTCCAGCGAGTGAACAGTAACTTTCAACCTTTATGATTGAGGTTCGAAATCGCTTAGCTCGTCTGGAAACCGCCCATGTCGAAATTGAGCGGTTAAAAACAGCCCTGGCAGAGTCTGAAGCTGCTCGTCACGCTCTCAAAGCCCAACTTGCAGCTGCTACTGGTACTACAACTAGCCTGGCTCCCAAACCATCATCATCCCACCCACCTCCTGTCACTACTACCACCACAACAGCATCAGCATCAACTACATGCACCAATGCTACCTCTGCCACCAATTTGTCTCCAGAAAATCAACCATCTTTTGCTGCCGTCGTTGCATCCAATGCAGGTGCAAAGCGTAAGAAGAAGCCTGCTGCTCGTCCTCCTCCATCTGCCACCAAGGCATCCGCTACTCTTGCTCGTCTTTTTGCTCCTCAAAGTGATATACCATCTGGTTATCAATTTGTGTACTATGCTACTCCTGTCCGCCGTCGTCTTTCTGAGCTGCGTCGCCTTGTACAAGGCGTAGGATTGAATAACTCTCGTGTGCTGGATATTCAATATCCTGTACAGAATGTGATTTCTTTCCTTGTTCACAACGACTATGTTCTCACCCTCACCAAAGCCATGCATCTACATGGTCGTGGCTCTTCTCCGTTGATTGACTTTGATCCATGTGATCCAGTCAATCTCAAAGATCCCAAATTTGCTTCTCTCTCTCCTGATCTGCGTGTCCAAAAGGCCATTGAGGTTGAAAACCTTCGCTGTCTTCGTTCTCTGTCTTTTGTCCGTCGTTCTGTCCGTGTTTCTGTTGCTCGTTCTTTTCTTTTGTATGATCGCATCAACCAAGCCCAATTTGATGCCATTTTGAAAGAAGAAATGCTTGCTCGTTCCTCCTCCTCTGCTGCTGCTAAACCACCATCTCGATCCTCTGATCAAGAGCGTTTAGCCAAGAAACAACGTTTGAGTTATCTTGGCTACCTCTTGCATCATGATGCTGAAACTGCCTCTCTTTTGGCTTATGCTGTCTCCCCCACTCTCTCTGCTACCAAGGATCTTGAAATGTCAGAGCCTTTTGATAACTGATTGACACCTTGGTGTTGAAATCGTTTTGCTCTCTCATTCCCACTCTCATTGTTTCTGTTTCTGCTGCCTTTATGGTAGTGTCTGTATTTACTTTGTCCTCCTTCTCTGCTTCTTTCTCGTTTGGTCTTTGTCTCTCTACTCATTTTGCTATATGCAAATGCCTCGTTTTCTCCTTTTTTTCTTGCTTTTTTTGTGCCACTGAGGTCTGTGGGTTTATTTTGTCTGTGCTGCTGTCTGAACATCGAGGTATCCTCAATTGCATGTCTCATACACCATAGCTTCTTATTCTCTACCCTTTTATCTCACTTGTTTTACTCCTTTTTCCTGCCTGTACTTCTTTTTTACCAGTTTAATTTTTAGTTTAGGACCTTTTTTCCCTTTTCTGGACACTTGCATGTTGTTCCTGCATGGAGATCAAACTATCAATTTAAGCTTTTTTGCTGTACGTCGCTTCTCAGGACTTGCAACTAATGATCCAAAGATCGCATGCATATAAGTCTATATTTTTTACATTGCTAATTCATTGTAATCAATAAACAACCATAAATTTTCGCCTGAGCTACATCCCCTCTCTGATGCCTGCTCTTGATGAACATTCGCCTGCACTTGATGTTGCTCAAGGTGGCTTTCGCCCACAGCGTAGTCCTCTGGATCAAGCCCTCTGTTTACATGACTTGATGCACGACTACTTCCTCACCCACCACCACTACCCTGTGGTTGCTTTCCTAGACATCAAATCAGCGTATGATACCGTGGATCGTCGAGTGATTTGGGATGCTCTCTCTCGTTCCTCTCTGCCTCGTTCAGTTCTCAGTTTGCTCATCCACATGTTCGATGATGTACTCGTGTCTGTGTTGATTGCAAATCACACCTCTGTTCCCTTTTCGCCTGCTACTGGCGTATTGCAGGGTTCAGTGCTCAGCCCTCACTTGTACTCTCTGTACATCAACTCTCTGCCTGCTGTTCTTCGTTCTGCTGTCAGTCGCGGTACTATGGTATCACCACCTGGGATGCCTAGTGTTTGCGTGAATAGCCTGCTCTTTGCTGATGATGTGGCCATATTTGGCTCTCGTACTGATGTGCAAACCATGTTGGATATCGCTTCAGATCACTCGTTCTCTCTTGGCTACAGGTGGAAACCATCAAAATGTGCTGTACTTTGTGCTCCTACTGCCTCTACTCGTCATCCATTGTCTCTATACGGTGAACCTCTTCCTGTGGTAGAGGAATTCACGTATCTTGGTATGCCGTTTAGATATAAAGGTCTGTATGCCCCTGGGATTCTCAATCTGCGTGCTTCTGGTGCTATCAAGACAATGGCATTGTTAAATTCGGTTGGTGTCAATCGAAATGGTTTTTCTCTGTTGCTTTGTGCTCGTTTGTATAAAAGCTTTATTCGTCCCAAACTGGAATACGGCTTAGCTATATCTCATCTCTCTTTCCGTGACTTCAAGGCTCTTGATGCTCTGCAAAATCGATTGGTTGGTATGTTTGTTGGTAGTACATGGTACAATGTTGCCAAACATTTGACCTGTCTTCCCAGCATGAAGCATCGATATAACGTTCTGACAACACGTTATGCCCTTCGTGCTGATACTCTCCCTGATGATTGCTTGTTGGTTCTGCTTCGTCGTGGTTTACTGTACACTCGTCTAGACAGATTTATCTGTCAAAACCCGTTGTATCTAACACTGCCTGATCCGCCGCCATTCACCACTGCTGGTCTTACTGAAGTCTTTGATTCGTATTGGCAAGATCAAGTAGATCGTCAACTTGCTGCTGCTGCTGTTTCTGGTGCTCAGACTCTCCTTCGTGCTTGTCGTCCGTCTGTCTCTCGTCCAGATCCCATCCTGTATCTGCCTATTGGTCGATCTGCTCGTAGTCGTCTTGTGCGGTGGCGTCTTGGACGTTTCACCAATATGCGTGAAGAATGTCCGTGCACTACCGGTGAGTTTATCTCCCGAGATCACTTTCTGACATGTCGTGCTCTGGATCGTACCTTTTTTGATGCTTTGCCACCTGCTCCACCTGGTGTACATCGCATTGACCATGCTCTGAACTGTCTTCCAGACAAAGCTTCAGCTGGTCCACCGTACTTTTGGTCTGCTTTGCTCCTTTTGTTGCATGCCATTGATTGCCTTGTGCATCCTCTGGCTGTGATCCCACCAGATCCAGATCCTGGATCGCTCTGGTTTTCTGCTCATTGATGAACGTTTGTTGTTTTTGCTTTCTCGGTGCGATGCCACGGTGGTAAGTAATTATCAAAGTTCCCATCCGTTGGTCATTCCTCCAGATCAAATCAACAATACCAGTACTCATGCCGATCCTCTGCAACTACCACACTTTCCTTTTTCCCTTTTTCTTCGTTAGTGTCCTCATAAGGGTTTTTTGTACCTGCTACTCTTTTGTTTCTAGAATTCTAGGCTAATGCTCCCATCGAGTGCCCATTGAATTCATGTATATAATAAAAATCAACGTTAAACTGAGCTACATCCCCAACCAATTTTTTTAATACATTGAAGCCCAGTAATATTAAAAAAATTGCTCCAACTCTACAAATCCATACAATACATAGCCAGAACACCATTCCAGACGACACCAAAGTAAACCAGGCATTAAGCTCTGCGTCCTCTCTTTCTCCAGGTCAAAAACGGCCAAGTTCCTCAAGATCTCCACCTTTTTTCGCTGTAGATTTCACTCAACAGTTGAAAACAAAGAAAATGACACTCTCGCCAACCTCTCAGCACCATCATCCACAAACATCAGTTGATATCATCAACATTTCAACTGATTTTGGAACAACAACTCCTCCATCTGCCTCTCCAGCGAGTGAACAGTAACTTTCAACCTTTATGATTGAGGTTCGAAATCGCTTAGCTCGTCTGGAAACCGCCCATGTCGAAATTGAGCGGTTAAAAACAGCCCTGGCAGAGTCTGAAGCTGCTCGTCACGCTCTCAAAGCCCAACTTGCAGCTGCTACTGGTACTACAACTAGCCTGGCTCCCAAACCATCATCATCCCACCCACCTCCTGTCACTACTACCACCACAACAGCATCAGCATCAACTACATGCACCAATGCTACCTCTGCCACCAATTTGTCTCCAGAAAATCAACCATCTTTTGCTGCCGTCGTTGCATCCAATGCAGGTGCAAAGCGTAAGAAGAAGCCTGCTGCTCGTCCTCCTCCATCTGCCACCAAGGCATCCGCTACTCTTGCTCGTCTTTTTGCTCCTCAAAGTGATATACCATCTGGTTATCAATTTGTGTACTATGCTACTCCTGTCCGCCGTCGTCTTTCTGAGCTGCGTCGCCTTGTACAAGGCGTAGGATTGAATAACTCTCGTGTGCTGGATATTCAATATCCTGTACAGAATGTGATTTCTTTCCTTGTTCACAACGACTATGTTCTCACCCTCACCAAAGCCATGCATCTACATGGTCGTGGCTCTTCTCCGTTGATTGACTTTGATCCATGTGATCCAGTCAATCTCAAAGATCCCAAATTTGCTTCTCTCTCTCCTGATCTGCGTGTCCAAAAGGCCATTGAGGTTGAAAACCTTCGCTGTCTTCGTTCTCTGTCTTTTGTCCGTCGTTCTGTCCGTGTTTCTGTTGCTCGTTCTTTTCTTTTGTATGATCGCATCAACCAAGCCCAATTTGATGCCATTTTGAAAGAAGAAATGCTTGCTCGTTCCTCCTCCTCTGCTGCTGCTAAACCACCATCTCGATCCTCTGATCAAGAGCGTTTAGCCAAGAAACAACGTTTGAGTTATCTTGGCTACCTCTTGCATCATGATGCTGAAACTGCCTCTCTTTTGGCTTATGCTGTCTCCCCCACTCTCTCTGCTACCAAGGATCTTGAAATGTCAGAGCCTTTTGATAACTGATTGACACCTTGGTGTTGAAATCGTTTTGCTCTCTCATTCCCACTCTCATTGTTTCTGTTTCTGCTGCCTTTATGGTAGTGTCTGTATTTACTTTGTCCTCCTTCTCTGCTTCTTTCTCGTTTGGTCTTTGTCTCTCTACTCATTTTGCTATATGCAAATGCCTCGTTTTCTCCTTTTTTTCTTGCTTTTTTTGTGCCACTGAGGTCTGTGGGTTTATTTTGTCTGTGCTGCTGTCTGAACATCGAGGTATCCTCAATTGCATGTCTCATACACCATAGCTTCTTATTCTCTACCCTTTTATCTCACTTGTTTTACTCCTTTTTCCTGCCTGTACTTCTTTTTTACCAGTTTAATTTTTAGTTTAGGACCTTTTTTCCCTTTTCTGGACACTTGCATGTTGTTCCTGCATGGAGATCAAACTATCAATTTAAGCTTTTTTGCTGTACGTCGCTTCTCAGGACTTGCAACTAATGATCCAAAGATCGCATGCATATAAGTCTATATTTTTTACATTGCTAATTCATTGTAATCAATAAACAACCATAAATTTTCGCCTGAGCTACATCCCCTCTCTGATGCCTGCTCTTGATGAACATTCGCCTGCACTTGATGTTGCTCAAGGTGGCTTTCGCCCACAGCGTAGTCCTCTGGATCAAGCCCTCTGTTTACATGACTTGATGCACGACTACTTCCTCACCCACCACCACTACCCTGTGGTTGCTTTCCTAGACATCAAATCAGCGTATGATACCGTGGATCGTCGAGTGATTTGGGATGCTCTCTCTCGTTCCTCTCTGCCTCGTTCAGTTCTCAGTTTGCTCATCCACATGTTCGATGATGTACTCGTGTCTGTGTTGATTGCAAATCACACCTCTGTTCCCTTTTCGCCTGCTACTGGCGTATTGCAGGGTTCAGTGCTCAGCCCTCACTTGTACTCTCTGTACATCAACTCTCTGCCTGCTGTTCTTCGTTCTGCTGTCAGTCGCGGTACTATGGTATCACCACCTGGGATGCCTAGTGTTTGCGTGAATAGCCTGCTCTTTGCTGATGATGTGGCCATATTTGGCTCTCGTACTGATGTGCAAACCATGTTGGATATCGCTTCAGATCACTCGTTCTCTCTTGGCTACAGGTGGAAACCATCAAAATGTGCTGTACTTTGTGCTCCTACTGCCTCTACTCGTCATCCATTGTCTCTATACGGTGAACCTCTTCCTGTGGTAGAGGAATTCACGTATCTTGGTATGCCGTTTAGATATAAAGGTCTGTATGCCCCTGGGATTCTCAATCTGCGTGCTTCTGGTGCTATCAAGACAATGGCATTGTTAAATTCGGTTGGTGTCAATCGAAATGGTTTTTCTCTGTTGCTTTGTGCTCGTTTGTATAAAAGCTTTATTCGTCCCAAACTGGAATACGGCTTAGCTATATCTCATCTCTCTTTCCGTGACTTCAAGGCTCTTGATGCTCTGCAAAATCGATTGGTTGGTATGTTTGTTGGTAGTACATGGTACAATGTTGCCAAACATTTGACCTGTCTTCCCAGCATGAAGCATCGATATAACGTTCTGACAACACGTTATGCCCTTCGTGCTGATACTCTCCCTGATGATTGCTTGTTGGTTCTGCTTCGTCGTGGTTTACTGTACACTCGTCTAGACAGATTTATCTGTCAAAACCCGTTGTATCTAACACTGCCTGATCCGCCGCCATTCACCACTGCTGGTCTTACTGAAGTCTTTGATTCGTATTGGCAAGATCAAGTAGATCGTCAACTTGCTGCTGCTGCTGTTTCTGGTGCTCAGACTCTCCTTCGTGCTTGTCGTCCGTCTGTCTCTCGTCCAGATCCCATCCTGTATCTGCCTATTGGTCGATCTGCTCGTAGTCGTCTTGTGCGGTGGCGTCTTGGACGTTTCACCAATATGCGTGAAGAATGTCCGTGCACTACCGGTGAGTTTATCTCCCGAGATCACTTTCTGACATGTCGTGCTCTGGATCGTACCTTTTTTGATGCTTTGCCACCTGCTCCACCTGGTGTACATCGCATTGACCATGCTCTGAACTGTCTTCCAGACAAAGCTTCAGCTGGTCCACCGTACTTTTGGTCTGCTTTGCTCCTTTTGTTGCATGCCATTGATTGCCTTGTGCATCCTCTGGCTGTGATCCCACCAGATCCAGATCCTGGATCGCTCTGGTTTTCTGCTCATTGATGAACGTTTGTTGTTTTTGCTTTCTCGGTGCGATGCCACGGTGGTAAGTAATTATCAAAGTTCCCATCCGTTGGTCATTCCTCCAGATCAAATCAACAATACCAGTACTCATGCCGATCCTCTGCAACTACCACACTTTCCTTTTTCCCTTTTTCTTCGTTAGTGTCCTCATAAGGGTTTTTTGTACCTGCTACTCTTTTGTTTCTAGAATTCTAGGCTAATGCTCCCATCGAGTGCCCATTGAATTCATGTATATAATAAAAATCAACGTTAAACTGAGCTACATCCCCAACCAATTTTTTTAATACATTGAAGCCCAGTAATATTAAAAAAATTGCTCCAACTCTACAAATCCATACAATACATAGCCAGAACACCATTCCAGACGACACCAAAGTAAACCAGGCATTAAGCTCTGCGTCCTCTCTTTCTCCAGGTCAAAAACGGCCAAGTTCCTCAAGATCTCCACCTTTTTTCGCTGTAGATTTCACTCAACAGTTGAAAACAAAGAAAATGACACTCTCGCCAACCTCTCAGCACCATCATCCACAAACATCAGTTGATATCATCAACATTTCAACTGATTTTGGAACAACAACTCCTCCATCTGCCTCTCCAGCGAGTGAACAGTAACTTTCAACCTTTATGATTGAGGTTCGAAATCGCTTAGCTCGTCTGGAAACCGCCCATGTCGAAATTGAGCGGTTAAAAACAGCCCTGGCAGAGTCTGAAGCTGCTCGTCACGCTCTCAAAGCCCAACTTGCAGCTGCTACTGGTACTACAACTAGCCTGGCTCCCAAACCATCATCATCCCACCCACCTCCTGTCACTACTACCACCACAACAGCATCAGCATCAACTACATGCACCAATGCTACCTCTGCCACCAATTTGTCTCCAGAAAATCAACCATCTTTTGCTGCCGTCGTTGCATCCAATGCAGGTGCAAAGCGTAAGAAGAAGCCTGCTGCTCGTCCTCCTCCATCTGCCACCAAGGCATCCGCTACTCTTGCTCGTCTTTTTGCTCCTCAAAGTGATATACCATCTGGTTATCAATTTGTGTACTATGCTACTCCTGTCCGCCGTCGTCTTTCTGAGCTGCGTCGCCTTGTACAAGGCGTAGGATTGAATAACTCTCGTGTGCTGGATATTCAATATCCTGTACAGAATGTGATTTCTTTCCTTGTTCACAACGACTATGTTCTCACCCTCACCAAAGCCATGCATCTACATGGTCGTGGCTCTTCTCCGTTGATTGACTTTGATCCATGTGATCCAGTCAATCTCAAAGATCCCAAATTTGCTTCTCTCTCTCCTGATCTGCGTGTCCAAAAGGCCATTGAGGTTGAAAACCTTCGCTGTCTTCGTTCTCTGTCTTTTGTCCGTCGTTCTGTCCGTGTTTCTGTTGCTCGTTCTTTTCTTTTGTATGATCGCATCAACCAAGCCCAATTTGATGCCATTTTGAAAGAAGAAATGCTTGCTCGTTCCTCCTCCTCTGCTGCTGCTAAACCACCATCTCGATCCTCTGATCAAGAGCGTTTAGCCAAGAAACAACGTTTGAGTTATCTTGGCTACCTCTTGCATCATGATGCTGAAACTGCCTCTCTTTTGGCTTATGCTGTCTCCCCCACTCTCTCTGCTACCAAGGATCTTGAAATGTCAGAGCCTTTTGATAACTGATTGACACCTTGGTGTTGAAATCGTTTTGCTCTCTCATTCCCACTCTCATTGTTTCTGTTTCTGCTGCCTTTATGGTAGTGTCTGTATTTACTTTGTCCTCCTTCTCTGCTTCTTTCTCGTTTGGTCTTTGTCTCTCTACTCATTTTGCTATATGCAAATGCCTCGTTTTCTCCTTTTTTTCTTGCTTTTTTTGTGCCACTGAGGTCTGTGGGTTTATTTTGTCTGTGCTGCTGTCTGAACATCGAGGTATCCTCAATTGCATGTCTCATACACCATAGCTTCTTATTCTCTACCCTTTTATCTCACTTGTTTTACTCCTTTTTCCTGCCTGTACTTCTTTTTTACCAGTTTAATTTTTAGTTTAGGACCTTTTTTCCCTTTTCTGGACACTTGCATGTTGTTCCTGCATGGAGATCAAACTATCAATTTAAGCTTTTTTGCTGTACGTCGCTTCTCAGGACTTGCAACTAATGATCCAAAGATCGCATGCATATAAGTCTATATTTTTTACATTGCTAATTCATTGTAATCAATAAACAACCATAAATTTTCGCCTGAGCTACATCCCCTCTCTGATGCCTGCTCTTGATGAACATTCGCCTGCACTTGATGTTGCTCAAGGTGGCTTTCGCCCACAGCGTAGTCCTCTGGATCAAGCCCTCTGTTTACATGACTTGATGCACGACTACTTCCTCACCCACCACCACTACCCTGTGGTTGCTTTCCTAGACATCAAATCAGCGTATGATACCGTGGATCGTCGAGTGATTTGGGATGCTCTCTCTCGTTCCTCTCTGCCTCGTTCAGTTCTCAGTTTGCTCATCCACATGTTCGATGATGTACTCGTGTCTGTGTTGATTGCAAATCACACCTCTGTTCCCTTTTCGCCTGCTACTGGCGTATTGCAGGGTTCAGTGCTCAGCCCTCACTTGTACTCTCTGTACATCAACTCTCTGCCTGCTGTTCTTCGTTCTGCTGTCAGTCGCGGTACTATGGTATCACCACCTGGGATGCCTAGTGTTTGCGTGAATAGCCTGCTCTTTGCTGATGATGTGGCCATATTTGGCTCTCGTACTGATGTGCAAACCATGTTGGATATCGCTTCAGATCACTCGTTCTCTCTTGGCTACAGGTGGAAACCATCAAAATGTGCTGTACTTTGTGCTCCTACTGCCTCTACTCGTCATCCATTGTCTCTATACGGTGAACCTCTTCCTGTGGTAGAGGAATTCACGTATCTTGGTATGCCGTTTAGATATAAAGGTCTGTATGCCCCTGGGATTCTCAATCTGCGTGCTTCTGGTGCTATCAAGACAATGGCATTGTTAAATTCGGTTGGTGTCAATCGAAATGGTTTTTCTCTGTTGCTTTGTGCTCGTTTGTATAAAAGCTTTATTCGTCCCAAACTGGAATACGGCTTAGCTATATCTCATCTCTCTTTCCGTGACTTCAAGGCTCTTGATGCTCTGCAAAATCGATTGGTTGGTATGTTTGTTGGTAGTACATGGTACAATGTTGCCAAACATTTGACCTGTCTTCCCAGCATGAAGCATCGATATAACGTTCTGACAACACGTTATGCCCTTCGTGCTGATACTCTCCCTGATGATTGCTTGTTGGTTCTGCTTCGTCGTGGTTTACTGTACACTCGTCTAGACAGATTTATCTGTCAAAACCCGTTGTATCTAACACTGCCTGATCCGCCGCCATTCACCACTGCTGGTCTTACTGAAGTCTTTGATTCGTATTGGCAAGATCAAGTAGATCGTCAACTTGCTGCTGCTGCTGTTTCTGGTGCTCAGACTCTCCTTCGTGCTTGTCGTCCGTCTGTCTCTCGTCCAGATCCCATCCTGTATCTGCCTATTGGTCGATCTGCTCGTAGTCGTCTTGTGCGGTGGCGTCTTGGACGTTTCACCAATATGCGTGAAGAATGTCCGTGCACTACCGGTGAGTTTATCTCCCGAGATCACTTTCTGACATGTCGTGCTCTGGATCGTACCTTTTTTGATGCTTTGCCACCTGCTCCACCTGGTGTACATCGCATTGACCATGCTCTGAACTGTCTTCCAGACAAAGCTTCAGCTGGTCCACCGTACTTTTGGTCTGCTTTGCTCCTTTTGTTGCATGCCATTGATTGCCTTGTGCATCCTCTGGCTGTGATCCCACCAGATCCAGATCCTGGATCGCTCTGGTTTTCTGCTCATTGATGAACGTTTGTTGTTTTTGCTTTCTCGGTGCGATGCCACGGTGGTAAGTAATTATCAAAGTTCCCATCCGTTGGTCATTCCTCCAGATCAAATCAACAATACCAGTACTCATGCCGATCCTCTGCAACTACCACACTTTCCTTTTTCCCTTTTTCTTCGTTAGTGTCCTCATAAGGGTTTTTTGTACCTGCTACTCTTTTGTTTCTAGAATTCTAGGCTAATGCTCCCATCGAGTGCCCATTGAATTCATGTATATAATAAAAATCAACGTTAAACTGAGCTACATCCCCAACCAATTTTTTTAATACATTGAAGCCCAGTAATATTAAAAAAATTGCTCCAACTCTACAAATCCATACAATACATAGCCAGAACACCATTCCAGACGACACCAAAGTAAACCAGGCATTAAGCTCTGCGTCCTCTCTTTCTCCAGGTCAAAAACGGCCAAGTTCCTCAAGATCTCCACCTTTTTTCGCTGTAGATTTCACTCAACAGTTGAAAACAAAGAAAATGACACTCTCGCCAACCTCTCAGCACCATCATCCACAAACATCAGTTGATATCATCAACATTTCAACTGATTTTGGAACAACAACTCCTCCATCTGCCTCTCCAGCGAGTGAACAGTAACTTTCAACCTTTATGATTGAGGTTCGAAATCGCTTAGCTCGTCTGGAAACCGCCCATGTCGAAATTGAGCGGTTAAAAACAGCCCTGGCAGAGTCTGAAGCTGCTCGTCACGCTCTCAAAGCCCAACTTGCAGCTGCTACTGGTACTACAACTAGCCTGGCTCCCAAACCATCATCATCCCACCCACCTCCTGTCACTACTACCACCACAACAGCATCAGCATCAACTACATGCACCAATGCTACCTCTGCCACCAATTTGTCTCCAGAAAATCAACCATCTTTTGCTGCCGTCGTTGCATCCAATGCAGGTGCAAAGCGTAAGAAGAAGCCTGCTGCTCGTCCTCCTCCATCTGCCACCAAGGCATCCGCTACTCTTGCTCGTCTTTTTGCTCCTCAAAGTGATATACCATCTGGTTATCAATTTGTGTACTATGCTACTCCTGTCCGCCGTCGTCTTTCTGAGCTGCGTCGCCTTGTACAAGGCGTAGGATTGAATAACTCTCGTGTGCTGGATATTCAATATCCTGTACAGAATGTGATTTCTTTCCTTGTTCACAACGACTATGTTCTCACCCTCACCAAAGCCATGCATCTACATGGTCGTGGCTCTTCTCCGTTGATTGACTTTGATCCATGTGATCCAGTCAATCTCAAAGATCCCAAATTTGCTTCTCTCTCTCCTGATCTGCGTGTCCAAAAGGCCATTGAGGTTGAAAACCTTCGCTGTCTTCGTTCTCTGTCTTTTGTCCGTCGTTCTGTCCGTGTTTCTGTTGCTCGTTCTTTTCTTTTGTATGATCGCATCAACCAAGCCCAATTTGATGCCATTTTGAAAGAAGAAATGCTTGCTCGTTCCTCCTCCTCTGCTGCTGCTAAACCACCATCTCGATCCTCTGATCAAGAGCGTTTAGCCAAGAAACAACGTTTGAGTTATCTTGGCTACCTCTTGCATCACGATGCTGAAACTGCCTCTCTTTTGGCTTATGCTGTCTCCCCAACTCTCTCTGCTACCAAGGATCTTGAAATGTCAGAGCCTTCTGATAACTGATTGACACCTTGTTGTTAAAATCGTTTTGCTCTCTCATTCCCACTCTCATTGTTTCTGTTTCTGCTGCCTTTATGGTAGTGTCTGTATTTACTTTGTCCTCCTTCTCTGCTTCTTTCTCGTTTGGTCTTTGTCTCTCTGCTCATTTTGCTATATGCAAATGCCTCGTTTTCTCTTTTTTTCTTGCTTTTTTTGTGCCACTGAGGTCTGTGGGTTTATTTTGTCTGTGCTGCTGTCTGAACATCGAGGTATCCTCAATTGCATGTCTCATACACCATAGCTTCTTATTCTCTACCCTTTTATCTCACTTGTTTTACTCCTTTTTCCTGCCTGTACTTCTTTTTTACCAGTTTAATTTTTAGTTTAGGACCTTTTTTCCCTTTTCTGGACACTTGCATGTTGTTCCTGCATGGAGATCAAACTATCAATTTAAGCTTTTTTGCTGTACGTCGCTTCTCAGGACTTGCAACTAATGATCCAAAGATCGCATGCATATAAGTCTATATTTTTTACATTGCTAATTCATTGTAATCAATAAACAACCATAAATTTTCGCCTGAGCTACATCCCCACCTTTCTTTCCGCTAAAGAATTTTTTATATACTTTCATAGCCCGAATTATATCGAAGATTCCTATAACCCATCATCTCTCATCAAGTACTTGCTATATCAATACCATAACCGAGCAAAACACTTTTAACAAGATTACACCTGCTGACACCCTTTCGTCCGGTCAAAAAAGGCCAATTTCAACCCTCTCTCCACCTTTCTTTGCTGCTGATATCTCTCAACATTTAAAAGCAAAGAAAATGCAACCTCAAGACCTCTCCAAAGCATCTCATTTCACATCCTCGATCGATGTTGACCCCAACTCGATTGACTTTGGTCTCACTTCCCTCCCACCTGCTTCGCCCACTGATCAAACTGCGTTGTCGACCTTTATGGTTGAGGTCAGACATCGTTTGAGCAGATTAGAATCTGCCCATGCTGAAATTGCGCAGTTAAAAACAGCCCTGGCTGAATCAGAGGCTGCTAGAGACGCCCTTGCGGCTCAATTGGCAGCTATCAACGCTCAATCCACCACCAATGTTGCTCCCACCACCATAGACGCTGTATCGTCGAACACTCCAACACCACCATCAACAACATCTGCCTCCAAGTCTACCCCCAGCTACTCCCAATCTCAAGTTACAGCGCAACCATCTTTTGCTGCCGTCGTTGCATCTAATACAGGTGCAAAGCGTAAGAAGAAGCCTGCTGCTCGTCCTCCTCCTCCATCTGCCACCAAGGCATCCGCTACTCTTGCTCGTCTTTTTGCTCCTCAAAGTGATATACCATCTGGTTATCAATTTGTGTACTATGCTACTCCTGTCCGCCGTCGTCTTTCTGAGCTGCGTCGCCTTGTTCAAGGCGTAGGATTGAATAACTCTCGTGTGCTGGATATCCAATATCCTTTACAGAATGTGATATTTTTTTTGTTCACAATGACTATTATGGCATGGTTTTTATAGATTAATTATTAGGGTGTTAAATACTCCCTGTTTATAGCTCATAAAATATAAAATTTTGAGCAAATTCATAAAAGGGCGTACAACCGGCGCCTAAAATAGTGCAAAATGGATATAACGTAGAGCAATCGAATGGTCTTTGCTTTGTGCGGATTGGATGAGTATTTGTCGCGATACAGCCAGAAAAAGGTATCGTGCAAAATCGTGGATTTTCCTTCAAAATCTTTTTTCAGGGCAAATAAATGCTTTATTTAAAGTCCTTTAAACGTCACCTAAATAAAGGGAGAGGGGAAAAAGACTGAATATATGGGATACAACTTAGAGAAGTTGATCTCAGGTTTCCTGGGATTGTAAGGTGGAAAGGGATTTTTGGAGGTAGGAGAGAAGGATGGAAGGTAAGAAAGGAGTGTGTTGAAAAAGATGTTGATAGTGATAGTACCAAATGGTGTGTAGCATACAGGCAAATACTTGGGGAACAGATAAATCGGGAAAAAGAGGATGCTGTTGTCGAGACGGGTGCAGTTCTAAGAGTAGGAATTTTTTAAAGTTAGAGTAACTGTTCTGATTAATAGGCGGTGGCATGTATGTACGGAGAGCAGTAGTCCAAAAGGAGCGTTTAATGGGACATGCGAAGAAAAAGTGTTCTGTTGTCTCCATGGATGATCTACAGATGGTACAAGTGGCATCATAAGGGACTTTTAGGCGGCGTTGAAGGGTTTTACCAGTAGCGATTTTGTGATGGAGAACACGGTACCAGGTGTTCCGTGCATTTAAGGGAATGCGAAGGGACCAAAACGTTTGCCATCGATTGGGAGTCAGGATCGGTACTGGAGCTGGTAAAGGAGTAAAGGAGAGAAGGGATTTGAAGCCCTTGGTGGATGGATCAGCCATTCGGAATTGGTGTGACTCTAGGTCGAATTGGCATGAGATTATGGAGGTGAGAAAGGAATGAAGGCTATCAATGGTTGGGGGCGGGGCGGTAATGTCTAGTTGTGAGGCGGTTAAGAGATGTCTGGGGTAGCGAGGAATCATGGTTTGGAAGGTAAATGTGTTTAACAGTAGGGAATGGGCTCGGATCTTGGTAATGGCTCGAGAGGTAGATGTTGGGTGAGGGAGGTCGCGAAAGGATTGTTTGAGATCAAGGGTGAGATTAGTGGAGTTGTATTCGAAAACGTCAGAACCGTAGAGGTGGAGACGAATTGTGGGGTGGTCTTTGAGGATGGTGGATGGGGGTGAGAATGTAGGTGTTAGAGAATGGGAAAGGGAGAGAGTGTGTTGAAGAAATGATAGGAAGGGGTGGCGTAGGATGGTGGAGATATCGACGAAGCACAAGTGAAAATTCCGTTGGATAGAGTCGACAGCACGAATGATGTTGAAGACGGGGCCAGAATTAGGAAGACCAGATGGGCGACATGGAGGAAAAAGGAGAGACCAGTGATAGGAAGGAAATCGAGTGGAGCCAAGAGAAAAGGAGAGTGTGGACCGAAGAACCGGGAGGGAAGGCATCAAGGAAGGTGATGGGTGATTTGGATGAAGGAGAGGTTGGATCCGACGCCACTGAAGAGCATTAGATTGTTTGGCAGGGTTGAGAAGTTTGAGGCCGCCCTGGGTACGAGGTAGGGTGAGTGTATCAAAAGAGAAACGGACTATCTTGGCGTTGCGGTTCACAAGGGAGGAGATGATGGATTGTAGTAATCCAAATTCTGTCGGGGTGAAAGTGAAGAGACGTAGGACGTGCCATAGTTTGGAGAGGATCAAAGAGTTCAGAACAGTGACACAACTACGCATTGTCAGATTTCGAGTAAAATGTAATTGACAGGAGGTGCGGTTGGTGGAGATAAGAGTGGCGACAAATGAGGATCGTTGTTGACGATTGGAAAAAAGGCCGTAACCAAGGTAGATCAAAGGTGTAGAAGATGGGTAGTCATGCCATGAAGAGATACCTTTGGAAGCCAGAAACTGAGTCCAATGCGGTTGATTGCGTCCTGAGAGAGACAGTGCCTGGGTTTTGTTGTAGTTGAGCAGAGCGTTTGAGGCAGCCATATATCTTTGCAGGAGTTCCTCGAGGGCAGGGAATTCAGACGGGTCATTCAGGGTGACTAAGGCGTCGTCGGCATAAGCAAGGATCTTGACTGGAGGAGGGGTAGATCCAGATAGAGGGTCTGGGGGGAAAGAGAAACCTTGGATACGAGTATTGTTGTTGACCGCTCGTAGAAAAGGGTCAAAGGCGATATTGAAGAGTAGAGGACTTAGTGGGTCACCTTGTCTAAGGCCTCGTAGTTGTGGCAAAGGAGAGGATAGGAAACCGTTAACATTCGGCTGGATCATGGTGCTCGAGAACAGATTCAAAATAGTGGTAATGAGTGTCCGGGGGATGTTAAAGGCCTGCATCAGGGCATCAAGGTATGAGAAGTGGATGCGATCATACGCTTTTTCTTGGTCAAGAAGAAGCGCAATAGAGGGCATCTTGGACTTGGTGGCGATTGTTTGCATACATTGAACCTGGAGGCCCTGTTCGGCAATGAAACGTTTGGGCATGAAGCCCATCTGTTGGATGCTGATCTTGTCGGAAAAGTGAACCATCAAGCGAGCGTTGAGGAGACGGGTGAAGGTTTTAGCGTACGTGTTGATCAGAGATATAGGGCGCCAATTCTTCAGATGCGAGAGGTCACCTTTCTTGGGGAGTAGAACCAAACCACTGTAGGGGGGAAAACTGTCCCGTTCGTTTAAAAAATTGTCTTCTTGCATTAGTTTTTAGTCATTTCTTTGTATACCAAGTCGAGATATGTATCGTTTGAATGAGAGAAAGTAGCACTATCTATACATATTTATGACTTTTTCAAAAACTAAAATCGAATGATTTTATTATTTAAAAAATAAATATAGAAAAATGTACATTATATTATAAAGTCATTAATAGTGAGTTGAACCACTTTTGCTGTTGATGACAGCGTTGATTCGGGCAGGCATACTGTCAATATATTTTTGGCACTCTTTTTCTGTTATTTTGTACCATTCTATGTAACTATGCCGCTCTAGTTCTTCTTTTGTAAAGGGTCTAGTGGAACACTTATTAAGACGAAGCTTTAGGAGATGCCATACATGTTCAATGGGATTAAGATCGGGACTTCGGGGTGGACAATTCATATTTTCGTTTAGGTTGAACCCATTGTCGGTGAATCATTGCTTAGTAATGCCCGAGGTATGCGGTGTTGCTTTGTCTTGTTGAAATCGCACATCAGATGGTGTCTTTCTAAAGTGCTCAAGAGTGTCGACCAATGATGTCTTCAAAATATCGACATACAAGTCCGAGTTTATTGAGCCGTCAATAATGGTAGTACCATAACCAGGGCCCTCCGCTGTTATGCAACTCCAGAACATGACCCCACCGTCATTTCCCTACACTTGAGGCTTGACTTGATGAGGCTGCTGCATGGTTCGGTCACCATTCGTCCAGTAAAAAGAATTACCATCTGAGCCCCAAAGGTTTATTCTTGTTTCATTCGAAAACACCCAACGACGTCAAACAGCAATAGTAAGATGCTTATGCTTTTTAGCCCATACCAATCGAAGCCGCTTGTTTGTCTTGCTAACAAAATTGGTCTTTACTTTTCTACGAGATTTAAATCCATTTCGTCTCAATGACTTGCGGATGCCACTAATTGACATATTTTGACCCATCAATTTTAAACTTTCTTGCGCTGCTCCGGGACTATCACAAGTACCTGATCGAAGTCCTCTTGACACTAGGGACATAGTTTTAGCACCAAGTTTTTTCGGTCTTCCGCCAACAAGTATAGCGAGGTCAGGGCAATAGAGTTTTCTGAGCCTTGTAAGAGTACAGTTACCGATTCCTGGATACATATTTTCTATCTTTGAGAACGAAAGACCACGTTAGAGCAAAGATTGGAGAGTGTTGCGCAAATCTTGTGTTAAACGAGCAGGCATAATGAAAGTTCTGAAAAAAATAAGAAAGCAAAGAAATAAAGAAAAAAATATGAAAAAACTAGCTTCTTTTTATACTTTTAGAATGCTCCTGGGATATTAAATATCCTGAGAATACCGAAGGTAGTTTTTTTTTAGATTTCTTCGATGCGTTTATTGGAAGTATAGATATCAACCATTTTATATCATCTAGAATTACCCACCTAACATTTTTGACACTTCCCACTTTGGCTGGTTACACTGGGGTTAAAATATAGCCCAACCATAAGTTTTTTATGTTGCTGTAATTCCTGCTATTAGCTGTACTATCGAACGCAGTATGGGAGGGATTCTCTTTTGAGTTTTGGCAAAATACTGGGTAAAAGTCAAGATTATTTGAATGAACGGGACAGTTTTTCCCCCTACAGTAGTTTGGGTCCAGGATGCAGGGAAAACACCATGAAGTAGAGCATCATTAAAGACATGGAGACCAACGGCAGCAGTAGCTGGGTGGTTGAACAAGAGTCGCACAATCTGATAAGGAAGACCATCAGTGCCAGGGCTACTGTGAGGTGGAGATCGAGAGAGACCGTCTAAGAGGTCGTCCAGGGTAAATGGAGCGGAGAGAGATTCATGGGAGTCATCAGGTAGTTTATTGGAGGGAGGAATTATGTTAGCAAAGAAATGAATCTCATTGTGGTTTACCGTTTTAGGGGTATATAGACGGGGATAGAAGGAGTGGACAGCTTGTTCCTTCTCGGCCTGAGAAACGTACGCAGCACCGGTAGAGGGATCCACAAGAGTTGGCAGTGTCCGCTGAGTGAGCTGTTGGGTAACCAAGCGTTTCAGAAATCCAGTTGAGATCTCACCTTTCTCTCACCAGCGTAATCCAGCAAGGAGAGCTTGATGTTCAGCGACTTCTTGCTGCAAGGTACTGATGGCGTCTTCGATGCCAGAAAGACGGTCGTTCAGGATAGCCATGGATTTGTAGGTACGAAGAATCCGGTTTCGCTTCTTTTGAAGGTGTTTTAACTGTCGTCTTCGCCATTATTCAGCATGTTTCCGACCAACTTTTTGGGCCAAGGTTCGCGTCAAGGATTTGATATCGTCCCAGATTAGTTGTGGCGAGGTAGGAGAATTACTTGAAGCCAACTGTAGGTGAAAGTTGTCCAGGTGTCTATACAGCTGATTCACAAAGAAGGAGTTGGTAGCTAACCGAGGGTTGGCCCTCCATAAGCCTCGACCATGGTTGTTGCTGCACATTTGGAAGTGTAGGCTCAGCATGGCATGGTCGGTCCATTAAGGGCCAATGAACTCGACGTTGGATGCTTGTAGAAAGTCGGTAAGGAGAGGAGCTACGTACATGTAGTCGATGGTAGACAGATGACCGCCATCGGTAAAGGTAGGTATAGGTGGATCAGATTGTAAACGGTGGGAGCACTCGTGATAATGATGTTGTAGTATGGCATGCCAAAACCATTGAGCTCGTGTAGATGGTGACATATTAGAAAGATCGTTGGTGTCAAGAGTGGGTGTGATAGAGGGATCCTCTGGGTTAGTGGAGGTTGTGTCAGATGAATGTGGGTAATTGAGGTGTAGGTTAGAAATGAAATCAGGATTTTGGAGATTATTATGGATGGTGGAGGAGGGGAAACGGCGAAAATTGTAGTTGAAATCAACCACTATCATTGTGGGAGCCTCAGGAGGGAAGGTGAAAGAATGAGATGAGAAGTTTGTCAGTAACGAGTGAAAATACGGTAGTTGAAGGAGATTAGCATAGAAGTCGTAGCGGTCATAGGGAGTGGCAGGGGCATAGATGTTCATGAGACGGAAGGGATGGAAGAGGTGATTAACATGGGAGACAGTGCAAATGATCAACCGGCCATCGGTGGAAACATAGGCGTCTTCAAGTTGGATAGCTGGATTGAGGCTTACAACACCACAGTGGTGAGTCCAAATGGATGTCTTGGCCTGCAGTTGAATATCCAAGCGATCCTGCACCTCAGGATCAGCTGAATGGGCTTCCTGAAGACAGAGGATGTCCATGTCCGAGGAGATGAGTAAGCGGGAGAAGGAGCGGCTGAGATCGAGGGAAGGTGGTTTAGAGAGGCTACGACAGTTAAGGCTACAAATATGAAGGTTAGTGATTCTGTTCTGTGTGAGAGAGGAATGTGATACCGGGGTTGGAGGATGATTCATTGAAGAGGAGGAGGCTGAAGTAATGTTGGTAATAGTGCCGTTGTTCCCACTCATTGAGGGAGGTCAATGACGTCAGAGATAGGAGAGCTGGGGCGAGAGCTCTCGGAACCAGAGGCATTGGAAGCGAAGTCTGGAGTGGTATCCATGTCTTGAGTGGAGACGGGATTGCCATACCAATCTTGAAGAGTAGCAGTAGGGGGAACCTGAGAGGCAGAACTAAGAGTAAAAGAGGCTTGAGCAGAGAAACCAGAAGGTTGGGAGGTTTGGAGTGTATGTGCAACTGCAGAGTGAGGGTCAGGGCGTCTCTTAACAGGACGACGGAGCCTTTGGTTGATGATGTCCTGGGCAGCGTGGCTAGATACCCATCCTTTACGAATGAAATACTTAGCAACACTGGGAACGAAATGGGGACGGATAAAGTAGAGAGAACGGATGCAGCGGTTCTGGTGGAGAGCCTTGGCCAACTGGGTGCGACGCTCTTCAGAGAGGCCTTGGTACTTAGGGTCAGCGACATGGTGATGATCCAAAGGATCAAAATCCTGGATCAAGTGGGCATCGATTTCCAGAAGTTTCGATTGGAACTCAGGTAGGTAGACTTCATGCAAAAGAATACCAATAGTGTTACAAGCAGGAAAATTCAGGTCCAGAACTCGGAGGTTGTCGATCGAAATTTCGTGAAATTTCGATCGAATTTGAGAACGGTTCATACGACGGGAGCGAGAGATGTAAACGAAGGTGTAAGAACCATTTTGAATGGAATCATTGACGGGTGGGTTGAAGAAGCGGTGTAGAGCTTGGCGCTTACGGTCGTTGAGGGGAGCAGGAGGTTTACTGGCAATGGAAGCCCAAGTGCTCTTGAGTTTTGGTTGTTGGACCATGGAGGTGTCAATGGCATCAGGTCTGGGAGTAAGGTTAAGATGGTGAGAGCCAGCAGTAACTTGGGGTGTGGATTCGTCACTAGGAGTTGATTTGGAGTTGCTAGGAGCCGCCTTCAGGAGGGTTTCAAGGTTGTCAAATTGAGACGACTCGAACTGGTCGAGACGGTTCATCAAAGTGGCAATGCGTTGGTCAGTTTGTTGATTGAAGTCGAGCTGTTGGCAAAGAGAGGAGGAGAACTTCTCCAGGGCTGCCAGGATACTATCGATGCGAGGGTCAGAAGTAGACATTGCAGATTTTTTTTAAATTCTTTTTCAAGAGTTAGAGATTCAAGGTACCAAAAGATTCGAAAAGTGAAAGAAAGGTGCTTTCAAAACCTGCCTGTGATAGCAAGCAAAAAATCTGCTGACGATTTTTTGGTCAGGACAATATCTTCAATATTTCATGATAGAGTCATGTCAGAGCTTCAACAAATAGCTCATTCGATAGGAAATTTTTTGGTCTACAATGTTTAGTAATGCTTAACAAAATGTTTTGATGACGGATACTGATTAATCTTTAGAAAACAGTCAAGAAATCGCAAAAACAATCGTACCAAATATCAGGTGAACAATGTGCGCCAGAAACTTGATATGGATGCCATTGTATTCTCCCTTAAATTCTCTACAAGTTTCATATAAGTCTGAAGGGGTAGTTACTATCAAGAAACGCGTAATTTTAAGGTCGATAGATTTTGGAATCCCATGGATCCTCATTCAGAATATTAGAAATTGAAGCTCCGTTGACCTTCCGCATGTGTACACCTCACAAGTTTGCATTTGACCAGGCATTTTAAAAATCGGAGCGTACGAAAAGGGCCATATTAACTTGCTGGTTTCAAGTTATCAATAGATACTTGACATGTTGAAGAATCTTTTTGTTAAGACTAGACAGTTGTAGCTTGCTTTGTTTGATTACAATAAGATTTGCCATTTAAGGTATGCATATTCCCCCGCTTAGAAATAGCATCTCCAATGTCGATTAACTCATAAAGTATGCATTTCCAATATAATATTCCCTCTTAAAAGTTGCTCCAATATCATTATTCTACAACATATTTTAGCTTTATATGATTCTAATTTTTTTTTACCTATGAGGACCTGGATGTACAAAATGTTTTTTGATTTTGAGGTTTTCAACTTTTGGACGATCGAACATCGATTTTTGAAAAAGTGATGCTAGAGCTTTGAAATTAGCATGTCCCTATAGCGAATTTTTGTGTAGAAGACGATGGAGCAATTAGATTTTAGATAGGAAGTGTAGGTGATGAGGAAACGCAGATTTTTGAAATTTGCAAATTTAGAGTAGATGCTACTAATAAAAGCCAATGGATTACTATATGAATGTTGGTTGTATGTCTAGTAAAAGTTGTAGAGGGGACTTTTGTTGATTAGGGAGTGTTGTATTTGGGCTTGCTGAGAACGATGTCGATGAGTAATGAGGAAAAAGAGAGAAAATGGACAAATTTCAAAGGGCCGTACCGCTGAAATTTATTGTGAATGTGAGCTCAAAGCTTAATAGTTTCTGTGTTTTTTGGTTCTCCATACGACGGTATAGGTTTTATAGAAAAACGTTAAAAGTTTTGAAAACCCTCTGCTTGTACCGTAGCTGATAAAATATGAGGTTTTGAGCGAATTTCTAACGGGGAAGACATATCTGGTTCTTAGATTTCTTACGTAAGTATGTATATAACGCAGAGCTATTGAATAATTTTTTTTGCGCGAATTGGATGAGCATTTGTCAAGATATGGCCAAGATTGTCTATATTTCATGATAAAGTAGTTAAGCCAGAGCTTCTAGCAAAAACTAGTTTGATAGGAAAATTTTTGGTCTACAATGATTAGTAATGCTTGTTGTGCTAGAAGGGCTACAGGTGTCTATAAATATTAAGGTATTCTTGACTGGTAGATATGCCTGTGTTGTGCAACAACATGTACAAGCTATGATAGTTGAAGTGCATCTCGGCTATCTAAATGCTGAGGTTCACCAGTTGTGATAAGCGTTGTACAAGATAAATTACTACTTTGACATTCAGAATCTAGTATAAATAGAACAACTCTTGTCTTCATCATTAAATCTCCAGTGTTTGTGTCTGATCTTATTCTAATAAGTTTTTTCTTGTTTTCGTAATATCAAACATTTCTTATAAACTAAAAATTATAATCCATTTATTCTTTGTGTTTAATAGGATAGGTCTGGGTACTTCGGATAAGAGTCTAGATATTCATCCAGGTAAGACTAAATTATGCTTAGCTTGCTGGAGCTGTCTTTTAGCATAAATAGGCGCTATAATTGACCTTAGTTGGCTTATTATATGTCCAATCCAATTAGTAGATCTTCTGTCCATTGTTAAAGTATAGAAGGATCATCTACCTATATGGACAGTAAAGATTTTTCAGTTTGCGTTACACCTGCAGGGAAATCAGGATTAATAGATTTCACAAAAAAAATAAAGCAATAGTAAAATACAATAGAAATCAACTGTATTTTATTTGTGTATAAAATGAACTGAAGATCCTGGAATTGAGTAAAAAGAAGAACAGTATTTATACATTTGCAACTAGCTTGTAGGATTAGTGATGATAAAGAGCAATAGGTTCTGCTATTGCGATATCTGGCAAATGTTGTTGATGTTTGATTTAAAGTGGTAATCAATGCAGGAGCACTCGCCATAAGGGTCGATTTGAGTAACCTTGATGGGCTTGGGTGAGCTATCGTCATAACATAATTTAATGTAACCTTGATGGTTTAAGGTGTGATGTTTGTTACTGAAGTATGGAATTCTTTATCTGGGATATTGTGCAACTATGGCAGTAGGAGGGCATAGTTGTCATATTTGAATATGCTTGTTATTGATTTGATTCTATTTGGATAAAGATACCATCACTTATTATGACCATCATGGGTGTGATCGAATACACTGTGATCAGGAGTGATTCATTCGCACGATGTGCGAGATAAGCGTGTATCTTTACTTTAGTATGTTTAAATGATTGTTGATGTACATTTGAGCGCTTTCATTAATATATCCAAATAGCATGAATTTGAATGAGTACTATTTGATAGATTTTGGGTTCCAATCAAGTTGCATTTGGGTGGTTATTTCATTACACCAGCAAAACAGCAGCCCATGAAATTGAAACATGTTGGGAGTCAATATTAAACGATGTATGTCTGGCAAGGCATATGGCATTGGGATTACTTGGTACTTGGTACAATACAGCAGCTATATAACCTTCTTCACATACAGTGAATTTATTTAAAGAATATCCCTCGCATAAAACTGTGTGATAGATACCAGATCGAATAATTGCACCTTATCTTATTTTTGAATAATAAAGGCTTTAAACTGTATACATTTGATCATTCCTTTATTATAAACACAATAATAAATTTATTGGCAGATCAACAGAAAATCAACTAGCTGTAACCCTTTGGTATTTCAATCTCTCAGCCAATCATATTGCGTAAAAACTCCGCTGACCTAAAAAAAAAATTTGCGAGGGTTTCCCCCTGTTTTGATGTGAGGCAAAATTTTAAGCTCCGCTATACAGCAGTATAGCAGATGCTATCATTAAATTCCCCTCAGGTGCTAGAGCATGCCTTACTTACACCACCTAGCTTTTAAATTCTGGCATTGAGACTCTCAATCATCACTAAAGTAAGTAGCGATAACCAAGTGGAGGCAGCCTATCTACCTCCTAGACTCGGATAAAGCCTTGTTGAGCTTCAGGGATAGGCACATCCACACAACGTAAAAAAGGTATGCTTCAAAAGAAACATAATAATAAAAGAAAGAAGAAAAGAACATATTACTATAGGAGTAGAGTAGTATGCTGGCAAAAAAAAGGATACTCACGCGCAATGAGTTAAAGAAAAGCATAACAAACACAACATCAAAGATGTTCAAAACAGCTCGTTGTTGTTGCAATAAAAATGCATACATGAGCAACGTGCATGGTAGTAATAGTCGGATGCAAAGCAGCATGGCACAAATACGCACAACTGCAAAAGCAACAATGGTATTATAAGTTTGCAATACAACGTAATAACTATTGTTGTTTCATGTAAAGCTACAGAGGAAACACTACCAACAACAAAAGAAAAAAAGAAGAAGAAAAAAGCGCAACAAGGCAAACATGATGAATGCATTATCACGAGAAAGGAAGTAATAATATAAACGTTCAAAGAAGCTTTATATCATTGCGACCAGAAGAAAAAAGATACTTACCACTTACCACAGCCACAGATAGACCAGAAGAGTATAGGCGATCACCGGAGACAGACCAGGGAACGAGCATGCACCAAATACAGTAGACTAGGAAAGACCAGATTAGCAGCAGCAGTAATACCAGCACCATAGAAAAACTAAAGAACGAACGCCATTAGAAGAGAGAAGACAAAGACCAAAGAAGTTACTTACCACTTATCACCACCACAGATAGACCAGATACTACGCAATCACCGGATATGGACCAGAGAACGAGCATGCACCAAATACAGCAGACCAGGAAAGACCAGATTAGCAGCAGCAGTAATACCAGCATCATAGAAAAACTAAAGAACGAATGGCATTAGAGACCGTACAACGGCTAAAGAGGCAACTAACAGACATGATACACCAAAGAAGCAGACAGTAAGGATGGCAGAGAAGTAATGGCAGTAGAACCCACATCAAACAGACAAAAAGAATTATCAAAACCTAATAAACAAATTCAATTAATGTTAATTTTACGCCTTCCAGTGCTTTTATTGAATGGTACCTAATATATTCCACTCTAAAGAAGAAGTATAAAGTACTTCTAACAGTGCACGACAGTGTTATCAGAAGGTAGAGTGTTATTATCAATCAAACAGTTTCCAAGACCACCATGGTTTGATACTGAACGCGCTTTGCAAAAAAGGGAAAAAAAACGGGGGTATGGAAAAAATGGGAGGGCGCCCTATCCGACGTCACGGCCAGTAGATTTAGTCTCGGTTTTCTGCAGTGGCAGCCGTAATTGCTGAATTTTAATTTGAAATTGTGCAGTGGGTATTTTCGTGTTCAAATTTGACATGATCTGACATCTTTTAAACATTTTTGCTAAATTTGACTATGAAAACTGTCGTTATCATACCCAGCTTTCTAATATAGCTTTACAGAACTAAAGAAGCTGCATCGAATGATGTTTATTAAACTCCGCTTTCAGATCAAAAATAATGAGCAATTTGCAAAAGTATGAAAACAGGTTTTCTGTGAATATGTCAAGATTTCGCATATACAAGTCTCATAGAAAGAGCTTCCAATGTTGCATTCCATCTTTACGATCAATTTGATCTAATATGTATCATAGGAAAGGTCTTCATTTTTGGAGTGAAAACCGCGATCGTTTGATTTTCAAGAATTTTCCCTTGCTAATACTCATGAAAAACGATGATTTTCATGAATTTGCAATGGCCCAAAAAAAATTGAGATAAAGCATCAGTAAGTAAAGCGCAATCAAGGGAACTTGTTTGGTGCTATTTCAAGCGTCCAAAACGCTTTGTGGCATGAGTTATTCGAGTTGAAAAATGACTAAATTTGGGCAAAATTTGATCTGAAAATAAGGCGTAGTGATGAATTCGTAATAATAGTCGATGATAATAATCAGTTGCCAACTGTATCTAAAACGAAAACAAAGGGCTTCTTTATTACAGGGCTACAGGGCATCTGACTAGCTTAAATATAATAGACCCCTGGTCAATGACTACTACATTGAGATGGTACATAAATAGCAGGCCACTGGGGCCTTATGGATTGTTGGTATAGCTTGTTGAGATGCCACCTAAGTCGATATGTTTCATGTAGTGTAAATGGATCTCGATATCTTGACATTAAGGAGATTGAATCTATTGTAGTTCCTGAGGCGCCCGTGCACACACAATTGACTGAACTTGTAAACATAGATGTGTGATACAATGAACATCATCTATGTTGCTACATTGTAAAAGTGGCTTGAGGAGAAAGTGAATGTACCCTAAGATGCATGCTTGTATGCAACACTTTACTACATTTTTCTCGCTTAATTATTCAACAACAAATGTAGCAACTGGAAATCACTTTAAATGTGTAGCAACCATTCAACGTAAACACATAATGACCCTGATATAAAGGCTTCGGCGTCAGCATAGAGATTGGAATAGCTGTTACTTCTTTTTCGTAAAATGAGCAGTTTATGTTTAGAATAACGAAATATAGACAGAGGAAATGCAATTAGAACTGAATATATTTATTAAGTTATTCCAAAATTGAATGAGGA
The DNA here is from genome assembly GCF_035048745.1 of Mucor velutinosus. Taxonomy (NCBI): domain Eukaryota; kingdom Fungi; phylum Mucoromycota; class Mucoromycetes; order Mucorales; family Mucoraceae; genus Mucor; species Mucor velutinosus. The sequence continues at coordinate 4,096,542 of NW_027041905.1, read as the reverse complement.
TCAAAACTAGTGTAGATTTCAAAGGTATTTACAATTATCTGACTGTGCCGCAGTAATAGGACCTTGATCTTGAATGCGGGATAATTGTATAGGCCTTGAACCAGTTAGCGAGGATGTACTGCGTATGGAATACATCCGCTATGATATGCATTCCGACAGTTCATCCAGTTACCAGAAGATTTAGATATAAACTGTATGTACGTTGAATTAGATATACGATATCGATTTATACTGTAAGAAGATATGGACTTCAGATACGCTAGTACTACAAGATTCATACTATATAAGATATAGGCTATAGATGGCACCACGGATATGGATGGCACTATAGACTTATACTTGTATTCCGACATTGACTACGGATGTTTACCATATCTGGATAGGCACCAAGATTAATGTAATATGAGCTTGTTGCTTCAGATGTGCACTTCATGATCCACGCTATAAGACACATGCTTATATCCGTGATACTAGCTACAGATACTTTATGTACTACAGACTTGTACTATATATGAGACATACTATAGACATGTATACGATATGCTATAGACATGCCATATATCTAGATACATGCTAAAGATGTATGCTTAGCGATATACACTCAGATATGTACTATTAATATAGACTAAGAAGACTGTACCTATCGGATACATGCTACTAGATCGATATTAATTATCCTTATAGAAAGGATAGATCAGGGTACTTTGGATGAGAGTTGTTAAGCACAAAGAATAAAAGGATTATTATTTGTAGCTTATAAAAAATGTTCGATATGATAAAAACAAGAAAAGGCTTATTTGAATAAGATCAGACACAAAAACTAAAGATTTATTGATGAAGACAAGAGTTATTCTACTGTAGGGGGAAAAACTGTCCCGTTCGTTCAAATAATCTTGACTTTTACCCAGTATATTGCCAAATCTCAGAAAACAAATCTACCCCATACTGCATTCGATAGAGCAGCTTATAGGAATTACAGCAACATAAAAACCTTATGGCTGGACTATATTTTAATCCCAGTATAACCAGCTAAAGTGAGACGTGGCAAAAATGTTAGTTGGATAATTCTAGAGAATATAAAATGGTTGATATCTTTACTTCCGATAAACGTATCGGAGAGATCTAAAAAACTACCCGCGGTATGCTCAGACTATTTAATACCCGAGGAGCATTCTAAAAGTATAAAAGAAGCTAATTTCTTCATATTTTTTTCTTTATTTCTTTGCTATCTTATTTTTTTTTCAAAACTTTCATTATGCCTGCTCGTTTAACACAAGATTTGCGCAACATTCTCCAATCTTTGCTCCAACGTGATCTTTCGTTCTCAAAGATAAAAAATTTGTATCCAGGAGTGGGTAACTCTACTCTTACAAGGCTCAGAAAACTATATTGCCCTGACCCAGCTAGACCTCTTGGCGGAAGACCGAAAAAACTTGGTGCTAAAACTATGTCCCTAGTGTCAAGAGAACTTAGATCAGGTGCTTTAGATGGTCCCCGAGCAGCACAAGAAAGTTTAAGATTGATGGGCCATGATATGTCAATTAATGGCATCCGCAAGTCATTGAGACGAAATGGACTTAAATCTCGTAGAAAAGTAAAGACCAATTTTGTTAGCAAGACAAACAAGCGGCTTCGATTGGCGTGGGCTAAAAAGCATAGGCATCTTACTATTGCTGATTGGCGTCGTTGGGTGTTTTCGGATGAAACAAGAATAAACCTTCGGGGCTCAGATGGTAATTCTTTTTACTGGACGAATGGTGACCGAACCATGCAGCCTCATCAAGTCAAGCCTCAAGTGCAGGGAAATGACGGTAGGGTCATGTTCTGGAGTTGTATAACAGCGGAGGGGCCTGGTTATGGTACTACCATTATTGAAGGCTCAGTAAACTCGGACTTGTATGTCGATATTTTGAAGACATCATTGGTCGACACTCTTGAGCACTTTGGGAAGACACCATCTGATGTGCGATTTCAACAAGACAGAGCAACACCGCATACATCGGGCATTACTAAACAATGGTTCACCGGCAATGGGTTTAACCTAGACGAAATTATGGATTGGCCACCCCAAAGTCCCGATCTTAATCCCATTGAACATGTCTGGCATCTCCTAAAGCTTCGTCTTAATAAGTATCCCACTAGGCCCTCTACAAAAGAAGAATTGGAGCGGCGTATTAACATTCAGTGGTACAAAATAACAGAAAAAGAGTGCCAGAAATATATTGATAGTATGCCTGCCCGAATCAAGGCTGTCATCAAGAGCAAAGGTGGTTCAACTCACTATTAATGATTTTATAATAAAATGTACATTTTTCTATATTTATTTTTTAACCTATAAAATCATTGGATTTTAGTTTTTGAAAAAGTTATAATTATGTATAGATAGCACTACTTTCTCTCATTCAAACGATATATATTTCGACTTTGTATACAAAGAAATGACCAAAAACTTGTGCAAAAAGACAAAATTCTAAACGAACGGGACAGTTTTTCCCCCTACAGTATTTATACTAAGTTCTGAATGCCAAAGTAGCAATTTATGTGGAATTTGAGGCTTGATAGACTAAAATTCACGGAAAAAAAAGAATAAAAAAAACAATAATGTCAACTTGATAAAGGTATATTTTATTATCAAACTGACAGGTGTAAAGTAAACTGAAGTCTCTCTACTGGCCAGGTAGATGATCCTTCTTATATACTATAACAATGGATAAAAGTTCTATTAATTGGATTAACAAATAGGTCATCTCAGATCAACTAATGTCTAATCATGCTAAAAGACAACTCCAGCAAGCTAATCATGATTTAGCTCTGTCTGGATGAATAATTAGACTCTCATCCGAAGTACCCTGATCTATCCTTTCTATAAGGATAATTAATATCGATCTAGTAGCATGTATCCGATAGGTACAGTCTTCTTAGTCTATATTAATAGTACATATCTGAGTGTATATCGCTAAGCATACATCTTTAGCATGTATCTAGATATATGGCATGTCTATAGCATATCGTATACATGTCTATAGTATGTCTCATATATAGTACAAGTCTGTAGTACATAAAGTATCTGTAGCTAGTATCACGGATATAAGCATGTGTCTTATAGCGTGGATCATGAAGTGCACATCTGAAGCAACAAGCTCATATTACATTAATCTTGGTGCCTATCCAGATATGGTAAACATCCGTAGTCAATGTCGGAATACAAGTATAAGTCTATAGTGCCATCCATATCCGTGGTGCCATCTATAGCCTATATCTTATATAGTATGAATCTTGTAGTACTAGCGTATCTGAAGTCCATATCTTCTTACAGTATAAATCGATATCGTATATCTAATTCAACGTACATACAGTTTATATCTAAATCTTCTGGTAACTGGATGAACTGTCGGAATGCATATCATAGCGGATGTATTCCATATGCAGTACATCCTCGCTAACTGGTTCAAGGCCTATACAATTATCCCGCATTCAAGATCAAGGTCCTATTACTGCGGCACAGTCAGATAATTGTAAATACCTTTGAAATCTACACTAGTTTTGATCCTCATTCAATTTTGGAATAACTTAATAAATATATTCAGTTCTAATTGCATTTCCTCTGTCTATATTTCGTTATTCTAAACATAAACTGCTCATTTTACGAAAAAGAAGTAACAGCTATTCCAATCTCTATGCTGACGCCGAAGCCTTTATATCAGGGTCATTATGTGTTTACGTTGAATGGTTGCTACACATTTAAAGTGATTTCCAGTTGCTACATTTGTTGTTGAATAATTAAGCGAGAAAAATGTAGTAAAGTGTTGCATACAAGCATGCATCTTAGGGTACATTCACTTTCTCCTCAAGCCACTTTTACAATGTAGCAACATAGATGATGTTCATTGTATCACACATCTATGTTTACAAGTTCAGTCAATTGTGTGTGCACGGGCGCCTCAGGAACTACAATAGATTCAATCTCCTTAATGTCAAGATATCGAGATCCATTTACACTACATGAAACATATCGACTTAGGTGGCATCTCAACAAGCTATACCAACAATCCATAAGGCCCCAGTGGCCTGCTATTTATGTACCATCTCAATGTAGTAGTCATTGACCAGGGGTCTATTATATTTAAGCTAGTCAGATGCCCTGTAGCCCTGTAATAAAGAAGCCCTTTGTTTTCGTTTTAGATACAGTTGGCAACTGATTATTATCATCGACTATTATTACGAATTCATCACTACGCCTTATTTTCAGATCAAATTTTGCCCAAATTTAGTCATTTTTCAACTCGAATAACTCATGCCACAAAGCGTTTTGGACGCTTGAAATAGCACCAAACAAGTTCCCTTGATTGCGCTTTACTTACTGATGCTTTATCTCAATTTTTTTTGGGCCATTGCAAATTCATGAAAATCATCGTTTTTCATGAGTATTAGCAAGGGAAAATTCTTGAAAATCAAACGATCGCGGTTTTCACTCCAAAAATGAAGACCTTTCCTATGATACATATTAGATCAAATTGATCGTAAAGATGGAATGCAACATTGGAAGCTCTTTCTATGAGACTTGTATATGCGAAATCTTGACATATTCACAGAAAACCTGTTTTCATACTTTTGCAAATTGCTCATTATTTTTGATCTGAAAGCGGAGTTTAATAAACATCATTCGATGCAGCTTCTTTAGTTCTGTAAAGCTATATTAGAAAGCTGGGTATGATAACGACAGTTTTCATAGTCAAATTTAGCAAAAATGTTTAAAAGATGTCAGATCATGTCAAATTTGAACACGAAAATACCCACTGCACAATTTCAAATTAAAATTCAGCAATTACGGCTGCCACTGCAGAAAACCGAGACTAAATCTACTGGCCGTGACGTCGGATAGGGCGCCCTCCCATTTTTTCCATACCCCCGTTTTTTTTCCCTTTTTTGCAAAGCGCGTTCAGTATCAAACCATGGTGGTCTTGGAAACTGTTTGATTGATAATAACACTCTACCTTCTGATAACACTGTCGTGCACTGTTAGAAGTACTTTATACTTCTTCTTTAGAGTGGAATATATTAGGTACCATTCAATAAAAGCACTGGAAGGCGTAAAATTAACATTAATTGAATTTGTTTATTAGGTTTTGATAATTCTTTTTGTCTGTTTGATGTGGGTTCTACTGCCATTACTTCTCTGCCATCCTTACTGTCTGCTTCTTTGGTGTATCATGTCTGTTAGTTGCCTCTTTAGCCGTTGTACGGTCTCTAATGCCATTCGTTCTTTAGTTTTTCTATGATGCTGGTATTACTGCTGCTGCTAATCTGGTCTTTCCTGGTCTGCTGTATTTGGTGCATGCTCGTTCTCTGGTCCATATCCGGTGATTGCGTAGTATCTGGTCTATCTGTGGTGGTGATAAGTGGTAAGTAACTTCTTTGGTCTTTGTCTTCTCTCTTCTAATGGCGTTCGTTCTTTAGTTTTTCTATGGTGCTGGTATTACTGCTGCTGCTAATCTGGTCTTTCCTAGTCTACTGTATTTGGTGCATGCTCGTTCCCTGGTCTGTCTCCGGTGATCGCCTATACTCTTCTGGTCTATCTGTGGCTGTGGTAAGTGGTAAGTATCTTTTTTCTTCTGGTCGCAATGATATAAAGCTTCTTTGAACGTTTATATTATTACTTCCTTTCTCGTGATAATGCATTCATCATGTTTGCCTTGTTGCGCTTTTTTCTTCTTCTTTTTTTCTTTTGTTGTTGGTAGTGTTTCCTCTGTAGCTTTACATGAAACAACAATAGTTATTACGTTGTATTGCAAACTTATAATACCACTGTTGCTTTTGCAGTTGTGCGTATTTGTGCCATGCTGCTTTGCATCCGACTATTACTACCATGCACGTTGCTCATGTATGCATTTTTATTGCAACAACAACGAGCTGTTTTGAACATCTTTGATGTTGTGTTTGTTATGCTTTTCTTTAACTCATTGCGCGTGAGTATCCTTTTTTTTGCCAGCATACTACTCTACTCCTATAGTAATATGTTCTTTTCTTCTTTCTTTTATTATTATGTTTCTTTTGAAGCATACCTTTTTTACGTTGTGTGGATGTGCCTATCCCTGAAGCTCAACAAGGCTTTATCCGAGTCTAGGAGGTAGATAGGCTGCCTCCACTTGGTTATCGCTACTTACTTTAGTGATGATTGAGAGTCTCAATGCCAGAATTTAAAAGCTAGGTGGTGTAAGTAAGGCATGCTCTAGCACCTGAGGGGAATTTAATGATAGCATCTGCTATACTGCTGTATAGCGGAGCTTAAAATTTTGCCTCACATCAAAACAGGGGGAAACCCTCGCAAATTTTTTTTTAGGTCAGCGGAGTTTTTACGCAATATGATTGGCTGAGAGATTGAAATACCAAAGGGTTACAGCTAGTTGATTTTCTGTTGATCTGCCAATAAATTTATTATTGTGTTTATAATAAAGGAATGATCAAATGTATACAGTTTAAAGCCTTTATTATTCAAAAATAAGATAAGATGTAACTATTCACCGCACAGTTTTATGCAAGGGATATTTTTTAATAAATTCGGTATATGAGAAAATTCATATAGGTACAGCTGTACACTAGGTACCAAGCCCTCCCAATGCCATATGCTTTGCCAAACATACGTCGTTTATGATTGATACTCAACATGTTTCACTATAGAGCAAACACATAGTAGCAAGACGTAATGAATACTTGTGCAGTGAAATCAGGTTTAAATAGATTTCACAAAAAAAAATAAAGCAATAGTAAAATACAATAGAAATCAACTGTATTTTATTTTGTGTATAAAATGAACTGAAGATCCTGGAATTGAGTAAAAAAAAGAAGAGTATTTATACATTTGCAACTAGCTTGTAGGATTAGTGATGATAAAGAGCAATAGGTTCTGCTATTGCGATATCTGGCAAATGTTGTTGATGTTTGATTTAAAGTGGTAATCAATGCAGGAGCACTCGCCATAAGGGTCGATTTGAGTAACCTTGATGGGCTTGGGTGAGCTATCGTCATAACATAATTTAATGTAACCTTGATGGTTTAAGGTGTGATGTTTGTTACTGAAGTATGGAATTCTTTATCTGGGATATTGTGCAACTATGGCAGTAGGAGGGCATAGTTGTCATATTTGAATATGCTTGTTATTGATTTGATTCTATTTGGATAAAGATACCATCACTTATTACGACCATCATGGGTGTGATTGAATACACTGTGATCAGGAGCGATTCATTCGCACAATGTGCGATATAAGCATGCATCTTTACTTTAGTATTTTTAAATGGTTTTTTAATGTACATTTGAGCGCTTTCATTAATATATCCAAATAGCATGAATTTGAATGAGTGCTATTTGATGAACTTTGGTTTTCAATTAAGTTGCGTTTGGGTGGCTATTTCATTACAACTTGGTTGAGTTGGCATTTGTACAGATAGTAGCGTCGAAACACTGGTCTTTTTATGTTGGTTTACTTTACACTTTACCCGCTATAATTATTCGGCAATCAATGCAGTAACTGAAAATTCCTTTCTATGATTAAAACCCCCTCAAATTATGCATACCATCTTTCTGATATAAAGTCGCTACCATCAACATAGGGTGCGAAAACTCTGTTCCCTTTTCTTGTTGAGATGCGCAGCACAAACTTCAACCTTTGCCAAACCACAATGAAGCAAGATATCAACAAACGGGTTTGAATACAACGTTTCCCAACCCCTATCCCATTGGTCTATGGCTCGTCATCACTTGTAGTTTAGAAGTTACGTATGGGGATGATGCAGAATTTGCCTAGATATTTGATGTTTTACCAGTGTTGTTCAACATTACAGTGCCATCGAGAAGGCTACTTCACAGCTATCTTTGGTAGTATTATCATAACCTATTTTTTTTTTGTCGTACACTCTTGTTCATCTCAATAGTATGCAAGATGATATATAAATAATATTTAGATGCCTACTTTTATATTCACTACTTGGCTATAATAGTATCCGACATATACATTTGTATGGTCGCCATCAAGTAGCAGGTTGTACGAGTTATGAATTCTTCAAGATTCTAATTTACATCACATAGCCATACCATTAGTACGGCTTTCAGAATTACACTTTTGGCATATCCAATTTGTCAATAAAATAGGTAGATGGATATTGTGTCCCTGTGTCATGAATGTGGTGATCTTTGTTTTGCAGCTCGTTTGAATAACTTTTCTAATGCTCCGGTTGCTCTTCTAGGGCTATCAAAATGTTTATACGCTTTTCTGGGAAAGGTGCATCCTAATTTGAGGATATCAGTACATCTAATTTTACAATGAACTAGCTCGTCTTCTATTACATAGTATTTATGCTTCTTTTTTGCTAAACGTAATAAAGTAGCAGTTCAAATCAAAGAGTTGATATCTATGATTTTGACGAATAAAACAAATGTAACCAGTTGAGGGTCAAAAAATCTATGAGTGTAGCTATTCATCGCTTTTTCAGGGAACAAGGGTGATTGAGTAAGAGGCTATAATGATACAACACATTGATCTTGTCGACTGAGCATCGTATGGTTCGCAAATCTGTATTTGCACTTGCCAAAACGTAAAACTTAAATGTACTACTACTAAATGAGGGTAAATCAGAATCACTAACATGTCACCATTTGATGGTATAATAAAAACCGGTTGTAAATCAATTTCCTTCTCTCTTTGATCATTGTAGCACGCATGCTGATGCTAGTCAACGGATAAAGAACAAAAATACGATGATCACCTTAGCAACGGCCAAGAGACGCAGTGTTGTGTATGTCAAATGCAATATGCAATTAGAACATTTTAGCTGGCTGTCAACTTATAATCGTAAATGAAAACTCATCAGGGCTATTCGATCCCATCATTTGCATCTAGTGATAAGTTATAGTTAAAAAGGCTTCGCATGGATTGCATGCTGGTTACAGTAAACCAATTCAAATGCCTTATTTTGGGACTCGTGAGCATGTTTTACAAATCAAGTCAATATAATGTCGATTGAGCTTGATGTGTCATTGATCACTGTTGACAGGGACATTTTAGCATCTGCGCGACCATGATGGAGATGTCGGGAGCGGCACTGCATCCCAAGTTGGGTAAAGCATGTCTCTTTTGATTAGTCCGTTTACTACGGCACAGGTTCAAATCTCGCAGTGCCTCGGTTTTTCATATGTAGTGGATCAAGTTCCTAATTTCGTTCATCTGTATCTCATGACAATTTGCATGTAAGGAGCATCTTGGTCGAGCTGACACTGCTAGTGTGTCAAGTCTGCGTGCGCCGCGGGTGGCGGTAAATCCTTCTTTGTTTCCTGGCTTCGGGCCACAGTTCTTATATAAAATTCTTAGAGTTTCGATTTATCAGTTCAATAAAAGACAACTTTAAATACAAAAAAAAAAAAAAAAATGATGGAGATGTCATGCTGAATAGCTCTTTTTAGATATTCCCATTTGCGGAGGCAAGAGCGACAACGGCCAGTTTATGAAGTTCTTTATAAAGTGCCATCTAGCTTTTATCATGAATCTTTGCAAGCACCTGTTTTATAAATTCAATGTATAGCAAACTTGGAGACAATCAAGACTTTGCCCTATGTAACAGTTTTGTAGGTGAATTATATTTCGTGGCACCCTTGCAGCCTCGGTATCCTGGCGACCCTGTTTTTTTTTGTTACAAAGCAACCAAGATTTGCGATAAATTGTGGAGTTGTAATCAACATGTACTAAACGACTTAAATTTAGATAGAGTTACACGGCATTCCGTTGCATTCAAGCTCTTTTCGTAGAGCAAATACCTTATTTTTGCGAAAACCCATATTAAGTGTGCATTTTACGAACAAAATGCGACCTGAATAGCTAAAATGCCAATCGATTCACACGTATAAAGTATGAAAAAATGCTGAAAGGTGTTTGATGAGAGTACATGGTATCTAAGATGGCGCAATAATCCCCGTCTAATTAGGGACAATAGCAATCATTTGGATATATTTTGTAAATCGACTGTTTGAAAAGCTAGTGGGGAAGAATCTGGAATATAGTATAATAGTGTCTCGAAGTTTATCTCGTTTCTGTTACTATGCATTTAGGAGGTGTATGACGTTGGCATTACTTATGACTAAACGAGAATGTACCTCTGAGGACCGCCGGTGGTTTTTTGTGATCGTAATTGATGCTCTTTCATTGACAAATAAAGAATCTTATCTCTGGAATCAGTCTGATTTACGCCTATCAACTACAGGTACTGAAAGAGCCACGCAGCGATTACCGCAAGACGACATTGTTTATTTCGACTTTACTACTTTTTTTTTTTTTAGCAAAATAGCGTAGCAATCTCATTTTTCTCTCTGCTTCGATGGACATGTCCACAAACTTCCAAAGAGAGAAGCGTGGAAAGGAAGTTCAGCCGCAATCTCACAGAATACAGGTTTATCTTTACTTCTCTGTGAAATATAGAACACAGGGAAAAAAGTGTATAGTCAAAGATACATCTGTTGTGATACAGTTCCATTCAATGGAGATTGCCAAGTAGAGAAAACCATGTGGGAAATCTATAACCAAAGCTGTCTATATTTGAGTTTTAAATCATCGCAAAAGAGCTTATCTGGCTGGTTCCTTGTGCTTCCAGAGAAAGGTACATCTCATCTATCTATTTAATGAGCCATCGTTCTAGAAGAACGATAGATGAAATACATTTTGAACAATTGATGCTCTGCTGTAAATGAGCTAGATCCCAAACTTAAGGTTTTTCTATTTCAGTCTTTTGTTTGGCAGACAGGGTTTGATTGATTTATTCATCATCTTCTAATTGCCTTCTGAATTCTTTCTACAAAAAAAAAGGCACACAGCGCAATACTATCTTTCTTTTTCTCGAGTCGCACTTGAGCTGATAAAGTTACGATTATTCCCAGTAATGATTGCGAAAACTCGGATAAAGATGGCTCAGAGATGTTAGTCATGATAGTAGTAGTATAAATGCCATTATAAACGATTCCCGGACAGTCAAATTTCAAGTGTGCTTGGAAATAGAGAAGAGTTATAGTTTGCTTCTATAAAACACATGGGGTTCGAAATCATGAACCATTCTGAGATGCACGCTCCAACTGCATCAGTAAAAATACATTCGATCTTTTTTGCAGCATGGTGAAATATCATGAATGAGAAAGCAGTTACACAATAATAGGAGGCGATCAGCACCAACAAAAAAATGAAACATTAGATACCTGATTGGAGGTGAGTAGCAAGAGGGTGCAAAATAAAGGTACCCTTACTATTTCGAGATGAGGATTTCTTGATGTAACAAAAGAAATTGCTATCTTATCCTTTTTTCCTCCAGCTTTGCTTTCCTCTTTTTTTTTTTTTTTTTTTTTTTTTTTTTCTCTATCCTCCAAAAAGAAAAAAAGTTTCAAACTGTTCAAATACAATCAGATTATACGAATTTACAAATCACTATGGGGAATGAACAATCAAGGCCAGCATCAGTGAACTCACCGGATACCCCAGTTAGTTACCCTACAGTTGTCAAGACAAAAACTGCTACTAAAAAGCCTCAACCGTATGCCTCCTCATTTTTCGATACTCATATGGCAGTGCCATTACCGCATCAATATGCTCGAAAACCAAACCGACCTGCTGGGAACATTAACTTTTTCGAAGTAGCGGCAGCAACTGCTCAGCCCGCCAGATCAACGCATTCAAACTCTTCTTCAAGATCATCTATCAAAACAGCATCCACAAATAAGAATTCTTCTTTATACCCTTCATCGTCTCATAACAATAGCACCCGAGAAAAGAAAGTGCTTTCTCCAGCCAGCTCTTCTGCATCATCCATTGCCAGCACTACTGTTCAAACCGAAAACATAGCATCCATCAAAGCATCAAAAAGCGAATTGATTGCCGATGCATCCGACTATGTTATTTTACATAACAGAAGATACTGGAAAGGTCATGGCACGCAACACTTCATGCTCCCTTGTGACGATGATGAATCAGACCGTTTGATGACAATGGTATATAAGCATGATGCCCTCTAGATGATACACATGAATGTTAAAGACTTTTTGCTCTGATTATAGCATTATATCCTAAAAGCTACTTTCCATGGCAATTTCACTGCTCCCGTGTATAACATGTTGGAAAACTCCAAGCACAAGACCAAAGTATTGGATATAGGCTGTGGATCAGGCACTTGGTATGTTTCATGGCATTATCTTGAAAAAAACCATGAGAAATATACTGATATTAATTTCATATTACCACAGGATCCTTGAAATGGCAACGGAATTCCCAAATACAGGTAATTTTAATATGCCCACCTTTTCATTGAGCCGCCAATGCTAACTTAATTTACAGAGTTTTATGGCATTGATGATTGCCCACTATTCCCAACTCATATCAAACCAAGCAACTCACACTTCTTGCTGCACAATATCCTCAAGGGATTACCGTATCCTGACAACGAATTCGACTATGTACATATGCGTATGATGATCTTTTATTTCTCGCCAGAGGAACTGTCTCTATTATTGACCGAAATATCAAGAATTATGAAGCCTGGTGCTTATTTCGAGATTATGGACACAAGCTATACAATTCGCCATGCTGGCCCTATATCAAATCAGGTGGTGAATAACGACTGTAAGTATACCAATTCACACACACACACAAGAAATATAAACTAATCCTTTGACATGATAGTAAAACAAATGTTTCATTCAGGCAGCGCATCATTAGCATTCAAAGCTCAACACGAATCAAACACAAATCATCCAATTTTCAGCTTTTTGATGGTCGCTCCACAGAAGCCTGCAACATCGTTCGTTGGTAACTTTATTGATATCTGCCAAGAGCACGCAACATTACCCATTGGCGGTTGGGGAGGCGGTCAAATTGGCAATTTGCATGGCTTGAACTTCAAATCATTACTACAGTCCATTGAAAGTAAACACGACCAAGAACTGCCATTGAACAAGAGCGTAGTCGATAGCATCCTTGAAGAATGTGAACGACATAAATCTTATTTGGATTGGTATGCGTGTTATGCAAGAAAACCCCCATTGGAAGATGAGCAAATTGAACAAAGCACGCTTGATTCCATCTATGAATTCGTTGAAGGATTCGTTGATGTGTAATAAAATCTCTTCTTTTTTTTTTTGTACCATATCATTCTTGCTGACTGTTCGACCAAGATAAATATACATCATTTCTCACGCATCGTGAACACATACTCAAATTAAATGCTTGATTGTAATTCCCTTCCCTGAGAAGAAAGTGCTGTAGAGATACTAAACACAATGAGGCACCGCCAAGTCAGATCATCACTTTAAATGGCCATCTTCACAAGCAGCACTTGTCCAACACGTCCCGAGTCAAACCATAAGCATGGTCTTTGTTCAGTGCGCTGTTAGAGCATTGTCTGATCTCTAGAAACATCTAGCCATGGTTGGATACACTCAGCTACTGCATCATTCTACAAGCACGACACCCTGCTGCAATTCATGCGAGAAAAAAAAAACATGAGCGAGCCAGTTGTTTAAGCAACAAAAATACCAAATGTGTATTTTGGATGCAGGCGATCGCATTTACACAAGTTTTGAGTTATGAAAACGCATGGTGGCATCGCAAATTCATACAGAGAATGCACATGTAAAAAAGCGGACATTGGATTTGTTGTGGGGAGATCATATATGATGTGACATTAGAACAGATAGCAGTTAACGATGGATGTAGATCGAATTGATATTTATTTAGAAATGTACTAGTTATGAAAAAAGAAAAAAGATATTGAATAATGAGTAGAAATAATAAAAAATGTAGTAAATGAAAAAAAAAAAAAAAACTATTGAGATTTAGAAGTAAGAGCTCTATGTGCCTCGGCTAATTGAGCTTCAAGGACACGAATACGATCTTCAAGACCTTTGTCTTTAGAGATAAGAGCACTCTTTTCCGACTCGAGCACGGCAACACGGGTCGTGAGTCGGGAGTTATCACTCTCTAACTCTGTCACTTGCTTCTCCAAGGTTTCCATTTTGATGATCTTCTTGAGACGAGAACGACGAGCAGCATCAGTATTCTTTTGACGCTTCTGAGCAGCTTCGTCACTATCTTGTTGGTTTTCAATCTTGCGCTTCATTGAGTTCATGTTTGGTGTAAAGACAGTTCCGCCAGGACGAGGAGCAATGGGGATGGCAGTCTTGGGCATGATGGCAACAGGTGCAGGCTTGGGCGCCACTGGAGCCAGACGACGAGGCTGTTGAGTTTGCACTTGAACAGGTCTTGGAGCTGGCGATTGAGCAGTAGCGCTGTTGGCAGTATTTAAGATGTCAGGGAAGAGAGCAACCAAGGCTTCAGCAGAGACGACCTCATTTTCTTGATCAGAGACAGGACTTGCAGTCAAAGGAGGAGAAATGGGTAGTAATTGGAAAATGTCTTGGAAGGCATCAGATTGTTGTTTCAAGAAGAGATCATTGCTGTTGGAAGGGATTGGCGTGAACCAATCGTCCATAGATGGAGAGTTGGAAGTGGTAGCAGAGTTAAAGACTTGAGCAAAAGCTTGATCTTGCTGAGTCATGGGAGTGATGGGGCTAGAATAGCCACCAGCAAAAAAGTTGGGATTAAATGGTGTGGTCATGGTTTTCTTGGTTTCTAAGATTTTCAGATGGGGTAGTTGGGAGTATTATCAGTTTTTTTTCTGTTGCAGGTAGATGGTTCGTCTGTAGTATAAGAGAAAAAAGGCTTGCTGGGACGAGGGTTGAAGAGCAGCATTTTTGGGGGACAATCAAAAAGCATATTTAACAAATTTAACAAATTAATCAATATTTAACAAGATATAAAATTGATTCAAATAACAAAGGGGGGAAAAACGACAAGAGAATTAAAAGGCAACCATTTTTAAACAGTGGAAATAAAAGTGAATAGTGTTTAAAGAAATAGTTGAAAGGGTTAAAAAGAAGAAGAAGAGGAAATACAAGGATGGCGCTCACTCCTCCCTTTATTTATAGTCTGTAAGATAGCAAGATGCTCCAATTGCTGATTGGTTAACCCGCTATTGCTCATAGCTGAAACTTGGGATTCATTGGTTAACCTTTATTTGTTCCTTTACAAATGATTTCCATATGGGTATTATCATCAAAAAAATTTGCATCTACTATTGATCCCCTGTGTGTTTGTCGTGTGTGCGTGTGTACATCCCACGCTGTTATTATTAACAATATTTGTGATTACTTTATCTCTACGAACCAGCAATTTTTGATACGTTTCTTGGTAACAAATGGCTTACTGAATCTCGCCTCCAATTGGCGTTTCCTTATGAACCCAATATCCTTCTTGTGCATATCGTCATGTCCATCTTCAATCCAATTCAATGCCGTTGTACTTTTCAACACATTCAGTATGCGATGATGCTTTTGATTTGGCTGCCATTTCTTGATAATTTTGGGGTTTGATTTGATAATCAAATTTGTTTCCTCATACACTGGCTGATCCAGATTCAAGAGTGGCTTTTTCGCTTGTATTTGAGACACCTTATCACTAATCATGGCGCTATTTTGAGTTCCAGAAACAAGCATCTGCCGTGACACCGGAGCTGCGGTCTCCAATGGTTGCTCTTCCTCATCCTGTTCAATATCCATCAGTTCTTGATCTTCATCGCTCTCTGATTTGTCGTCATTGGATGGCACTGTTGTATCATCAGGTGGTATATTGAGATGTGTTTCTTGTTGATCTTTTGCCGGTATTGGGCTCAGCTGTGGGCTGCCGGCGGTTAAATCGAGGGATAGTGGAATTTCCATTTGATTCAGCTCGTTTTGATGAAGGACATCATCGTCACCGACTTTGCTGCTAATCAAACAAGCCTCTGGAACCACCCGCTGTTCGTGGATGTTGTCAGTGCTACTGCTAATACTTGGATTTGTCTCAGCTGTCTGCGGTTCCTGAGAGATTTCCTCTTTTGATGTTGTATTGTCTTTTGTTGTTGGAGCTATTTCGGATTGGCTTAAATCATTCGCTCCACCTTCATTTTGGTCAGCGACCACAGGCATGTGTTGTAACTGTTTCACTATATCTTGATCCACCATGCATTCATCGTCGCTATAGCCCGGCATATAGCCATTGTCCTGTTCCATGTGTTCGTCATGTTGTTCATCCGTCTCATTCATTACCGTTTCGTCCGCAGATGTGTTGATTGATGCTTTGTTCATGTTCCCAGTGTCTTGTCGGTTATTTGCATTGTAATCAATGGCAGGAATTGAGCTTGCTTTGTCTTGGTGATTGTGTTCTTTGTTTTTACCAGTATCATTCATAGTGTGTATTGATGATGTGTCTTCTGTGCTGTTTACTGACTTTTCAGATTTGCCCTTAACAAGTGCATGTTCAGTTTTGTCGCTGTCCGCAGTTTGTGATTTCTGGTGTTTGAGCTGATCCACAAGAACATCGCTTTCATCTAATGGCGCCACGCTGTCAGTTCCCGGTTCTGAAGCACTCTCATCCGATGCCTCAGTAACAGGTGGTGTGCTTTCACTACTCGAACGGATATGCCTTCCTTTAGCTGTTGGAGGAACAAATGTCACGTTGCTCCAATCCATTGCCCATTCATCCTTGTGTTTCTCCTTGAGCATGTCCTTGTAAGTCTTTGGTTTTGCGAGTGTATCGCCATGTAAAGACCTCTTTGGCTTTCCAATACTGACGGCAGGCATAATGCTCTTCTGGAAATGTGAATCGTTTCCTCCCCATAATTCTGATAAAATGACTCTGTCGTGTTGTGATGGAGCTCGTTCTAGCAAAAGATGGTCAATGACACGTTGAGAGGACGGCACAACAAAGTCTGCATCCAATATGGCTCGTCGTGGTAGTTTTCTGCTACGTTTCTGCTTTGGCTTTGGTGGTGTAGTGGTATCAAGTGTCATAATTTTATGTTGCAAGCAGAGGAAAAAAGGTCTTGTCTTTTCATTTTACGCCGAGATTCCTTGTTGTTTGGGTCTCTTACAAGTCACCCAATGATGGTTTAGCATTGCATAAATCCTCAATCAAGCTCTCCTTTGATGGGCTGTATAGTAACACAACCAAAACCACCATGCTGCAAAGTCCATTTTCTGCTTTCAAACTCTACATGGCTGTGTAGAGTCTGCTGATTTAGATCATCGACTGGATAAGCAACATCTCAAGCGCTCTGAATGAAGTGCTGTATATCACTGACGTACCATGTTTTGCATCTTGACGAGTCGATACCATGAGCAGCATACCTATGATATTCGATCAGATGTCAAACAAAAATAAGAGCCCTGGGTTATATTGTATCGCTGGCTTCGACACAGAAACAGCCTCTGCCTCGGTTTCTTGTATGGAGATGGATCAATCATACAAATGTGGCATTCCTTCGAAATAAACTGGGCTGTTCGTCCTTAAACAAACCCTTATAAGTTGGCAGTAGTTTCTGCTCTATCCCTACTTTATCTCAGGCAATTTTAAGCAGCAATACATAGAAATACACCATGGCACCTCGTCAATTACAACCAGGATCATAAAAGGCTAATTTGGTGTTAATTAGCACTGACTTTCAAAGGGTCAAAATACCCTCTTATATGGAGATTTGCTCCGCCATGGTTGACCTAGAACAAAACAGGTTGTGGTATATCTTACAGCACCTCCCTCTTTTTCTTTTTATTATCATCTAAAAAAAAAAAAAAAAAACTTGTCATTATGGGTTTGGCCTTGGAGAAATGCTGTTGCTTCATACCACTTCGTATGGGCACATTTATCATTGCACTTTGGTTTTTTGTACGTTGACATCTCAACTCATTATGGTAGAAACTGACCGGTATCATGTAGATTGCTTACTTGTTTGACGCTGTAACTGGTTTCCTTGGTATCAATTGTAGGTTTCATTCATTACAAAGCACACCCAGCTGTCGCTTATACTGATTCATCCATGTAGCCATCATTGTGTATTCAGGACAAACAGCCAAGGCATGGTACTATATCAACTTGTTGTTCACAGTGCTTGTATTTGTGGGAGGGCTGTCTGGTATCATTGGGTCAATATTTGTATGGCCACCAGCAATGGATTTATTTATAGGATTGCTATTAATGTTGCAAATTAGGCACAAAGAAAATCGGCCAGATTCTTCAGCATTGTTGTTTGGGTGTGTTGCGCATTATCCTTCATCAAATACGTTATTTCCTTGGTTTTGATGGTTGTTTACCGTCAAAACATGATCAATACATGCATCCGATCCGGTATCGTGGGATTTGGAAACTCGCAAATTGGACTTGGACCCACAACAATCTCGACCAACAGCTACTATTCACCTGTCAAATATCCAAACACCATGAACGCACATGCAACATCTGCTGAGGATTGTGAACATTCGATTAAAATGTTGATCATCTTGTGGGGCGTTCTCATCTTTATCGTGCAAATGGTTCAGGTAAAAAAAAAAAAAAAAAAGGCATGTTCTGTGAAGACCGAAGCATAGATCCTAACAGTCATTCAACTGTAGATTTATTTTGCATCTGTTGTTGGCGCTTACGCTACCAGACTTCGCAGCGGTGCTCGCCATCATCGACTTCACGACCAACAGATCAAGGACTTTGAGGAATCAAGATTCCACATGTCAACTGTCTATTAGGTCGCTCGACCATGTATCCTTTTTCTTCATCATATACTTCTGTACATTTACTTCAAGTTAGCTTTGCGCTACATCCAT
This sequence comes from Mucor velutinosus, assembly GCF_035048745.1. Taxonomy (NCBI): domain Eukaryota; kingdom Fungi; phylum Mucoromycota; class Mucoromycetes; order Mucorales; family Mucoraceae; genus Mucor; species Mucor velutinosus. The sequence goes on along the minus strand of NW_027041905.1, from coordinate 4,077,831 downwards.
TATTACCATGTCTTGTAAGAGAAATGAATAAAGCATCATTAGACAGGTTTCTACTGATAGTTTATTCAACGTTAGATTTGATCTGCACTGTACACATGGATGATTTGCTTTTGCATTTGATGTTGATGAACGCTAGTGGCCTGAGCAACTATCTCAGATACTCAGGATAGGTTTATTCGACTCATGTGCTGATTGATGTCGATTTTCCTCGTGATGCTTTTCCCATTTTGCATGAGTTTTTTTGACATCCAAGCTTGAGGACATTGCAATCTACGTCACTGCTTCGTCGCTGAGCAACTGCTGAAGAAGATTTTCTGTGGTTTATTTTTTGTCTTTTCTCTCTTGTATATCAACTCACTGTTCTTCCTTTCAATCATTTATAACAATATAACGTAGAAAATGAACCCTGCTCAACAAAACAAGGTTGATGTTAGTGTAAGTATCAGAATATAACGACATGAAGATGCCTTAGTTCAGCAAATGTCGAATACGTGTTTACGCCAGCAAAAAAAAAAAAAATAATAATAATTTCTCACACGTCTACACATACACTATAGCAATTAAGTGAAGAGGAGAGAAAGTTATTCCGTATGTATGGTAAACTCCCTGATCGCAAAGATCTTTTGGGTCACAAGCTGAAGGTATTGTATTATGACATTATGAGCATCGAGCGGTATCTGATGAATCATGACGAGTAGGAGCGCAAATACTTTGATTCTGGTGATTATGCGCTCTCGAAAGCCGGAAAAGAGCCCTTGGCAATAGGATCAGAGCATCCTTCACCTGATACTATCCCTCACTCCAACCCCATCTCATTGCCTGGCTCCAGCCCAGTCAAGGAGAGTCCTTTGGTTTCAGAATCGGATAAAGACGCTGCTAAACAGCAGTAAACATGTCTTTTTGTGTCATGGCATTATGCATTGAATTTGTGATATTTGCAGAACACTCAATCACCGTTTTACTCACACGCACACACACACACACACACACGCACATACACATCGCCAACAATCGAACCGACGCAATTAAATCAATACTTTTGACTATTCCATTGTATTCCAATACGACTACTATACAAAGCCTTTCTTTTTCTCAATCATATTACGAATATCTCTTGTTGCGACAGCATCATCTTCCTTTTTCCTTTCCATTCGACCACCCCTCTCCTTATCTTTTGCGATATCTTTATTATTAAAAAAAAAAAAACACTTTAAGCAGTTCAAATGTATTGTCCTGCCCAGTTGTCGATGGGATATTTAAAGGGTTGTCTTCCGAAATTAACCTGAAGCTGCGCAGGCCCATCAGCACCTACGCTCGGGAAGTAGTGATGGCGGACTAAACCTGAGAAAGCCTGTCCAACGACAATACCATTGAGAGTATATGTAACATTGCCAGTTTCAGGAGCATACAGGCATCCAACAGTATCACCTACTGTCCAACTAGGACCAAATGGCTGACCACCAGTAGCATCATCACAAAATTTATGCCCATCATCGCTATGGTAACCAACAGAATATTTGTTCCAACCTGGCATGCGAAAGATAGGGTAAGGCCTTGTGCAAAGACCAATGGCCATTACAACATCTGGACCTGCTTGCTGTACCGTGATTTCAAAATAGTGTTGTGCCATGGTTTGATTCTCATACTGGTTTTGACCTTTATACTCGGAAATCTTTAAAAATGGGTGTGATGCTAACGCGGTCGCATCAAAATCTTCCAAAGGCCCACAATTGGGGTGAATTGCAGGCCAAAAGCGAACAGTATCTGCCTGTTCCACGACGTAAGCAAGGCTCTGTGGGTTGGATTTGATGTGCTTAAATAGCTGATTGTTCTGAACGTTGGTATCAATGTGAATCGTATTCAAAAATCCTCTCTGCCCAACTTCTTGAGCTTGCATGATGGGAAAAGCGTCTATTTGTGTCGAGAATGCTTGAATAAACATTTCACCTCGTTCAAACGAGTCGAATGAAGCATCGTGGTATTTTCCAAGACGGTACACTTCGCTATCCGGGTCCATGCTTGATTGAAATGCATGATCATAGCTTGGAGGCTCTTCTTCAAAGTTGTCGTTCTTCATTGTTATTTAGGTGGTAAAAAAAAGGTAGAGTGCGATTGCTGAGCAGTAATTGTCATGCCCTTTTGTAGTTTTTGAAATGGAAATCTTGGATTTGGCTTTTGAAAGTCATCTGGCAAACAGGCTGAGCAGGCTGTTATCCTAACGTAATAAATTTTTAGTCCATAGACACTTTTACAAACCTAATATGGAACTGAGTTGCCAGGCGTTTGCCAGGCAGGGTTCATATATGATTAGCAATTTTATATCAATCAATAATCAAGTTTCTTCTAACATTTTAGCTATTATTGATTTTGCAATGTTAGTCAAAGGCCCGCGGCAGTGCGAACCACCTGAACGTAGGTAGGTTTCCACCAAAGTGAAGCTTAGGTCAGGAAACCAACCGAAGAAGAGTCGAAATTCTTATCATAACGTAATAGATTTATGGTCCCTAGACATTTTCAAAGCCTCAAAAAGGAAAGAAGTTGATCTAACAAGTATTTTGATAGGCTGGCGTTATTAAATATAGAATGCAAGAGAGATAGCATGACTAGCAACAATGCTATATAACTTGCCACCTACTTTCCATACGCTTCAAAAGCATCTATTACTGTATTGCCTCCATGATTAAAAAGGCATTGAGTTTGCCAACCAGCCCTACCAGCCAAAATCAATTCAAGCCCAGAACATTCTCTCTGTTCAGGATTGGTCAAATTCTGTCCATTTTCGACTTGATCGAACTAGTTTATGATATTCGACTATAGAAATTGTGGTGATCAACCGATGCTTCCTAATACATTCTTGAAGTGCTTTTCAAGGCGCTTCCAATGGTACCAAGTAAGATGGGTGTTTTGAATAAACTTATTGAGTAATCTACGAAAATATTAAACGGGGTTTCTGGCCAAAAAGTCGAAATTTTACATATCAAAGTCCCACAAAGAAAATTTCAGAGGTTACGTTAGATCAATAGAAACATTTTGGTTCAATATATACCATAGTAAAAGCCTTCATTATCAAGGTGAAAAACGCGATCGTTTGATTTTTAATGAAAACCATGAGGGATACCTCATGCTTTTTGGTCGATTTTCGGCCATGTTTTTTAGGTCCCCAAAAAGTGGAGCAAAGGTGTCAGTGTTGAGTCTGTAGCGGTTGCGGACATTCAGTAACTCAGCAAGAGTCGGATCATGATTTACATTGTTTCTCACTGTCTACATTAGGACATTAGGTTCGACACAGAAGTGAATCATATAATCGATTATGATGGTCTCTGATAGTGAAGGATAATGATGGCTACAGATTGTATCATCATGGCTGATCGAACGAATCGGATCCTTCAATTGAATGATATTAGATAAACATGATACGATGTATTGACTCAGTTGAAACAACAAGATAGATTGATGATTCATCAGTAATGATCTCTTATAAATAGGATGTGTTTGAATCAGTTAATAAATCTAGAAGTTTTCGTATCTGGTTACTTTTTATAGTCTTCCTTTTTTGAAATCTATCTTAATTTGTTAATACTGTATCTTTGAATACAACATTTTTTTTAACCGTGTAATCCGGATCACTATTGATTTTATACTACAACCGTTTACTCCATTTTATCTCAAATGTCTCAAGAACATACTACTGTTGCTGTTAATCCTGCTGGCTCCTTGGAAAACGCAATTGCGGATTTGCGTGAAGAAGTTCGTGGTCTGGCTGTCGAAATTTCGAAGGCTGGCGGTCAGCCAGAAAAGGAGGTGGAACCCCTACGTCTTTTGCTGGGCAAAAGGGCTGCTGACTTGCAATCTCTGTTGGATCTGGTTGTCTTGACATCAGATGGATCTGGATTGCCTCCTGGTTTTTCTTCGTTGCGCTCTGCTGCCAAGGCTGTCAACTCTTTTGTACCTGACGGTCTTCCCTTGTTCCAATGGACCGGCCTGATTAGGGATAGTAACAGGGAAAGTTTTCCGAATGTTGAAGCATGTATTCGTCGGTTTGAGGATGTACTCATCTCTCATGAAATGAGCCTTGACACCGACTGGTCCCGCTTGTTGCCCCGTTGCTTGGGTATTGACCTGCGTAACTGGTTGAATGAATTTGTCGAAGGGCAAGGGGATGCGCAGATCCCTTGGTCCGCTGTGAAGAAGGCGATCATCTCTCGTTACGGTGTTCCTAGGGAGCAAAGTCGGTTTGCTCGGATCCATGAATTCTTGGCTTGCACGAAGCAAGACAGTGAGTCTATTGACTCCTTCCTGGAACGGTTTAAGGGTTTGAGAGCAAGATCCGAGGTGTCTGACAAGCATGTGGCTGCTCTGGTGTTCTTCGATGCGTTCCCGAATTCTGTTTCTCGCTTGCTTACTGTAGCAATGAGCCAAGCTTCCGAAACTTCGTTCTATGATATCGACTATATGTCTTCTGTGGCCCGCCGTCTGGATGCGACTATTGAGAAGAAGGTCGGTAATGGTGTTGATCGCTTGGGCTCTCGCAAGAGAGAAGCGGATGCTTCACACCTTCCAGTATCCAATGAGGCTAAGAAGTCAAGATGGTACGAGGCACCGAGTTCTTCTGGCGCTCGTGGGGCTTCTTCGCGTCGTTCTAATTCTGGTGTCAGGGATCCTTGGGTTTCGAAGTTTGGCAAGACCATGGCTCAACATCGTGCGGAGCAATCGTGCAAGGAATGCAATGGACACTACGGAAAGGGTCATTCGTGTGCCACCGGTGGTTCTTCTGGTCCTACAAAGACTGTTCGCATGATGACGAAGCGTCCAACAGTACAATCCATGGTGGACAAGGCTTTGGCGTCTGAGGCTGGTGCTGCCGTACTTCGGGAAAAGAGCAGGGAGGTCAATGCCTGTTCCGCTGCGTCTTCGGTTGCTGCTTCTGTCGTTGCTGCTTCTGTTCCCGTGCGGGATGAAGTTAGTCCTGGTTTGTCTTCTGTTCAGGAGACTGAGAACACTGAGGTTGACTCTGATGTGGAAATGTCGGAATCAGATGGTCATACTATCACCGATGCTGAGGACCTGTGTGGTCGAGCTCAGGCTTCGATTGTTGATGGTATGGACAGTGTTTCTGTGTCTGATGTTGACTTGGTGCAGAATTTGTCTGCTCAAGAATGTAAGTTTGATGCTGTATTTAGTGCACCTCCTACATTGCGTTCCAATGCCATTTGTGTTCCAATTGTGGTACAAAATGTCATTTGTTTCGGCATCGTAGACACTGGTGCGACTTTTAGTTGCATTACTGACGAGTTTTTCGATCATCTAGGAGGTCGTACTCATTCTGGTTTTGAAGCTGCTGCTGCTGACAGTATTGTACAGTTGGCACATGAAGCGACTACCGTTCCTCGTGTTGGTTCTGTGGTCTTGAATGTTACTTATAATAAAGTTGTTAGTTCACATTCATTTGAAGTTTTTACATTTTATTCGGAAGAAAATGTACATGTGTTATTGGGAATGGATGTTCTCTCTAAGATTGGTATTGGTATTAGTGGTTTAGTGAGTCAGCATGATTTTCAGACTGGGCCCAGAAAGCCAGATCCTGTTGACGACTCGATTGAACCTAATCACCATCCATTTGGTAGTGATAAGGAACGTGCTCCTTACGTTAGGCTATTGAATGAACTGTTATTGGAGAATTCGCAAATTGACATGAGAAATACTCAGTGTAATTTGCCTGATTCTGTTATCAAGCTGGATACTAAGCCTGGCTGTGTTGCCTATCGTGCTCAATATCCACTTGCGGAGGCCTATAGGGATGCTGTTAATAAACAGATCCAAGTGTGGCTTGATGAAGGCGTTATCGAACGATCGGCGAGTCATACCCGCTTCAATCATCCGTTGTTGGTGGTGAAGAAGAAAGATTCGAATGGCAATTATGACATGTCTAAGCCTCGTGTGGTGTTAGATGTCCGTAAGTTGAATTCGATTTTGGAGGTTGATGACAAACAACAGTTGCCGTTGATTTCATCTATTCATCAGAATATTGGGAATAAAACGATTCATACTTGTCTGGATATCCATGCTTGTTTTACCAGTTTTGGATTGGATCCCTCGCAAGCTCATAAGGTTTCGTTTACTTCGCCGTTTAGCAATACTCAGTACACCTTTCGGAAGGCTGCGTACGGTATTCGTCATGTTGGTTCAGTAGTTGTTCGTACATTGCAGAATCTGTTGTCAGATCTGAATACGTCCAATGCTGCTACTCCCAATTCTACCAAGGATGACCAGTCAGTGTTCTGCTACGTTGATGATATAATCTGTAGTACCTCGGGTAGCTTGGAAAATCACTTTAAACTTGTTGCTGAAGTGATTCGTCGTTTGACAAAGGCTAATCTGGTTTTGAATCCAGAGAAGGTGGTCTTTGCTCAGAGAAGCATTTACCTTTTAGGATGGAGTGTAATTGATGGCAAGTTAGTCCCTGATGGAAGAAAACTTACCAATATCATGCAGTGGCCTCCTATTAAGACTGGTAGACAGCTTGCTTCGTTTCTGGGTCTGATGTCCTATTTCCGATCTTCTATTCCGATGTATTCTCGCTTAACGGGTGATCTCGACTCGTTGAAGCAGTGTAAAGATTTGTCGAAGGTCTGGACGGCAAGACATGACAGAACTATTGCAAATTTGAAGGATGCACTTACCAATGCGTTGGTTATGTCCACCCCTGATTTCTCATGTCGATTTCATTTAGCTACTGATGCTAGTCTCACTGCAATTGGTGGTTTGTTGTACCAAGTGATTCAGAATGAAATTCGGTATATTGGTTTGGTATCGCGTAAACTCTCTCCTTCTGAACGCAATTACAGTACTACAAAACGTGAGCTTTTGGGAATTTGTTATTCATTAGAAAAGTTTCATCGGTTTCTGTATATGAGACGGTTTACCCTGCATACGGATCACAAGAGTTTGATCTATTTGAATACGCAAGAGATTCCTAATGCGTTGATGCTTGGGTGGTGGGAGAACATCTTTTCTTACACTTTTGACATTGTTCACTTACCTGGTGTTTTGAATGTCATTCCTGATGCTTTATCTCGGCTGTATGAAGATGACGATGCTTCCGCACGCCATCTTCTGGGGGGCAGGTACTATGCTGATGGAGGTGAAAGGTTGAAGCAGAAGAGAAAGATGGGTTCTAAGTTGAAATCTACCACACCAACTGTTCAAATGAAACGTATTCCTGTTCGAATTACTCGTGTTTTACGAAAGGATACTAGTATTGGTGATGATGGCCTGGTTGATGTGAAGCATTCTTCGATGAAAGCTAGCACCTCATCAGCTGCCTCGTCAAAGCAACAACAAGAGTTAATTTTACGTACTATGAAGTTTTGCGATTATGTTACCCCACCTGCTACTGAACGAGATAATATGATTATTTCTCAACATTTGGTCGGTCATTTCGGAATCAACCATGTTGAAACTGCTATTCATCATGAAGGATTCCATTGGACTAACATTCGTAAGGATATTGAACGTATCTTGGGGGATTGTATTGAATGTAACAAGTTCAACATTGCTCGAGAAGGTTATCATCCTTTCCGAAGTGCCAAAGCTGATCAACCTTTGGATCATTGGTGTATGGATCTTGGTGATATGGGTGTCACAAGTTCATTCGGTAGCAACTTCATATTCGTAATGACGGATATTTATGGTCGATTTACGGTCATTCGCTGCATTCCAGATAAGCATGCTACTACTATCGCTCGTGAATTACTTCAGGTTTTCTCTCTTTTCGGTTGGCCAAAGATCTTGACATCTGATAGAGGAAAGGAATTCATCAATGAGGTTGTAGAAGCTATGGTCGAGATCAGTGGTATTGACAGACGTCTCTCGTTAGCATGGAACCCGTTGGGTAACAGTGTTGCGGAGAGTTGGATTAAACTTGCAAAGTCGACAACAGTTAAGTTGCTTAAAGGAAAACGTGATCAGTGGGAACACTATATTCCTTGGGTTAATTATTGTCTGAATGTCAAGTATGCTAGATTGCACAAGTCTCGTCCTTATACGATTCTGTTTAATCGCCAACCTAATGGTTTGACGGATTATTCAAAGGTAGACTTGACTCGTAGTTACGATGTAGTGGATCAGAAGAAGATTGATGAGAAGTATAGCTTCGTTCAAAATGTTCTTATTCCAGCTATCTCGAAACGTATTTTAGAGACTCAGAAGAAGGATCATGCCAATTTTGCTAAGAAGCACAAGATCATCGAGAAGCCTTATCCCGTTGGGAGTAAGGTGATGGTAGTGAATGAGAATAAGAGCAACAAGTTGGATGTTCGATATGAGGGTCCCTATTTGATCAACGGAATTACTAGCAAAGGCTCGTACGTTCTGATGGATCGTACAGGTAATCTCCTGAGTTATGATGTACCTACGCATAAATTAGTGTATAATGCTGCGGCTAATGCTACGCTAACTTCTAAAGAGGACTTCATTCGCGAACATCAAGAGGTTCAAGCGGTTATCAACCATAGAGGCTCACCGGGCAAGTATAAATACTTGGTGCAGTGGAAAGGATTTGATGAACCTACTTGGGAACCTATTGAACATTTCAACTCTACTGAATGTATTGAATTATATTGGGGTAGAAGGAATGGTGCAAAGGCTGTTGGCAAGCGCAAGATTGCTCCTGCAACAGTAAATCAGAATAAGGCTGCTACTCGTCCTCAGAAGAAACGTGGTAGACCAGCTAAGAATCGGTCTTAATGGCTGAATGGTATGATGTCTGATCTAGTCTTTTTACCTTATTGTATATTTTTGTCCTTTCAGAGGTTTTTAAAGGTTTTTTAATGACGGATGCTGCCCATATCATTTTGGTTGAATATTGTATATATATTGTATTTGTATGTTATCTAATATCGTTATTTATGATGTGCTGTAATTAGAGATTATGGTATGTAACAATGGTATATCCTGATCCTGGTTGGGGGCTGTTGAGTCTGTAGCGGTTGCGGACATTCAGTAACTCAGCAAGAGTCGGATCATGATTTACATTGTTTCTCACTGTCTACATTAGGACATTAGGTTCGACACAGAAGTGAATCATATAATCGATTATGATGGTCTCTGATAGTGAAGGATAATGATGGCTACAGATTGTATCATCATGGCTGATCGAACGAATCGGATCCTTCAATTGAATGATATTAGATAAACATGATACGATGTATTGACTCAGTTGAAACAACAAGATAGATTGATGATTCATCAGTAATGATCTCTTATAAATAGGATGTGTTTGAATCAGTTAATAAATCTAGAAGTTTTCGTATCTGGTTACTTTTTATAGTCTTCCTTTTTTGAAATCTATCTTAATTTGTTAATACTGTATCTTTGAATACAACAGTCAGGAAGTAAGTGCTAGGTGAGAGCAATCGTTTGGTACTATTCTGACCACCTAAAACGGTCTTGAACGCAAGAAAACGCAGCTCAAATGCACTCAGATTTTGTTGTATCAGGGACACTAAGGGCTAAAAAAGAGGGAATACCAATATGCTGCTTGCCCGAATACAAAATAGCTACGTTTATATGGATGTAAAGCATCACACAGGAATCAGATCCACAGATAATATGAAGGGTTTTTATGTGTAAGTAGAGGGTCAAAATGAAAGTAGCAGTATTTTGATAAGATACGCAAGGGCAATCGGTAGCGCTAGCTGCCGCTGCGCAGATTGGTTCTCACCGAAGCGAATTGAAGGTAGTAAAGAGCCATCCGAAGCATAAACACTCGTATCTCATAACAAGTGGTATGCATCATACTTGGCATCATGCAACAAACAATATATAAAGTTCATTACTTGCCTGTCAAATTTCAACTTGCAAATAGACTTTTTCTCATAATTACCCTGCAACTGCGGATTTGACGCTTACGCAATGATCCACGTCTGTATCAAGTGGCATTAATTTATAAACGAGCAGACAGCAAACTTACATTGTCTGTTACTACGCCAATACATCCAAAATACAGTGTAATTTAGGTATATAGGGACCTCTATTTCTCATGCTAAGAGCCGTTTTAAACTGCTAGAATAGCACCAAACAGTTGCTCTCGATGAGCATTAGCTTATGGATACCTTTGCTCAACTTTTTTGAGATCGAAAAAAACATCGACAAAAACCTCCAAAAAGCATGAGGTACCCCCCCCTCATGGTTTTCATCAAAAATCAAACGATCGCGTTTTTCACCTTGATAATGAAGACTTCTACTATGGTACATATCAATTGAAGATGATTGTATCGATCCAACGCATCCCCTAAAATCACTTTTGTGAGAATTTCGTATGTGAAATTTCAACATTTTCTCCAAAAAGCTCATTTCATATTTTCCAAAATTTCTCGCTATGTTGAGTCAAAACATAGCTTGCAATTTGCATCATTGGATGCGCCTTGAAAAGTGCTCTAGGAAAGCTTAAGGGGGGTATAGACTAAGCATTACAGTTTATATAGTCGAATCTTGCAAAATAGATCAATCAAGTCAGTTTTTGATCAGACTTCGGCCAATCTGAAACACGTTAAAAATCGAAGTTACAATTTATTTTGCTGCTGCCATGGAAGCGGCAGGCAGAAGTGGTGCCTTTCTGATGATGACAATGAATGCTTCTATAACAAGGGGATCACGAACTGAAAAATAGTTTGACTAGCAACTTATATATGTGCTGCATGCATAAATATTTGGTGGGTCTAATTAATGCAAATTGCTCGCCCAAGTGCGGTTTTTGATGCGAAATGCCAAATTGCCATCCTACTCAATACTCTGAGTGTATCCTACCTGATGTACACTTGAATTTATTGTTTGAACCTAAATGCATTACTCTCTACTACATATGTTGCAAATAATATACTCACTAATATTTAAACCAAAGAGTACCGATAGTTTTTTATCAAGTTTAACGAGGTCAGATGGCCAGCAGCCACCGTTAAACAGCGATCGTCAGCATTCTGACAATATTGTTCAGAAATCAGCGTTTCTGCATAGTTCGAGGTTTGCAGAAAGCTAATGCATGTTTCAAATAGATAGTTCTACTGTCTGATTTGGAGACTGAGACATTATGTACCCAGATTACGATCGATTGCTAATTGTTATTTTTAGCAAATGGCGATGCATATCAAGCCTGTTGAAGGGCTTCAGAAGATACCATTCGTGATTAAGAAAGCAGTTACCACAATCTTGATATGCTTGTATAAAAATTGCATTTGATATGATTGTAGTTGTTTCATTTGAGGACAGGCTTTTAAGAGTAGTGCCAGTAACAAATCGATTCACGCCTTCCAGCGTACTGATTTATCATCGGCTTTCGCCAGGATCCTGCTAAAATACAGCGTTATGTATAAAACGAAAGGCAAATATTAGCAAAAATTTTTGTCTGCCTTGTATGAACAAAAATTTCTGTTCTACTTCGAAAATGGAAAGGAAGAGCTACGCTTGGGTTTCTGTTATCTTCGAACGCAGGTTAGGCTCTCCGAAGAAAAAAGCGAATGCTATGCTGTCTAGCAAAGTTATGAAGACATGTGACAAGAATAAGGCATGTCGCAGGAGGACATTGTTGTTGTATTATTGCAAATGTACAAATACTATATACCCTTTTCAGTTCTAGTATGTATATACGCTCAAAAGTATGGGTGCCATGTTGTACATTACAACCTCAATTTTGCTGATAAATGCTCTTTTCTTAGATACAATGAGTTATTTTTAGAAGTATAGCCATTATTATTACATTTATTATTAATGTCATTTAAACTTTGTTTTCGGCAAAAAGGCAAATTTACATAATTCAGAAACTTTCAAGATAAGCGATGAAATTGTCTGATCTGGGTGAAGTGGACATATGAACATAGTACTTTATAAAAAGACAGTAGGGAGCCATAAATATACATATAGAAACAGAAATAGATTTAACAATTGAGATGATGGTGTTGTTGCAGCTGTTGCTGTGATTCAGGGGGGGATGAGGGATTATGTGGGTGCTGATGCTGTTGACCGAGATAAACACTCCAATCATTCCAATTCAAACTAGACGGAACACTTATTGTCGTCGCCGTCGTTGATGCTACCGTTGTTGCATGGGATGAATTGGTATAATGAGGAAAATTCAAATGTTGGGGTGGTGGTGGGTGTTCAAACACGCTATTCGGGAATGGAGATGGTCCACTGGATCCATAATGCGCTGTTGCTTGTGGGGGGTAAAATGGTGTTGGTGTTAGGCCAGTTCTTGGGTGTATTTGATTCGATAAAAGGGTGGGGCCTTGATCGTGCTGCGGCTGATTTTGTTGCAACATAGGACTGTATGGGATGATTGCTGTAGGGCGATTGTACTTCATATTTTCTATATCGTAGTCTTGATGGTGGTATACTGTGTGACCTCTATTGTTTAAATCTGAAAAGGGCAAAAGTTGGTCTAATGCTGTTGTTTGTGCTCGCGATACGTTGTTGTTGTTGTTGTTGTTGTTGTGATGATGGCTGTGTTCATGTAAATCAGATGTAATGCCGCCAATAATACTTGTATTCATCATTCGTTGATACCAGGAGGATTTTGGCATTGTCGCATCGTCCTCACAGCCTCTTATGACCTCGGTCGTACTAGATATTTGCTCCACCACCGGCTGATCGTTTACGAAGCGTAATTCATTACCAACTGCAGGCTTTTTAGCCATTGTGGGACTTATTTGTTGAGATAAACCATCATCCAGGATATGTTGATCTTCGTCTTTGGATTCATTTTCTAGCAAATTGTTGATATTGATCCCATTAATTGTAACCAGCATGACCAAAATATTGTGCGCTCTCTGCGCAGATGCAAGCTGATCATGTTGCTTCAAAAGGCCGATAGATCGTTGGAGTAACCTCAGTCGACGCAATGAGTCTCGGTTCTTGATAGCAATTGCCAAATGGATCAGTGAAGACTGAAACATGGAATAAACGAAGCAGGTGGGTAAGCAAAACGGTGCGTAGGAATCAGGGTCAGACATTAAGGATTGCTTTTGTCGAATAATCACGGAAATGTTGGCGGCTGCATTTTCACAAGCTTGCCGGGAATCAGCGGCAAGCACATCCAAGTCAATAGATCCTTGTATATACGTCTTTTCTGTTGAGGAAAACTCTATGAACGGACGATGCAATAACAACATGACGGTATAATATTGTAATAATAGATTCACTGAAAGGAGTAATAAAATTCCCATTAATTTTAGCCAATGGTTGATTTTTAATCTATAAATGGACATATTTACCTTTTTGTGCTTGAGACCAATTAGGCCCCTCATCAGATGTCTCATCTAGACTTGCCTTCCAGTTTTTGAGACGGCGGTCAAAGACGGCAAGGATGGTTGGATCATCTAGGCCAGCATTTGTATTTGAATGTTTCGATTTGGGAGCGTAGAGAGCCTTTAACACTCTACCAAGGATTTCCGAGAGTTTGATAAGTTTGATGAATGAGTGATAGATTGATGGTCCTGCAGGAGTTGTATCCTTGCTGTCATCGTAAACTTCGTGAGCGACTGGTAAGTCGGTATCAAAATCACGATCTAATATTGTCAATGGTTTTCCAGCTCTTGCGCCCATGAGTCTATCCAAAACGTAACAGGCATAAAATACTCGGTGTCTAGTCTCGATTTCTGAAGGAGGTAAATCCCAATTCGAACAGGATCGATGCAAGCCAATATCTTGAGCCATTCGAATTGTCTTTCCCAAGGTATGCCATTGTACTGATTCAACGTCTGTAGTTTCATCCATATCCAGATAGAGGGTCATCAGCAAAGCAGCTTGAACATGTCGAAGACGAGCCCGATAGAAATCTTGCAATTTCTGCATCACCTTTCTAAAATAAGTATCGGCGTAAAGAGCCGCCTTCCTGCTGTTGAACAGCTTTGGGAAATGGCGTGATGCAAAGCGGAAAGCGACAGCTAGTATGGCTTGAGTCAACACGTTGTTTGAAGGGTCGAATGTAGATGGCTTTTTGACTTGTAGTGTTTCAAACCGAGTTCTATTTACTATCGGCAGAAATGTATGGATATGGCTAAAATAACTATATTTGTAATATTAATAAAATAATAAACAACGAAATAGTAATATTGCAGTACGTACAGTTGGAATGCCTTTTCAATGAGTTTTGGCGATGGCAATGAAGTATCTACTGTTGTTGTTTGCTGAGGTTGCCATATTTCTTTTTCATCAAAGATAGAACTATTTAAAGAGAAACCCACATCGAGTCTTGTGTCTTTCTTTCCCGAGGAACGGATAACAAGTAATTCATTTTGAGACATCAGGCGCAATGCAACATCTTCTCTTCCTGGCCATTGTACATAGGGCTTCGATTTGAATAGACTTTGATCTATTAATTGCAGACCAGCAGAATGCCCTGTGTATTTGATAGAATCATAATCATTGAGATTCAGATTAGCCAAGGTCTCCTCCATGCTATCATGATTTGATGATTCTATTGAATCATCCTCTGTCAAGTCTGCTTCTTCTGCATCGTCATCTTCTTGCTGTCCCTCATCTTCTTCGTCTTCTTCATCGGCATGATTGTGTTGTTGGTCATGATCTCGGTCTCTTCCATGATGCTTCAATACGTCGAATCGAAAATCATTTCTTTCAATATCTTTGATGGATGTCTTTGTCAAAGATGTTAAAAGAGACTCCATTTTTTTGCATCTAAGCTCAAGATTTTCTACATAACTAAAGTGCAAGTTTAGAGTGAGTGATTTGTATAATATATATATTCTAGGAACATAATTCTCACACACTGGGGGGGCCTCTTTTCTTCCTTACAGTTAAAAATTCGCAATTGAACCCCCACTATAAAGCAGCTAAATAGTTAAATTCTGAAAGAACAGTATCAAAATGTACATGCATTACCGCTTTGCAGTTTGAACAGGGTACAGTATGGTCTGCATCGCATCGTGCCTTTCTTTTCCTGCAGAAATCACAACTTCTTTTGGCTCGTGTTCGTTTCAATGGAATTGTGGTGTCTGTAGAGTTGTTGTGATTGTACTGGCTCATTTGAGGACAAAATGGAATCAATGGAAAAACGAAAAAGAAAAAAAAAAAAAAGTGGAGTAAGAAAGAAGAAAGTGTGTATAAAAAGAAAAATGTATTATTTTTATAGATTGTTAAATTGGCTATTTTTCATTGGGTTATATATAGTTTCGAACACGTGCGGCTTTCTTGTCCTCTTTTTTTCTGCGATAGTAAAACAATCATAAATATTCTGCTCAATGAATATGATGCATTTCTGATTGAAGTTGATGGATGAGTCTGATGTAATCAGTTCGAGATGTAGATGGTTAGTAACAAGAAAAAGCGATTCCATATCAGTGCGTAATAAATACCTCAGCATTTGAGTATTTTCTTCTTTACATTGTTGCACTTCTTGATGGAGTTGTTGGTTTTCATTTTCCAATTTCTGGAGTTTGATGCCCTGGTCCCTCAATTTAGCCTACAACACAAGATGTTGTCAGAATTTATTACTATAAACGGAAATTTATTATGTACCTCCGAAGATTCAAACTCAGCCGTGGACCAGCGAAGCTCTAACGTTTTTGAGTTCAAGTTTTCTTCCTTCTTTTGACATTCTGCATCAAGAGCTGCTAACTTTTGTTGGTAGTCATGACTCAATTTCTCCAGGTCCTTTTGCTGTGATGTTGTAACCGTCTTTAATCTGTAAGAGAACCCTTCCAGTTCCTTGTCCTTCAGATCGAGTAATTGCTGGAATTGAGTTTGAAGAACGTTGATTTCTTTCTGATGTTGGGCTACGATGGATTGAACACGGCTATCATCCGTCTTTTGGCAATGTCATATTGTGAATAAAAGTTTCAACCTCCCCCCCTTTTTCTTTTGCTTACCTTTTCTTCTGTTGCTTCCTTAATTTCTTTATCCTTGACTTCTATCATTTTCTCATAAGCCATCTTGAGTGTGCGCAATTCTTCATTACTATGATTGTATTGATTGGTCATATGATCCAGTTGGTTTTCTTTAGCTGTCAATTTGTCTGAAAGTACTTCGATTGCTTTTTGGTGGTTCTCCAATGTATTCTGCTTTTCTTGCTGCCATTTCAATTGAATTGATTCAATTTCCTGTTGCATTCTATCAGTGATATCTTCATTGTCCTTGAGATACTTTGATTCATTTTCTGATTTCAATGCCGATAATTGTTGCTGATAATCTTGCTTGTTTGCTTCGATCAGCGCTAAATTTTCCTTGATTTGAGATTCCAATTGATTTTTAATTTGGTTGTGCTCAGAAATTAATTTGTTCATTTGTGCTTCATAGTCTTCTGCAATTTCGGTCTGTTTATAAAATTAGTATGTCGTACAGCCATTTTTTTGTCCCTGATTATTTTTTACCTCGACCTTGGACTTGATGGCCTCGAGTTGCAATTCATGATCCTTTCGTAATTTCTCAATGGCCTGTTCATGCTCCAGAGTAAGGCTTCTCAGTATGTTGTCGTGGTTTTCTTGCAGCTCAGCCTATATAGTTTTCATGAGAATTTCCCGGTTACACATTTCTTTCTATAAATACACCATGTTTTTGCTTTTTACCTTTAACTTTTCAGTGTTACCGATGGTTCTGGATTCCTGGCTTTCTTCCACTTGTTTCATTGCCTCTTTGTGTGAAGCATGAATCTCCTCGACAAATGTTGAATGACTAGCAGCCAACTGATTTAGCACGCCTTGGTGCTCATCTTTCACTGCCTTGATTTCCTTGTCCATCATCTCTTTGTGAGTCTCCTTCAAATCAGCAATCTCCTTTTGCAATGCTGCAATTGCTGCTTGATGCGTTTCTTTTAAAGTTTGAATGGTTGCCAAATGGGTCTCTTTGAGCGTTTCAGTTTCAGTATCAAGATGTGATTTTAATTCATCACGTAAACTTAGTTCCTGATCCAGTGTAACCTTGTGCTCTGCTTGAACTGTTTGTACAGCCAACTGGTGTTCATTGGTGAGCTTATCAAGCGCTACAACGTGTAATGCTTGTACCTCCTCCATTTCTTGCTTGTGTTCATTTTCGAGTTGTTGGGTTTGTTCTCTCAGTTGATTCAGTTCTTGATTGTGCTTTTCGATTATTTGTGTCAACTCGCCGGAACCAGTCTCTTTGAGCACTTCTAGTTGTTTCAACACATCTTGATGCTTGATTTCCAATGCCTCTAATGCTTGACGTTGTGTTTCAATCTGCTCGCTGGATACCTTTTCAGCTTGCACTAACGCGTCGGTTTTGGAGCACAATTCAGCTTGAATTACTTCCAGTTCCTTGTTATACTTGACTTCGAGTGCTTGAATATCGGCCTCATGGCGGCTTTCGAGAGCAATCTTCTCAGATTCGTAATCGGCCTTCGATTCAGCAATAGCAGCTTTCAAACGCGTCTCCAATTCGTCCTCGAGATTCTTCATCAAAATGCCATGTTCTTGCTTGAGTTCCTCGATGGCAACAGCATGTGATTTATTCAAATCTTCTGCATGAACCTCTCTTTGGCTAGCGTACTCCTTGGTTACATTTTCTACATGTTCAGAATGCTGTACCTTTAAATCAGAAATTTCCTTTTCAAATTTAGCAGTAAGCTCGTTCATTTGGTTATCATTTGCTGATGCAGCGCTCAACTTGGCACCTAGGTCATTCAACTCTTGACTATGAGCCTCCTTTAGCTCATTGATGGTAGTTTCAAAGTCTTGCTTGGCCTTAGATTCCGACTCGCGCAATTCTTGTTCGTGTTGCTTGGCCAATTCTCTTAGTGCTGCCTCATGCTTCTCATTTACATCTTCCATTTGTTTAGATAAGTCATGAGATGCTCCGTCATTTCTAGCAGCAAGAGCCTCCTGCAATTGAACACTATGCTTCTCTGATAATTGTGCGAGCGCTTCTTGATGAACGGATTTCAGCTCGGATAATGCTTGCTGGTGCTTGGCTTCGACAGATTCACGCTCACGATCTCTTTGTAAAATGTTGTCTCGTTTCATCTCGTTGATTTTGGATTCATGTTCTGCCAAAAGACGAGTAATTTCAGCTTGATGAACCTCCTTCAAGGCATCCTCCACATCTTTGCGAATAGTTTCCAGATGGCCATCTCTCTCGGAAACCAGTTGATCCACCTTCTTCTGATGCTCTTGAGCAATAGCAGCTTGCTTTTCAATTTCAGCCTTCATTTCCGATTCCAGCTGCTCCATACGACTGGAATGATGGCTTTGGAGTTGCTCGATGGCTTGGTTATGACTAGTAGTTAGTTGCTCGATCTTGGCTTCAAATTCTTCTCGTACTTGACGTTCAGTCTCAGAGCGAGCATTAGCAACAGTAGTATTCTTCACTTCTTTAATCGCGTTGGCATGACTCTCAGCAAGGTCTTGCAATTCTTGAGCATGTGCGGTCTTCAGATTCTCGATATCCAACTTGAGTTCATCTTGGCTTTGAGAATTTTGTTGTTGCAAAGCCTCAGCGTGTGCAGATCTGAGCTCGTTCAATTTGATTTCATACTCTGCCTCGACACGGATCTGATAAACAATACTCCAGATTAGCTGCATGAAACGCTTTCAAGCACATACTGAACACTTACCTTTTCATTTTCCTTGGCTTCTTGTACAAGCTGCTCATATTGAATTTTCAGTGCAGTACACTCTTCCTCTCTAGTCAATTTTAGTAGCTCAATCTCTTTTTGAATACGAGTTTGTTCTTCCTTTGCAGCATTCAAAACTGACTCGTGCTCGGATCTTGCATTAGCTAATTCCTTTTCGAATTCTTCACGGCATAGTTTCTGTTATTTCTATCAGTACCCCAAGCTCAAATATCATGCTCAGCTGTATCCTACCTCTGCTTCTGACTGAACTTTCTTGATTTCAGCTTCGTCAATCGCTGCTTGCACTTGCTCAATCTCAGCTTTGTGAAGTAATTTAGCATTCTCGAGCTCTTTTTCATGGCTTGTCTTCAATAAAGCGATCTCTTTCTATTTCGCCGTCTTACTAAACTGTTACTAGTATAAGGTTGCTTGTTAACCGTACCTTCAATGCAGCGGAAATTTCATCTTTTTGTGTTTGATGAGCTGATGCGAGTTCCTCGAGTTGACGAGCTGATTCCTCCTTCAACTTGGCTAATTCAGCTTGGAATTCTGTTTTGGAGTCGGCAGAAGCAGATTCCAGATGCTCAATTTTAGCCAACAATTCAGCCTTTTGATCTTCCAGTAACTTCTCTGCGTCCAAATCAGGTTCTTGCAATTGCTTTAGTGTTTCCTGCAATTTGCTCAACTGTTCCTCGTAATCTTCTTTCATCGCTGCAATTTGATTCGCATGCTGCTCGTTCAACTGATTGCTGAATCCAGTCATTCGCGTTTGGTGAGACTTGTGCATGTCCTACGATTCAGAGCAATTTTGAGCCATCCATACGTGGACATAATCAAGCGCCATGATCTCGCTTTATTACCTGAATACTATCACGAAGTTCATCCATATCCTTTCTGAGACGAGCCATTTCCGACTCTTTTTCAGCGATACGGTCAGCCAATTCTCTCTTTTCAGATTCCAATTTCTCGCGCAATGTTTCCATTTGATCTCTCAACAATTCTTCGGCCTCCTCTTGTTGTCTAATTAATGCAGCCTTTTCTTCTTCCAGCTGAACAGTTGCTTCCTTTTGTTTCTCTAGGGCTTCATCACGAGCTTTCTCAACTTGCTGCAACTGCTCTTTCAATTCCACGATTGCTTCTTCGGCTTCAGCGATAGCTGTGCTATTGTTATCGCTGCTTCCACCGGCGTAGTCTGAATTGCCATTATTATTAGTAGCACTACTACTATTATTGCTCTCATTTTCCAAATCCTCAGGGGTCGCTAATCCGGTTTCGATCTTCTCCAGTCTTTCTTTGAGAGAGTTCAAATCAGCATCCTTACTATCAAGCAAAGCTTGCTTTTCAGCTACTAAAGCCTCCAATTCTTCTTGCTAATTAACTATTAGATCAACCAATTTCCTTCCCTTGTCATATTTGTATATCTAATTAATTTACCTTGATCTTATAAGCCTTCAACTCCGCAATCATCTCGGCAGATTTGGCAGCATTGGCAGTTGCTGTTGTAGAGGATGGAGAAGCGGATGATCTACCAGTTGTACCAGATGAAGCAACCGAAGGTGTGCGACGAACGGGAGTAGCAGGTGTACCTGAAGTTGCGGTGCGAACGGAACGAGCGGTTGACGCGGTGGGAGAGGTTACTTTAGCTCTACCATTTGCCATTGAACTAGTTGTTGATCGTACTGAGGGAACAGTGGTCTTTCGCGTAAGTGAGGGGCTTACTGTGGCAGTAGCTGTAGTGGATATGCTTGATGCTACTGAAGTTCTTCTAGTCACTCCTGGAGTAGCAGTGGCTCTAGAAGTAGAAGCAGCTCTAGTGGCCGTGCTACCAGCTACAGGCGTCTTTGATGCTCGAACTGAGCTTGCAGTTGGTTTGGCAGCAGTTGAGCGAACAGGCGAAGCCGTTGCTGATTTAGCTGTAGCGGTCTTGGAGGCTGTAACAGGAGTTTTGGAAGCTCTCACGGAGCTGGTAGATGAAGGCGTAGTTGAGGTAGCAGGTCTCTTGCTAGTGCCTGCCAGACCAGCAGCTGCTAGTGAGGACATTCTGCTTTTTACACTGGGAGGGGACGATTCCGTCATGGTGGATATGTAAAGAAAAAAGAAGGAGCAAAGAGTAAAATTAAATGGGGTAGCCTTTATAAACTCATTGAACACGATGTAGGACACTAAATAATTTATATTGCCTTTCCTTGGAGTACAAAATTAAAGTTGTAAGGGTGCGTCGGATGATGCACCAAAAGGTTAAAAGATGGCCAATGACACCAATACGTTGCTCTGTGTAATGGATGATAGTTGCTGTACTCTGACGCTGCAAAAGGTCATCTGAAATCTATTGTTCTTTCAAACCAAAAGCTGCTGATACCAGATGTTTGTTATGCTCCCAATGTACTATGATTTTTACTGTCATCGCGGAATCTACGTAACACAATGGGTACATCCTTCTTGTTTAACGTTTATGGTGTAGGGTACTGAGGAGCCACCTACAGTTTGTAGTCGCTTAACTTGTGATGTCTACATCAGGCACGATTTATTAGAACTGTATTAAACTAGTATTTGTAGAGTGTAAACGTACAGCATTCTTGTATTAAAAATGATGCCGGCATAGACTGCACGCTACATGTTGGTGTCACTCCACTTTAGCCCGCCTACATGATCAGTTTTGTATATCTGCGGTGACATTGTTTTGACCCTAGTAGTAGGGACCATGCTTTTAGCTGATAACAACATACTAATTCGGACTACTGCAAAGAGTTTCGATAGGGACGCCATATACGTAAATCCTCTTGATGGACACTGGAATTCCATATTTAGTATCTTTATAATCACTTGCGACCCTTCACAAACGCCCTACTACTTTGCATCTGACTCTTCTGCGATGCTCCACTTCCGTGTTAATGGAAACAATTCATATACAGGTAGACAACATTACTGCATTACCTCTTACTACTCAAAGCATGCGAATTGCCACATAATCTGGATACATTTGGGCTGTGATTTCTAGTGTTACAGGCTATTTTGAGCTACCAGATTAGCACCAAACAGTTGCTTTCACCTAGCATTTACTAACTGACACCTTTGCTCCACTTTTTGAGGACCTAAAAAACATGATGAAAAATCAACCAAAAAGCATGAGGTACCCCTCATGGTTTTCATCGAAAATCAAACGATCGCATTTTTGACCTTGATAATGAAGACTTTTACTATGGTATATCTTGAATCAAAATGTTTCTATTGATCTAACGTAACCTCTGAAATCATCTTTGTGGGACTTTGATATGTAAAATTTCGGCATTTTGCCAGAAACCTCTTTTCATATTTTCGTAGATTACTCAATAAGTTTATTCAAAACACCCATCTTACTTGGTACCATTGAAAGCGCCTTGAAAAGCACTCCAGGAAAGCTTAAAGGATGATAGGATGGGCATCACAACTCACATAGTCGAATCTTGCAAAATAGTTTAACCAAGTCGAAATTGATGAAAATATTTTTTTAAGGGCAAATAAATGCTTTATTTAAAGTCCTTTAGATGAAAATATTTCTATTTCAAGAGAAAAATAAATGGAGTCGGAGTCTGGTTTGGTGGCGGCTGACAAATTGAATGCTATGCTTATCCTTAACGTAGTTTATGCTTTTGAAAGCACTTACGAGTGAGATTACAAGTTGAACAGTACCACAGCTTAGCCTCATTACTTCTTTGCACCTTATCTGACGCTTTTATATGTCTGAAATGTTAATTAATCCAATTTCAGATACAAATGTGAAGACAATTACGAGATGCAAAACTTCTACCTTACTCAAAAAATGACATTTATTAGACATCCTTTCGAAATTTCAAAAGCTTTCTCAACATCTTTTTTTTTTTTACAATGAATATACTCCTTTCAAATTCAAACCAGGTTGGATGAGACCATCCATGTACGAACAATTCAATCTAGCAAATAGCAATGTCAAAACGGCGATCCAAATCAATTCAGGGGTACACTTTTTGACACAACGATGACAAGCAAACCAGTGAATCAAAGACGCTAATTATTCGCAACAAAAGTATAACCGTAATTTTACAGATATGCACAAAAGATAGTTTATTTAAAATTAACTTTTATATATTAAGATGAAGCTGGTGTTATGGAATTTAATCGAAGAGACCGAAACCCATATCATCATCCTCCTCCTCAGATTCCTCAGCAGCGGCCTCAGCAGCGGGAGCAGAAGAGGTCTCAGCAGCAACGGGGGCAGCAACAGCGAAAGCTTCGGGGTTAGCGATGAATTCCTTGATTTGCTCAGAACCGGGGAAGGTGTAGTCGGAAGCGACAGAGACAGCCAACAAGTTCTTGTAACCGTTGATAACGGAGTGAGGAACGGAAGCCAAAGTAGGATAACCAACAGCAAGAGAGATAGAGGCAATCTCACGGATAGCAGCCAACAAGTTGGCAACCAATTGAGACTCTTCGACATCAAGGACATCAGCAGAGAAGAGAGATCCAGCATCGTAAACTTGGACAACACCCATACCGTAGGTGAAGGGAGAGATGTTCAACATGTTCAAGAGAACAGCCTCGGAAGGACCAACCTTGGAACCAGATTGGACGAGCTTGACATCAGAAACAATTTCAATGGTACCACGAGCAATCTTGGTGGGGATACCGAGAGCTTGGAAGAAAGAGGTCTTTCCTGGTTCCATACCAGTGTTACCACCGGGAACGATAACATCAGCGGGAGCAACGGCACCAGCACGAGCAGGAGCAGCAACACGGTTGGAGACAATCTTTTCACGGATATCCTTGAGGTCACCGTTGGTGAAAACGAAACCAATGTTACCCTTAACAAAGTTAAGAAGCTTCTCGAGTTCGGGACGCTCGTTGATCATACCCTTCAAGGCACGACGGACCATGGTGTTCTTACCCATAAGAACAACAGCTTCACCACGGAGGGAGAAACGGATTTGATGCATTTGGTTAGAACTGACATTGTCAACGTTGACAATGAAGATGGATTGGTAGGTATCCAAATAGTTGGTAAGCTTTTGGAAGTAAAGGGCCTTGTTTTCTCTCTTCGACATGTTGATGGTTACTGTTCGAGGACTTTTTTAAAGAACTATTCATAACAGATATTGATTAGCATGCTTGATGGATGGATGGATATGTGTCATTAGTTTACCTGGCAGGTAGAGGAGGAATCAATCTTTTGCAAATGCAGTTGCGTCTTATAACATCCTTGATTCCAAGCGTGACTCTGGCTAAAAAGCAGGTGCGGGCAATGCTCGGTGGGTTTGAGACGAATGTCAAAATGCATTGTAGTCCCGGCTGTACCCCAGCAAGCAAATTTGTCCTCTCTTTGATACATACACATATTACTCCATACTAGAAGATGCAGTTCTTGACAAGATCTAGTGTGAGAAACAACCACCTAGTCTCAAATGTATTGTTTAATGCTTGTAGATTGAGATATAACTATCCAATTATCTCACAATTTCATACTGCCATACCATGCTACGCAGAGGAAGATTATGCTAGAAAAGGATCCGTACAATACAAGCTGCGAGGAAAAGTAAGACAACAATTGATTTATCATTATGATATGGATACTCAACGTCTCTATACGATGGATTAGGGAAGGCAATTCGTTGATTTTATTCGAGTAAAAGCAAGAGGAGGTGATGGCGGTGATGGTTGTGTGTCATTTCAGCGAGAGAAATACCTCGCCAAAGGCCCACCTAACGGTGGAAATGGTGGTCGAGGTGGCAATGTTATTATTCGAGCAACATCAGATGAAAGCACACTCAAGAGAATGGGCCGCATGTGCACTGCAAAGCGAGGACAAAACGGCCTTGGCGCTGGAAGACACGGCACGATGGGCGAGCATTTGGTGATTGAAGTGCCAGTGGGAACTGTAGTCAGAGAGGTCACTCTAGATGCTGAGGAGGAGGCAGTGGAAGCAGAGCTGACAGCAGAGGAAGAACAAGAACAGCGTGAGGCTCGTTGGGTTCTCTATCCTAGAGCAGAGCAAGACAATGCTCCCGAAGGTCGAGTGAATTTTTTCAAGCAAGCTGAAAGATTGATGGATGAAGAGGATCGTTACTACCGCTGGCGTCTCCGTACAGAAAAGAGGGACAATATCTATGTAGATTTGACAGAGCATAATCAAGAGTTTGTCTTGTGTCGTGGCGGTGCTGGCGGTTATGGCAATCCTCACTTCCTGACAACAGAGAACCGATCACCCAAGTGGGCAACTCGTGGACGTAAAGGAGAGGTGCGAGAAGTGGAATTAGAGCTCAAGACAATAGCAGACATAGGCTTGGTAGGTCTTCCGAACGCTGGTAAATCAACATTGTTGAGTTCTATATCCAATGCACATCCCAAACAAGCAGACTACGCTTTCACTACATTACATCCGTTTGTGGGCACGGTTGACTATGCGGATCAATATCAACTGACAGTTGCTGACATTCCAGGATTGATCCAAGGAGCTCATCGTAACGTTGGTTTGGGGCATGCTTTCCTCAGACATGTGGAGCGTGCAAAGATTTTGGTGTATGTCATTGATGTGAGCGGCCCTTCGCCGTTTGATGATCTGAAAACATTACAATACGAATTGGAGGCTTATAGACCTGGTCTCACAAAACGTCAATCTCTGATCGTTGCCAACAAGGCGGATAAGGTCGGCACAGCCAAAGAAAATCTCGCCAAACTTCAGGAGCAAGTAGGCTCGTCTATCCCAATTGTTCCTGTTTCTGCAAAATACGAGAAGAATGTGCTCAAATTGACATCTGTTCTACGAAAAGAAGTAGAGCGCATCCGTATCGAAGAAGAAAAGGTCAAACAAGCGAAATTGAAGGAACTGGATGATGAATTCGACGATGGAGAGGATATCTAAAAGCATGTACATATACAATGAATAAAATTTCCATACGTTCAATTAGGCTGTCATCCACATGTATTCGTCCCTTCTTTACTGATTCAATTCTATGCCTCCATTAATCGATTTCAAATCAAATGATTGCTGATTTTTTATTACATTGGTAGATATAATCTGTTTTATACAGTATAGGTAATTTATTGTGTTGCTGCAAATTCTTCTGCGCGTGCTCTGTTCTTGACCATAGCCTCCTTCTTGGAAGCAATAAGAGCTGTTTGTCTTTCTTGTAAGTTATAAAGGAAGTATCCAGCTGAACCGAAAACAGCAGCAGCTAAAGCATGGCTGCTAGGGTCTATTCATGAAGAATGGTTAATGACTTGTAAATGATTGCGCACAAATTTTGGCTTACTAGAAAAGACAGGACGCTTTTGGAGGCCAAGAGCATATGAACGGACAAGAACACCAAAGGCAGCAAAGCCAGAAACACTACCGAGCAAACTCATGATGGTTATTGGATTTTATAAAGAGTGGGGAGAGTAAGAGAGAGATGTTTGAACAACATAACCTTTGTTCGGCTCTTCTGGCTTACCCCACCACCCACCCCGAATTCCCCTAGTCCTCAGCATCCAGTTTTTAATATGTCATCACTCGGAATCTCAAGAACTTGCCAAATCAAGAAGAAATGGGATTCAAATGGCTTGTATGAAATCTTTGATGTAACATTTTTATATATTGAATGGATACAGGTCCACTTTAATTTTGTAGCAATTAATAATAACATAAATAAAAGAAAGCTTAGAATAGAGAATATAGCATTCTTCAGATGTGATGAGATGAACGTACTATTACGAATAAAAACTCAACATCACATCTATCGGGGATGATGGATGACCGAGTACTTTTCTATTTCTCTAGCGATTTCGCCGTGAAGTGATTTAAAAAATTTTTCTAATACATCTAGGAACCTATTATGTTGCAATTAGACGCTAGGCAAACGATAGCTGCTCGACTATCATGCTGTCAAAGCTTTACATGTTAGCAGTACACTCAACATGTCTGATATATTTATACTCCGACGTAATTTCCTTTTTTGGTAGTTAGATCAAATAATTAGATGTTCACAAGGTTGAAGGCAATCCAGCTACGTTTCTAGCTTTAGACCATATCTTTTGTTAAATATATGAAAAAAAATTGTAATAAGCAATGCAATGATTCTATTCTATAATGCGATTTTACCATATTTTTCCAGATGGCTCGTACATTGTGCGACATGACAAATCGCTTAATAGCTAACTTCTTCATTTTATGAATTGTGCTCGTGCCCAATGTCTGCTGCTCACTGCTCGCATCGATAGGCCTATATATGTAACTATTTTTTTTTGGTAATTGTGTGTGTAATTATTCAAGCCAAATCACTTTATCTGCCTCAGCAATGTAAGAAGATCATGTAAGGCGGTAGAAAGGAAGATTCCGAGAAATGAAAATCCGAGTCGAACCTATGGGCATGGCCTGATTGATGCTTATATCCTAATGGGTAAATGAACGCAAATGGTATAGAAGCTTTCCTTTCATTTTGCTTCAGAGTATGAACTGAATTGAACTTTACTAGATTCATAATAAGCTATCTCTCTAGAAGAATGTTGACAATAAAAGGGACTCTCAGGACTTGAAAATCCCTTCTTTTTCCTTGAGCAAAAATAATTGCATCTCCTATCTTATATCACATACAAACAGACTTTGATCGAGACCACCGTTTTACTTCTACATTCGAGTACACTGATCCCCAGGCCATTTTTCTTTTTTTATCCCATATACATTATTTTTCGCGGGGAACTAATAGCACAAACTTTACTCCCCTTTTTTCCTTGCTCTTCCACATTTCTTTTTTTCTTTTTCGATATTCCAAATCTTCCCCTTTCTTCCACTTTCTCTCATTTGTACTTGAAATAGTACAGCGTCTTACCTTTCCCTTTGAATAATGAGTCTATCAAAGCAACTTTTGATACTATTCCTAGCATGCCTAATTACTATTGTACTAGCACAGACCACCATTAATGCTACCGAAATCAACAGTGCTACTGCCACATCCACTACAACTTTAATTAGCAGTAGCATCTCATCAACATTGCTTCCTTCCTCATCACTGTCATCCACTCTTTTACCTTCTGCCTCGTCAACCTTCTCAAATGTCGTGCCTACCTCTCTTTCATCATCTACTACCTCTAATCCCCCTTCATCATCCACAATTACTAATGCAAATGCAGTACCTACTGTGCAGAGCACAGGCTGGAACTCAAATGAAAACGAACAAGCCAAAGACCAGCAGAGCTGGCTCAGACAAAACAATAGATTTGTGTTTGTGATCTTTGTTGGCCTTGTCGTACTTGCTATATTGATCTGGTATATAGTCAGGAGCATTAAAGGAATGCGTAAAAGACTCGAGCAAGAGAATGAAGCCCAGTTATATATGATGCAGCAAGCCTCTGCTCCTCATCAACAGCAACCACCACCTCGTAATGACCGTGCCATTTCTGAATTAACACAAACTCCACCTCCAGCTTACAAGACAGAGGAAAACACGCCTGTGCATCAAGCAACAGAACATCGTTCATAAATAGTAACATAATCTCTTAGGAATCTCCTTATATCATCTCTTCACTCATCCTTACTTTTATTTTTTTACTCCCATTTCGAATAGATGGAACAAATGTATTATATATATATAAACTTTTCATTCTTTCAAAAGTGACAATAGCTCAATAAGTGTGTTTATTGTGTAATGAGTTTATTTTGTGATCACCAAGACGATATATTGTGAAACCAACGGACCGATGAACCTGTAAAGTAATTTACTCAAATGCTCCCCGGTCAAAATGTACAATTTAAGCATAATAATCAGAGTGTGCTCCCATCAAAATGGTCTATCTAGAGTTATTACGCATCTAGTTCTGGGAATTGGTATGCCTTACGGCTGCTTGCTTGATTTGCCATACTGCATTGATAATCAAACGAAAAATACAACAAAAAGGCAACGCTGCTTTAGAAAGCACTAAACCAGAACAACAGCGATTATAAATTGCGCTATTTATAGGTGATAGCATAGCCAATATACTCTAACGAGTACCGGTATCTGTTAAATGGAAAAATCTTGATTGGATTCTGCTTTTTGTTGTGATATAGCACTAGTTGCTCAAATGATCGGCATCAATAATGATGCGCATGAGTGGAAGTAGGCGGATATTGTGCATTCAGCATGTCATTTGAGAAATACCGCCTTAGAGTTATCCTTGAAAACAGCAAACGTAAGCCATACTTGTCGTGGACACTGTTAATTCAAACAATAATCAGTTTCAGTGATACATAGTATTCTTCCTGTAGGGAAACAGCTGATTCTCGCCAAGTTAGTCATAGTTTTAAGGTCCCTGATTGTCACCAAGGCACATGAATTCATTTACCGCAATGTGTTTTGGCATTGGCATCAAAAGTAAGGGTCTAATTAACCTTGTCAATACACAATTGATAGATGCTATGACAGCAATGAAGATCACTTGCTTGAGCTGGAGGCATTTCTTGATTTGTTTTCAGCCCCAATTCGTCGGCAATTTGCAACCTTACACTTCTGTATGCTCTGCCACAGACAACACAACATCTACGGGCCGATCGTCCGGGTTATCCTTCAAGGATCAATGATTTTCTCCATGAATTTCATCGCAATGATGGTATAAAATCAAACAAGAATACACAAATTCATCTCCTTTACGCCTATACAACCAAATTTACAAGAGTGCTATGGATTGTTTCCAATGTTGTGGTCAATGTCTAGCAAAGAAGCACATCCCTCTTTCCCGGGCTTTTAATGAATGTGACTCTTTTGCTTCTTGAACAGATCCGTCAAATACAATAATCGCTTTCGTGCCTCCATTGATCCCTCCTCTTACCACATACATATTTTGCACGTATGTAGAAGCATCCATCCATCATCCATCCAACAACAATCAATGTAATCTAACATGTAATCTGAATAGTATGTCTGCCGAACTTGCTGTCGTCTACGCTGCTCTCATCCTTGAGGATGACAATGTCGAAATCACCGTAAGTCATCTACAGATGTTGTCCGATTTCTAAGATCATTCGTGATTAATGTGATTGGAATTTAGGCTGATAAGCTCCAAACCCTCGTTGCTGCTGCTGGTGTTGAGGTTGAGCCTATCTGGTTCTCCCTCTATGCTAAGGCCCTCGCTGGTCAAGACCTCAAGGCCCTTCTCTTGAACGTTGGTGCTCCTGGTTCCGGTCCCGCTGTCTCTGCTGGTGCCGCTGCTGGTGCTGCTACTGATGCTCCCGCTGAGGAGGCCAAGGAAGAGGAGAAGGAAGAGTCTGATGACGATATGGGTTTCGGTAAGTTAATGTTGGTTGGGATGGTTCTGGCATTGTCCTAATGTTTCTGTTTTTCAATATAGGTCTCTTTGATTAAATTGTTTAATCATCTTATTTCTTCAATAAAATCCTTTACAATTCGCACGGATAATTCGTTGCGCAATCAAAGAAAATTTAGCATGTTGTCATAGTGTAGATTGCTGCAATTGTGTTTATTTAATTCAAAAGAGCTGGCGTATGAATGGATACGTTTAAAGCTGACCTGCTCTTCGAAGTGTACGTCTGTTCTCCATCTATGATATAGCATTGGATTGAGCATTTGCATGATCAAATAACTTTTAAAGATGCCCTACCCATTTCTTTTTGCATTCCTTGTATTGCATGAAATAATAATCGCACTGTCTTTTGTCGTAGTTGTTTTCATCCAAGCATTTCATACTGGCTTTTTCCTCTAAAGCGCAAGGGTTCATGTATTTGGTGGTTTCCTTAGCCTTGAATTTGTCATTAAAGTCCTTGGGTGTTGAAGGCTCTTCAAATTCAGGCTTTGGTGGTGGTGGTGGAGGTTTTGTGAGAGGCATGTTACAAGTTTGCTACTTTTGTGGGTATTTACAAAAAAGAGAAACAGAGAATAGAAACTAACCAATGTGTGGGATGATATAGCCCTGCCTTGAGAACATCTGACGGAGTTTGCAGTGAACGGCACCACCAGCGTCTGATGTATGCTGAACAACAGATCCAATGTGGTTGTGGTAATTCAGTTTATGGAAAATTAAGCATACCTTGTTTTCGGTGTATCGTCAAGACATACAATAGCTAGTTCCAATGGAGAATGGTCTTTTCACATAGATAATGTAATGTTCAATGCCCTGACATTTACGAGTAATCATGTCAAGTTTGGATCGCATTGCACTTGAATCTACTGTATAGCAGAGCTGGAATATAACTCTTAATGTAATCCTAGCTCTCTCGAATGCCATCAATGCCTCATTTTGACACTACATGCCTTTCTTCGTGACCTTTTTCAATAAGGGGATCATCTTGTCATTTTGTGAAGGAAGCCACTAGTTGAAATGAAGAGGATTGAAGGTCACGATGTTAATTACCAGAACCATAAAAAAAGTTTCAATTCCATACTCTTTTGACAGTTACAATAACACACAATGGTGAAAGCATATCTTCGCTATGAAGCATTAGCATCATTTGGTGTTATTGCTTCTACACTCGCCAACATTATCTATGATCACACCGGAAAAATCGCAATTGCTCCTGCCCTTGAAGAAGTCATATTGTGGGATCTCAAAAAGGGTATCGAGGTAAGCTTTCTGTTTGCCATGTTAAGAGTGTGTTTTACTCAATGTGCACTTCCAGGTCGGCAAATGGAGAGAATTTGGAAACAAATCAGAAGTTACATGTATTGCCAAGAGCCCAAACAACAAAGATTTCGCAGTTGGGTAATGCAGAACAATCTCAAATCCATCAAGTGACATGTATTAATCTCTTTGCTTTGGATAGTTATGGCGACGGTACAATTCGTATCTGGAATATTCAATCCAACACATCTACAGTGACATTGAGTGGCCATCGTGCTGCTGTCACTGCTTTAGCTTTCGATAACGATGGAACTCGTCTTGCATCTGGATCAAGAGATACAGATCTCATCATTTGGGACATCATTTCAGAGTCTGGTTTATATCGTCTCAAGGGCCATAAGGATCAAATTACTTGTTTGGCTTTCCTGGACCCCAAGAAGATTGATGATGAAACGGAAGTCGGTGTCTCCAACGAAGGCTATGTACTTTCATCCTCCAAGGATACATTGATCAAATTATGGGATCTATCAGCACAATATTGTCGAGAAACACTAGTGGGTCATCGAAGTGAAGTTTGGTCATTTGCTGTGTCCAAGGATCAAAAAGTCATCATTTCTGGTGGCGCAGAAGCACAACTCAAAGCTTGGAAGATTGATTGGAAGATTTTAGGTTTATCCTTGGAGGAACTTGGGCAGGAAGACCAGATGCAAATTGATAGCGCTACACCTGCTACATTACAAAAGGCCATCAATGTGTATGGTCAGATCCCTCGTCAGTCCCGTGATCGCATTGTTACCATTCAGTTTCACCCATCTGGCAAATTTGTGGGTGTCCAAGCCAACGACAAGTCAGTAGAGGTGTACAAATTGCGCGATCATGAAAGCATCCGCAAGAAGATCCAGCGTAGAAAGAAGAGAGCAAGAGAGAAGGGAAAGGACGAGGCTGAAATCAGCAACGAAATCGAGGCCGAAGACGAATTTACATCAGAATGCTTGGTTCGCACACCTGCCAAAGTCCGTAGCTTTGATTTCGCTCCTGTTGCAGATGTCGAGAAGGCTGGCGAAATCCAAATTGTCGCTTCGCTGAGCAATAATACCATTGAGGCATACACTGTCCCTATTACACACGAAAAGAAGGAGGACGCCGAAGCATCACGTTTATATTCCATCGATGTGCCTGGCCACAGATCAGATATCCGTACATTGGCTCTCAGTAGTGATGACGAGTTATTGGCTTCAGCGTCCAGTAACCTACTCAAGGTGTGGAACATTAAGACAAGAGCCTGTATTCGATCTATCGAGTGTGGTTTTGCTCTTTGCAGTGCGTTTCTTCCTGGCAACAAACACATCATCATTGGCACCAAGACGGGTGAATTAGAACTGTACGACATTGGCTCCTCATCGCTGGTGGAATCTGTCAAAGCTCACGACGGTGCAGTTTACTCGCTTCAAGTTCGTCCTGATAAACGCGGTTTTGCTACCGGTAGTGCGGATAAAGACGTCAAATTTTGGGACTTTGACATGGTGCAAGACAAGAACAGTGCTGCCAAACGACTCACTTTTATTCACATGAGAACACTCAAGATGTCTGACGAAGTTTTGTGCGTGCGATACAGTCCTGATCAAAACCTGATGGCCGTGTCGTTGTTGGACTCCACTGTTAAGGTGTTCTACCACGACACTCTCAAGTTCTTTTTGTCGCTGTATGGTCACAAGCTGCCAGTGCTGTCCATGGACATCTCATCTGACAACATGTTGATTGCTACATGTTCGGCTGATAAGAACGTCAAGCTATGGGGTTTGGACTTTGGTGATTGTCATAAGTCGTTGTTTGCTCATCAAGAGAGCGTCATGTCTGTTCAATTTGTGTGGGGTACTCACTACTTTTTCACTGTCTCCAAGGATAAAACTGTCAAATACTGGGATGGCGACAAGTTTGAGAACATCATGAAGTTGGAAGGCCATCATGGTGAGGTGTGGGCTTTGGCTGTTTCCAAGCACGGCTCATTTGTGGTGACAGGCTCTCACGATAGGTCCATGCGTATCTGGGAAAAGACAGACGAGCAGCTCTTTTTAGAGGAAGAACGTGAAAAGGAGCTGGAAGATCTCTATGAAAACACACTGGTGAGTCAACTGGAAAAGACAGATGTCAATGCAGGTGACATGGAAGTGGATTCTGCTGGCAAACAAACCATGGAGACACTGAAGGCCGGCGAAAGATTGATTGAAGCCATGGATATTGGCGATGAGGAGAAGAATGGCTGGTTAGCATATGAAAATGCCAAATCTCGTGGTTTGCCTGGTCAGCCTCCTCAACGTCATGCTATTTTAATGGCAATGGGCGACATTGAACCTGACAGATACGTGCTGGATGTGCTCAAGAAGATCAAAGCAAATGACATTGAAGAAGCACTCATGATCTTGCCTTTCTCCAAGGTCATGTCACTCTTTTCCTATATTGAAAGTTGGGCCAAAAAGGTAAGATTGTCAAAAATATAGGAGGTTAATTAAAAAGAGGGGTTTACTTATATGCAGTTTTTGTTTGTTAGAACTGGAGCATTGTGCTGGTGTCCCGTGTGCTCTTCTCTGTCGTGAAAACACATCACAATCAAATTGTTGCTAATAGAATGATGCGCCCTATGCTCGATTCCATTCGTTTCCACCTTCGTGCGCAATTACAGCGTCAAAAGGATGTCATGGGTTACAACAGAGCTGCATTGACATACCTCCAACGTGATTACAAATCAAGGAATACTTCTGATTTCCTTGATGAAAATGCAGATAAGCCTGCTGACGACGAGAAGAAACGTAAATTTATTCAATTAGCCTCTTAGATAATTAAACACATCTCACTCCCCTCCCTTTTGTATACACGCTTCACCCTTTTTTTTTACATAATAAAATGCATCCTCCTTTTTATTTCCTCTGAAAATGCAGCGTAGATACTGGGAAATGGCTGTGCGGACCAACAGGGTAGCACACGCCCTTTCCCCCCTTGAAATAATGATATGTAGTCCTGATTTAAATTGGTACAATTAAAGTCTGATTCAATATATGCAACGTACAACATTGGCAAGATATGAAAATTTCGTATAATGTTTTTTTTTGGGGGGGGGGAAGTGTTCAGCTGATACATTCGTCGAGATGCTCAAAGCTATCATTCATTAATACGTTAAAAGATAAATATTCAAAAAAAAAAAGTGCTAAAGGGGTAGTAAGAGTGGAAATATACAGATGGGATTAGTTGGGAGGAGAGGACAAGAGACACTACTGTAGAAATGGATGTGTCATCAATTCATTGATGCGAGGGCGCAATGATGGATTTCGATCTAGACAATGCTCCAATATTTGTCGAAGCGTCACTGGCACTTCAATGGGCCTTGATGTCTCATCTGTGGGTGCTATTGTGGCTGGAAATGCGATTTGATGATTGGGGTTAGGTATACTAGCGACTTTTTGTGCTAAAGCAAGGTGATAGAAAGGAGTCTTTCCATAGACCATTTGATATAGGATGCAGCCTAGAGACCAGACATCGCTGGGCCTACCCAGCTTCATCAGGCTCCCTGCTTCTCCTCGGCCTTCATTGATGTCAGAGAGTGCTTCCGGCGACATGTAATTGATAGTGCCCACTTGAACGCATCGTTCAATATTTGTGGTATCGTCAGACACTTTCTTTGCTATACCAAAATCGATCAATTTGAGCCATCCTTTAACAACCACAAAGTTGGCAGGTTTCAAATCAGAGTGAACAATGTTGTTTTGATGAATTGTCCACACTGCATTTAGCATCTACCAAATCTGTAAATATACCAAATTTAGAGATTAATTGCATATATTGCATACCTGACTCCAGTAATAGCGTATGAAATTAATATCCCATGCCTTCTTGGTCTGCTTTTGAATCAGCTGTGCCAGGTCGATTTCGCCAAATTCCATCACCATGTAGATGACAGACGGTGTTGCTCTATAATCCAGTAAACTCACAATGGCAGCATGATTGTTGAGTGACCTCAGCAGCTCTATTTCGTTAATGATGCTTTGCCGATCCTCCTCGTGCTTGACCTCGATCCACTTCAGTGCTAGTATCTGGCCGTAGGTGTGTCCCAGTACTTGGAACACCTTGCCCGAGCTGCCCCTACCAATTTCCTTAAGGATAGTATATTCATGGTTGTTGATCTACAAAATAATATCCGAGTCAACGACACGAAACAAGCATTTTCCAACAAACGAATACGTACAGTCAGTCGTTCCTGTTCACGGGGTGCTTGTGGCACAGATCTGTCATGGTTGAAATTTGCATAATTGCGATGATTTCCATTGTGATTTCTCGGAATAATTGAGGGCACTGCAAATTGATCTACTAGTTTCAGTGGTGCGGCTTTTGTTTGTAATGAATTTCTGGCGGGACTGATGTAATTGGGGGGTGTGTGCTGTTGTCGAGGAGGCGATGAGGTCTTTTGTTGCTTGTCAGTTTTGAATGAGGGAGGAGGAGATTCCTTCTAAATGGATCCATTAGTATCTTTGCCAGCGATCAGCATCATCGAGGAGAATGTCATTACCGTGGATGGGTTATCAAATGCAATGTTCAGCGAAGACACATTGCGCTCAAGACTGCTAGAGTCGTTGGCATTCTGGATACTGATATTGAACAAGCCTTCGCTGCTGCTGCCAGAGGATAACGAAGAGGGAAGCTCTGTAGGAGTAGCTATCATACTTGTATTAGGGGTCTGTGATGCCAATGGAGGCGAAGGTCGAGTCGTGGGCGAGTGTCTCATAGTAGTAGGTGGAGCAGAGGCCGAGCTCGGTGTGGAATCGTTCAATTTTCTGCGCAGATTTCTAGGACTTTAAGGAGATAGTGTGAGCCAATCAAGCATGCAACTGTGCTTATGGACTTACAAGGTGTGGTCTGTTTGAGCTGCTCTAATAGGAGACTACATTCAACATGTGTCAGTAAGCGGTTTAATGAGATTGGCAATTGCTCACTCACAAAATTTGGCGTGGGCTCTCGTTCTTCTGGCTGGTTTCTTTTGGCGGAAGGTGGACTGTAATCAACCATGTGCTCTACTTTTACTGCTACTTTCACCTCTTGCTTTAGCTCGTCTTTCATTGATGTATCCATAGGCTCGTCCTTGGTGGTGGCCGTACTATGGTGCTATTGTAACAAAAGGGAGAATGAGTGGGGAATGATGGAGCATGTCGACACAGTGATTACACTTTACATCATTTGTCAAGCTCGAATTCGAATACTCTGGTGGATCTGACTCGAAGCAATCAGGCTCAAAGTCAATGTCCTCGTCGTCTTCGTTTACAACTTTCCAGACGTCTACTGTGTGCGAAAAG
Source organism: Mucor velutinosus (assembly GCF_035048745.1). Taxonomy (NCBI): domain Eukaryota; kingdom Fungi; phylum Mucoromycota; class Mucoromycetes; order Mucorales; family Mucoraceae; genus Mucor; species Mucor velutinosus. The sequence continues at coordinate 4,041,381 of NW_027041905.1, read as the reverse complement.
ATTTCATATCGAGTAATGTCCATCGCTTCTCTTGACATGGATGCTGATCTGGATTGAAGAGAGTGGTCGCTCATGCCGCTTACGATAGGAGAGGCTGTCAATGTGTGTGTGTATGTGTGTATGATGGGGGTATAAGTGGAATTTGATAAAGAGAATCAATATCTGTTTTTTTTCCAAAGAGAGGTTTTTAAAATGGCCTTGCACACCCACCAAACAACAACAAAAAGGAAGCAACGTCTCTTTTCCGGCATTCAAGAGCCGCATCACATTCTCTGCGAGAGACGTCGTGTATATCCTCTCCTCCATTCTTGGGTGCTTGACCTTGATCCATTATTATATATATATACAAAGCCAAGGATTGGAAATATACATCAACATATTTGGAATTTTAGAAGATTTTTCTTCACAGTTTATTTATATTCTATCACTTTGTAGGGCTTTCCAGTCTTATCCAAAAGAGCATTCCAATAAGTGTCGATATCAAATATATAGTTGTACTGGCCACCCAGACTCACTTCCATTTGCTTCAAAGGTATGTAGTCATCCATGTTAATTTGATCGTTGTTGGTGCTCTTGGTATCATCTGAATTAATAAATTTGATCTTGTTTCTTGTCACAGGGTCCATGAAGGGTGCAATGACTTTGAATGTCGTAAGGAAAAACCATGGTGCTAGCACAAGTGGATGGTAAGACATGTGTCAAATGGGTTACACTACAAAATGTTACTTACAGTTCACCAAAAATGCGATACCGAGCCTCTCTGGGTAGTGGTTTCCCAAGATGTCTAGGAACTTTTTGCAGGTACCGATGCTGGCATTGTTGGATGAAGTGGAATCCTTGAAATCAACGACAATTGAAATCTTTTCCACGTGCTCAGGCATCAGACGGATACCCCTCTCCAAGCAGAATACAATGTGCTTCACTTGTCTATCAGAATCCTTGGAGTTTTCATTACGAGGCTTCATGATCCAAAGAGGGCGACCAGTTTTATCGAATCCACTGAAATACATCTTTCCAGTCTCGGCCTAAATTCAAAAGGGCCTATGAGCTAACCAAAAGCTCATGTATGTTAGAGCCTCACTTACCTCGTGGCGAATCATTTCTTCATCCAATTCATCTGGCTTGAACTCTCTTCTCCACTTGACAGTGTTCTCCAACATGGTCTTGGCTGCCTACACAACAATAGAGCCATGTTTTAAGCATCATGACAACTGACGTATCAGTCCCTTCCCTCCCCCCCCGCTCCTGTTTCGTTTTTACCTCAAAATCCCATTTTCTTGCTCTCATGTATCTATGAGCCGTACCCTCAGATAAAAAGCCTCGTTCATTGGGATAGTAGGGATCATCTTTGGGGAGGATAAGTGTATCCATGTAAGCTAATAAATCCACAATCTTCTTCTTTTGCTCATCGTCCAGAACAGGGTTCATGACGGGTTCATACTGTGTGGGTTGAGTCAGGATGGGCTCATGAGTGATTGGCCCGTAATCAACTGATGGTGTGGCAGATTTGGTGCTGTTGGCAGCAGATGAACTTGATCTAAAACGAAATACGTTCATAGTTCAAAGTAGAAAGAGGAGAAGAAAATAAAAAAGAAAAGAAAATCCGGGTGTCTGCCAGCCAAGATAAGCGAGCAAGCCAGCGCGCGCGCAATGTCCTTATTACAATCGCCTATTTTTAGAGCCAAGAGAACTCAACAAACGGGACGAAATGCAGCCTTTCCCTTTACCAGATTTTGCACTGCTTGCATTACATAAACTTCCTTTTAGAGTAATGTAAAAGGAGTATGGACGTATTGATTTTCCGGATAAATCAATGCCTAAAAGTGCCATCCGAAGTGTATCGAGTTGATAAAGGCTTATTTATTTTATGAAGAGCCTACAATAAATTGTTGGCTGAATCAAATGCAAACACGGCATGACGCGTGCGTTTGTTGGGTTTACATCTTGGAGTCTTTAATGGCTCGGTGCATACTCTATTAAAGTAGGGGCTTTGGTAGTAACATGGATACTAATTTTGCTCATCTGGGTTTATCAAAGTCTGTTTTAAAGGCATAAGGTATCAGCAGCTTGCATACTACCTCAAACATGCTAGAATAGAGTGCGGTTGGTTTGAAACTGTCTTATACTGCCCTCTTATCTAAAATTGCTTCTCTAGGAAACTAAAGGTACCTTCCATATAGCTAAACTACAGTGTGCCAACATGTAGTGCTATACGTGAAATACACAACTTCATCCACCAAATAACCTCAATTTTTCTTAATTTACAACAGCATATCCCAGTTGAGCGATTGAAGAGCGACTGCGGAGCGTTAAGTATGAACATCAATCTGGATTGATTTTGTTCTAAATTGTCATTTTTGGAAAATTTACAACCTTTAAAGAGTTTTTACATCCCAAAGAGGATACTAAACATTCATAAGTTTTCTAACAAAACACATACATTCAAATGTGCTCTATTCGATGGCATTTTTTGTTTTCACAATATCGCTGAAAATTGCATCGATAATCCCAATAAACTGCTTTTTCAGTTTTCTGGGAAAAAAGTCAAAATAATTGGCTTGTATGTTGCAAATAAACACTTTCATCAGATAAAGACATGATTTTTATGCATGTTCATCTGATATGTACCTTAGTAAAAACTTTCGTTTTTCAACTGAAAAACTGATATTTGTCTGATTTGCAATTTTTCCCTTGCTACTACAGGGTCGAAATCGTCAAGTTTTGAGGTGAAAAAAAAAAGTTCCCAGAAAAACTGTGAATTGTTAGCAGATCGATTCTACTATTCTGTAGGACTCGTTTGGTGCCGTTTTCAGCGTTTGAAATGGCTTTTATCTGCGTGATTTGGCATCTAAAGCGTGTATATGTTGACTATTGAATTGGTAGTTTTGCTGTGTAAAACCTAATATGTTCTGATTATGATGCTGGATTCATACCAACGTAGCATTTTATCGTGGTACCAGAGCCGAGGCTATCGGTATTCCCTCTTATAAAGTAGTCCTGTAACGGATTGCCCTGCATCAAATGACGGACATGCAAGCAAGGCTAGATGCTTGTTATTGATCCAACATGATACGAACATATTTCTATTATCATTCAACACTATAGCATGTGAGTTTCATAGATTATCAATGGCGCACATGGCACCTTAATGAATCAGCTTAATACCATGGAGCAGTAATTGATTGTAGGATGAAACAACAGCCCTATGAAGTAATCCAAAGAATCTCGAGGCACCCCGCTTGTCAATAAAAGCTTTGCATTTTTCCGTTTTCTTTTTCTTTTTTCTTTTTCCTTTAAATTAATCAGGCAAGATGGAAGAAGAAAGACTCTGGAGAAAGCAGTTTCAAGACACAACCAACTCATTGAATGAAAGCCAACGACAGTCAGTACTTTCCAAGGCAAAGACGCTGCAAATCTTGGCTGGTCCTGGTTCTGGAAAAACTCGAGGTAGAGTTGATTGAATCATCACAAGCTTTCGAGTTTGCGCTGATTGCATTATACCAAAAGTCTTGACTTGTAGGGCAGCCCACTTTGTTCTCAATGAAAAGATCAAGCCTCAGCAAATCATTGTAGTGACATTTACCAACAAAGCAGCAAACGAAATGAAGGAGCGATTGTATACCATGATCGGAAGCAAGAATACGGACAACTTGGTCATTGGCACTTTCCATGCTATATGTGCTCGTCTTTTACGCTACAATGCAGGCGTTGTGGATCTTAAATCAAACTTCACTATTGCAGATACAGATGCTAGGTAAAACCCAAATGTTTTGATAAGGATGCAGCTCGAGTGCTAATAAGCAATCTCTAGTCATGATATTATAAAGAGGCTTCAAAAGGATCCCAAACTGCCCATCAATGATTTCACCAGAAACAAACAAAAGCCAGGTAATGACACGATATCACAGTACCGTTGAAACTAGCAGCTTACCGGATGTATATAACGTTGTAGGTGCTATTTTCGGTATCATCAGTAAAGCAAAGAGTGAAGGCATCACAGCACCAGAGTTTAGCAATCTTTATTCCCACAAATATGAAAGAAGAGACATTGCTACAATCTACACAGCCTATGAGAAAGAACTGCAGCTGAACAATCTAGTTGTATGTGTTTACGAAAGAAGGAAATTGAGCGCCATCACTCACTATCTCTGTAGGATTTCGACAATCTTCTTATCAAGGCGTGTGAGCTCTTTAGGAAGAAAACCAGTGTGTTGGCCCATATCAAGGCTGTACTTGTAGATGAGGTAATGCCATGAGTGTGGTGTACAATGTACTGTAGCGCTCATCCTGTCTCTTTAATAGTATCAAGATACCAACATCATTCAGTACGAACTCATCAAGTTAATCACAAAAAACCAGCATACTGACAAGAGCGTTACTATTGTTGGCGGTATGTATGCATCCTGGATAAAAGCAAACATGGACAACTCATCTTGAAATGTGTCTAAATAGATCCAGATCAGTCTATCTTCAGTTTTAGATCAGCTGAACCCGAGAACTTTAACAAAATGCACAATGATTATTCAGATACCCAAATCATCAACATGGACCAAAACTATAGAAGCACAGGAGTCATATTAGATAGCGCTCTACATGTCATTAAGCAAGGTAATACATCTGAGCACAAAAGCATGAGCCTTGGTTGACTGACAGGCGTGGAACAGACGTTAAACGTATCGATAAATCTCTCTATACAAACAACCCAGTGGGCATCCCTATCTCCCGCATATCTACATACGACGAAGATGAGCAGGCTACATTTGTAGCAAAAGAAATCAAGAAGGTCATGAAATACTCCAAGGGGCTGCTCGATTACAAGGACTTTGCAGTACTGATGCGTATGAATTATATTTCGCAAAAATTCGAAGCTACTTTTAGGAAATATCGCATCCCTTTCACTATTGTAAGTATCTTGTGGCTTCAGCGTATACACTTGCAGAGGCTGAATAGACTGTGTAGATTGGTGGTGATAGATTCTTTAACCGTATCGAAATCAAGGACATACTCGCTTATCTCAAGTTTGCATACAACAACTTTGATGTTACGAGCTACAGCCGCATTATCAATGTACCAAAAAGAGGGATTGGTGATGTGACACTGACGAAAATTGCAGCGTTTCATGAGACCCGACCAGGTAACAGCATGTTGGAAACACTGCACGCCATAGGAAGAGGAGGCGGTGCATTTAGCAATCCCGTTTGTCAAAAGTTGAAGAGCTTGGCCACGCTTTGCGACGATATCAGGGCCATGATTGACCAAAAGATATCTGTCTCTGAAATCCTCGTGTTCATCACTGAAGCAATCGGATACAAAGAGTACCTGAAAGAGAAGTACTTTGCGGATCATGAAGCTAGATGGAACAATATTGGTGAACTTATCTCTTTGGCCAAAGCAGAAACTTATCTGGGAGAAGATGATGAGCCAGCCATGTCACAAAGCCAGGCGCAACAATCTCAAACGCAACAAAGCCAGAACGCTCAAGGTCTCGATGATTTGGATATAATTGATGCTGAGGTGGTTTCAGACGATGGCAGTGATAATGGAGGTACGTATAGGCATGCGGGTGAGCTGAAGAAACTGCTGTTGATATTAGTTGTTTGTTAGATAAAGTAGAGAAGGATGCTCTGGATGATGATGAGGAACTCTCTGGCTTTGCTGCCGATGATGAGACTCTTCATAAATCCACTGTCCATGATGAGGATTTTCCTGACTTTGCTGCCCACGATGAATCTATTGCCGATTTCACAAGTTACTTTTCAGATGAAGAGATTAACTTGACCAACATCACAGAAGAGTAGGTACTGCTGGATTTGCAAGGGATCATGTGTGTTGACGGGAATTCATATAGACAAGAAAAGAAATCCTTCCATTTCGCGCAAAAAGAGTAAGCTGTTTGCAATGAATGACTTGAGACTGCATTGCACTAAACCCGCGCTTACAGGTATGATCAGACTAAGGGCTCAGACAATGCTAAGAAGGAAGAGCAAGAGTAAGGAAGGCATACTGATCTCAACAGCAACGTATGCTAACATGTGTGCAGAGAGAACCTTGGCTCTCAATTCCCTAATTACCAGCATGAACTGGATTCAATTGTCGAGTTCTTAGAGTACTGTTCCTTGAGTGCCAATCAGAAAGAACAAGATGAAGCAGAGGGAGGCGTAAGTACATTTCAACGCACATGGATTTGGACATGACAACTAAGCGTTGAATAGAGAGTTACTGTGTCTACTATGCACGCTTCCAAGGGTAAGATGATATGAGCAAGCTTGGTCAACCAACTAACCCACTTGTGTTATTAGGTTTGGAATGGCCTTGTGTGTTTGTGGTCACTTGCTGTGAAGGTGTTGTGCCTATGCACCATGATCCAGATGTATCAGAAGAAGGGTAATCCCTATTCACCCGCAGCTTGTCGCACATGTTCTGACTCTTTTACATATATAGTCGTCTATTATATGTGGCCATGACAAGATCGAAATGTGGGTTGATTCAATATGAATAGCCACATGCATTACTGACATTCTGTAGTCTTGTTATATTGTATCACACCAAAGAAACGAAATTTCTGGGGCCAAATGGAAAAAAGCGAGCCAACCCGCTTTTTCAAAAGTATGGACAGGAAGCTATATACAACACAATCGCCTGAATGGACCAACGAAACGAGATCCATGTTGGCTGTTACGATAGGCAAACTTGCTCCCCTGGATGATGATGATCTGGTCACAGATAAAAAGAAGAGCGGCAACAAGAATACAGCAGACTACTCTACTCAATACACTGATTCTCAATCTCAGGGCTTCTACTCGCAATTTCAAAGCTCACAGCCATCATCTTTCGTCAAAACTGAAAGTAAGCCCTCCTTTGGTGGATTTGTATCAGCCTTAACTATCCCTGATGTGAGACCATCCACATGCCCAACAAAACGCAAATTTCAGCAGGGCAAATCACAAAAGCAGAAGCGTACTGCAAGACAACCAGCCGCATTTGATCTCCAACCCAATGTAAAGGCTGAACCTTTGGTGAAGCCTGAGCCTGCTGTCAAGCCAGAGCCAATTGATCGACATCTCTAATGACGCTTGCAAATAGCCTATGAAAATAAGGATATACAGTACAAACAGGATGTGTATTAGTCGAGATTCTTTATTCTGTACAATGCATGATATGTAATATAATTATAAGCGTTAATTTTAGTCGTCTTTATCATCTCCATTTGGCAAATTCTTCGCGGAAAGCATTCAAACGTTGAGTAGAAAACAAAAAGTAGTCAAAATCAATCTCACTCTGGCTTGCTTGAATCAGACCCCATAAACCCCAAGAAAGATGGCTTGCCATGAGCCACATGGCAGCTTCTTTCTGCAAGCATTCGGCTGTAACTGCTTTGTCTAAAATGTCTGGATTGTTGTGTTTAGACTTGGTTTCCAGGTAGGCGTTCAAAAATCTGATCTGTTCCTCGTAAGTAGGATATTGGCTCATGTCCATCGATGCAGGCTGCTCAGAGTGATAATCGTATGTCCATTCACAAAAGTGGTTAGCAATATCGAACCCACGGGGATTGTAGCCTGCGTATTCAAAATCAACAATGACCAATTCGTTGGTCTTTTCCAACTTGAGTACATTGCCATACTGTGTCTATGTGATAAATAACATTTTAGTATGCTGGATCCACACAGCCGCATGTCATGCCATTTACATCGTTATGTCCAAACACAATGGGGGATTTTGCGGTTTCCAGGATTTGTTTGCACTCTTCGATTTCAAATGTCAGGCGCTCCAAATTGAAGGTTGTCAGTACTTCTGTCCAGCCATCACTCTTTTTGTAAAGTACAGGTAACAATGACATGACAACTCGATACCATTTGTCAATGTTGGCCCATATTTCCAGATGATTCTTCGCTGGTGAAAATGGATATACAGTGACAATGTCGTGCAGTTCGCGAATGCAAGCAGCAATCCCCTTGGAAGTCTTGGGATCACGAATATCATGGTGGGTTAAAGTGGTGGAAGGCAAATATTCCTCAAATCGACCATTACCAAAGATGCCCAATAAACTGGGTCCAATATTCAAACTGGAGAGGCGAGCAAGCCAAGCTAATTCATTCTCTCGGTCGATGATTTGGTCCACTCCATTACCGTATACTCTCAATAACAAACGACGCTTGTTGGGAGCATTGACAAAGAAGACGGCACTATTGCACACCATGTCAATATAGGGCCAGTCATGTAGAATACACTCACCTACTTTGTCAAGGCACCACTCACTCTGTTCAGCTCAATCCTGGTGAGATTTTCAGCATAATCCGGGAAAAGCACTTGAATTAGCTTGAGCACTTTGTTTGTTAATTCATCCCCCTTGAGTACACTATGATTTGATGAGTATCTACATGAATATCCTTGCTGAGAGGCCCATAGGAATACGTACGCTAGATCAATGATTGTATCACAACCTGGAATGGAGGGCAGCGTTTCTCTTTCGGGTGATGCCATCAGTTTGCTGTTAAACGGAAACGAAGGAAAGAAGAACAGAAACAAGGCTTAATTTTTTATAGGTTAGAAATATCGAGACACAAGATTAAATGCACCCCATGCTCCAAGCCAATTTCTGGCATACAAACGCTACTCTGACTGATTGTTTGCATCAGCATCGCCAATGCTACATAATTCCAGACATTAACATGTTGATAGAATGGAGACGTTTCGGCCTATATTATCTGTTGATTAGAAGGAGCAAGTAGGATGTGATGCTGCAACACTTTCTGATCGCAAGTCCGGAAAAGAACCCGAAGGGACTCAATAACAGAGCAGAATCTTGAGTTTTACAGTTGAGATACACGAATGATTTCAAGCAATGAAAAGTGAAATTGAGGTTTTTAAAGGTATTGAACTCAATGCATGGTCTAGCAGCGTCGTTTGGTGCATTTCGTGCTAGAGGCAGTGTTGAATCTCTCATCTGATAGGGTGCTTCTCTCTTTTTTTTTTTTTTTTTTTTTTTTTTTTTGGACATCTTCCAAACGTCTTCGCATCTACTCGTCTCCATGGTAAAACAAAAGAACATGAATGGCATAATTTTCTCCAGTAGACTTTCAGTAGTAGCATGTGCCGCTGGTTTTACAAACAATCAAATGGCAGGTGGATTGAATGTTGATAACAACAATTAGATGATCTGCTCGTACTCATCAATCTTTTGACATTTCGCAAATGATGACAATGTCCAGGGATATACCACAAGGCCATAAACACAGCATACTTCCGCTACTAATAATTCTGATCAAATAAACCCCCCCCCCCCAACGTCATGATCAAGATAAAACTGTTCAACCGATTTAATGGGTTACTGATGCAGGCATGGACACCAATTTGCTGCTGTTTGGGTATAATAAAGGCTCTTGTTCATGCTCATGACCATGGTTTACTCCTTTCTGTTTTAGGATTGTTACTGTCAACATACCATCTTGGAGCATTGATTGTTCCTGCATGTGTTCTTTAGGTGAATTCATTGCACTGCATTCACCAGGAACAATGAAATGGCATGCAAGCAATATGAATATAACAGCGTATGCTTTTTATGATTTCCCTTTCTTTTCTTCCCCATTTGTGAATATTCCAAATGTCTGAATTGAGAGATTATCAAACAAGATGCATCGACATCACTATCAATCACTTGAAAAGGGGGATATATCGTCAGCTCATGTGTCTTCCCACAGGTATGCCAAATCATTTTGTCTATGCTGGAGTACTGATCGTGCCAATGCTGGCAAACAGGCAGCGGGAAAACGGTAAGTGTGTATGTGCATTTTTTGAAGGGAGACGCTCTAACAACACATTTAGGTTATTTTTGCAAACTTAATTCCTACGATACCTTCTCCTAATCCACAGGCATCAAAGGTACTTGTTTTGGCTCACAGAATAGAGCTTATAGAACAAGCAAAAGATCAGATCCTGCGATACAACCCTGACTTGGTATGTAGGATCGCTGTAATAGCTGATGCACCACTGACAAAACACTCCAGACTGTGGATGTTGAGCAGGGACATCAGGAGAGTCTTTCTCTAAACCCAAATGTAGTGGTTGCATCAATCCCAAGCTTGACCAGTACAAATAAACAAGGCACCAAAGGACATCGCTTGCAAAAGCTCAATCCAAAGGAATTCAAGGCCATCATTGTGGATGAGGCTCACCATGGCGTCTCTCAAAGCTACAAAACTATTTTTGACTACTTTGGTGTGCTCAACAAGAGTTCAACTACGCTATTATGGGGTTGTACAGCTACGCCGGCAAGAGCAGATAGACAATCATTGACGTCAATTTTTGGCCCTGTACTCTACAGCGTCAATATGATGGAGCTTATCAATAATGGATTCTTGAGCGACTTGCAGATTGTCACGGCCAAAACAAACGAGCAATTGGAGGTGAATGCCTACTGCAAGTTCGTTGTTGACAAATGGAAACAATTTGCACTGCCTCAAAATAGAAAATCAACGCTTGTGTTTGTCAAGAAGCTACAAGATATTCCAATCCTCTGTAAGGCGTTCAACAATGCTGGCTTCAACAGCATCGACTCTATTACCCAAAGCACTGAGCAAGCCAAGCGAGAAATGGTGATGGATGATTTTAAGAATGGAACCTTATCCATCCTGGTAAATTGTGGCAAGTCTCCAAGAAATATATAGAAAAGAGCACAGTATGTCATTGACATTTTCGTGCAGAAATTTTTACAGAGGGTGTGGATCTCCCACAGGTAGATTGTATTCTTTTGGCCAGGAAGACCAAATCGCCAGCTTTTCTGTATCAAATGATCGGTAGAGGCTCTCGATTGCATCCAGAAAAATCAGATTGCTTGGTCATTGATTATCAGACGAACTTTGAGAGATTGATTTATAGCATCTTTGATAGTGGAGACGACTCGGAAGAGCTGCAAACCAGTTGGCTCTCAAAGAGGCAGTTGAGCATGTGGAAAGCCAAAGTAGATTCAGGAACCGAGCATTATGGTGGGTGACACTACAGCTATGCCTTCGAAGAATGCATTAACAACTCATTGCTATTTAATATTAGACGAAAATGATATACAAATATCTCAGTACAGTAGCATACAGGAAATGATCCAAACAGGTTTTGTTGCCGAGCATAAAGTCGAGCGAAAAGACGAGCTTAATGTCCATGAATCGACAGACCCCGTACCTTCTGCCGCTACATCGCTGTATAATGTTATTAATGAGTAAGTCTGCATATTTGCATGAAATCTATATGTCCATTACTGATAAACATTCATACTTTGTAGTTGTATTGAAGCTCTAAGTAACATTCGCCTACGGTAAACTTCTTGTTTATTGGTATTTGACGCAAACGCCATTATCACAGCTTTGCAATATTTTAATAATGGGCACACGCTCATTTGTAATTATCAAGCCACAAAAATAAACACAATTGAAATCGCCTTGAAAAGTTGCTGTGCACCTAATTCTTCTCGGATGCTTGATTGAAATACTCTGCTCCAAAAAAAAAAGCTACTTGAGTTGAAAAAGTAATGTAAATTTTGATCCGTGAGGCTTTTTCAATAGAAATCTAAAACTTGATATATCCAGCGATGCTAATCGCTTATGTATTATGCTAATAAAACAGGCTCTATTATTACAAGTCAAAAGCAAAAATAGGCCGGATGGTCTGAAAATGATGATGTGGTTAATGAGATTGAATGATCCAAACCACCTTTCTAATATGCCAAGCATTAAATGCAGACTATCTATTGCGTCTAAAATGTCTAGCGTGCCTTACAATCGTCATCACCTCACCAATTAGCTGTGTCATTGTGCTGTGATAGAATGATACAATAGTTCCACCTAGTTTAATGTTTCCAACTGGATATATTTGGATGTAAAAGCATGCTCTAAAACTAGATTTATGCATACAATGTATTTATGCTTTTGTATCATAACAATAACGCATCTTTTAATAAGCAAATGTATGAAACACAGCCAAATTTGACAGCTTGCAAGCCTAAATATCTTGCCATGTAGACCTCTCTGAGCCACCAGAATGACGCCAAACAATTGTACTCGAGTAGCAGTAACTTCCTGACACCTTTGCTCAACTTTTTGGGAACCCAAAAAACATGGCCAAAAATCGACCAAAAAGCATGAGGGGTATACCCCATGGTTTTCTTCAAAAATCAAACGATCGCGTCTTTCACCTTGAAAATGAAGACTTCTACTATGACATATATTAAACCAAAATGTTTCTCTTCTCGATCTAAGGCTACCCTGAAACTTTGTTTTTGAGATCTATACGTAAATTTTTGACATTTCGGCCAAAAACCTAATTTCATATTTTCCAGGATTGCTCAATAAGTTCGATCAAAACATGTATTTTACTTGGCATCATTGGATGCGCCTTGGAAAGTACTTCAAGAATGTATTAAGAAACATTAGATGGTCATCACAATTTATATAGTCGGATAACGCAAAATAGATCAATCAAGTCGAAAAAAAAAAAAAAAAGATTTTGACCAATTTTGAGAAGAAAAAAAAAAAATTCTGAGTCTAAATCAATTTTGACGCTGCTGCCTAATTAAAATGCCCTTCTGGCAATGACAATGATGATTGCGATACTAATTAAATGGGGATAGTGAATTTTAAAGAACAATTGCTTCGCCTGAATACTTGTTATTACTCTTGTTGGGCATGTTTATACCTGAAATTGCCAGTCAACCTGGCTCCCCACCAGAATATATGTAATCGTAACTTCCTAATCATGATTTGCAGCATTTGAACATGGCATGTAGCCAGCAGTGTGCGTTTCATTGATTCATTCGACAGAGACTATGGCGCCTGCCTGAAACGTTATTTTGATATGCTATGAGGATACCTTTAAACTTGTATCAGAATGTTCATTAGGAATGATGGTTGCAATCTCGTTGACATTTGCAGATTCTGAGTGCGCCCATCTTCACCAACAATTAACTCCAATCTCATTTGAGGGTTTAGCCGACTATGAGCATCTTTGTTGATGTGATTTCAGGCTTTTCGTTCTTCTTCTTCACTCAGGATCTCATGAATATGTCTGTAAACGCGAACAAAGGTTTTTTGGGCTTTCCGGTGCTCAATGTTTGACTATATTAAATGAATATCTACTGAGATTAAGGGTACAAAAAAAGCAGCTTCGATATAGTAAGGCTAATTTTATATGATACAAAAGTTTATCTACGCAGGATCTTACAACTATATACAGATTATTGTGGCCTCTTCTCTTGTTTCGATGGTCTTTTTCTTCTAGAAGCATCTTCATTCTTATATTCTTCCAACACAGAGGGGTTATATCCATAATGAATACCGTCTTTCTGCGCATCTTGCTTGGAGCTTAACGGTACTAGTACATGCCATCAGTACATGTATTTGAATATGTAGGATTGTAGCAACTTACGGAACCAGAGCAGTTTGTTACTGCCCATGACCTCCACCCAATTTGCCCGACATCCTTGGTTAAACACATTTCTTCCAGTTTCAGTAAACACTTCTATTAGTCTATTCTGTGCTTCGCCGGATTTCTTTGCCTTGTTCCAACTTTGGAATTGTGAGTTTTCGATAGTTGTTCGATTGAGAAGCACAAGCCATATGTGAGACATTGTAAATGTCCCTATCATGAATGTAATAATCCCAGAACTACTATAGCGTAAGTATATAATGCAACGCAACAAACATAGTTGACACTTACACGATGACTGTGGCGAGCGCTACATTATCAAATGTCGCCTAGTTAGAGCATGTATTAGTAGTGTCCAATCAGTACACGACCAGTTCTTACCAAACCATGAAATTCAACAAATGCTGCTAATGAAGAAGCAAATGTAAATGAGCCCAAAAGCGACACATAGCATAGAAATTGGATATAGTAACGGTAGTTGGAAACACCCACACATCCATTGACCCTGCAGAATGACGGTTAGTATATACACGGCATTTTAGCAGCTACACCATTCGTTTACCAAGGGCAATGACTACAGCAAATCCATTAGCAAACATGACGCCAAGTTGTTACATAATACCTACTGATCCATTCGAAGTACACATGCATCACAGACTCGACAATGGTGAGCCCGATCAGGCTTCCAAATTTGACATGCTTCGCACCATTTCGGGTCTCCCAAAATAGTATCAGGTTTCTGCTGTGTTAATTTTAGGTCTTCGATCCTATCAATATTGATGGAAGAATCATGATGTGTTCCTTTTGTTGAGGTGGGGTTGTCCATGCCGAGTAACTAGAGAGAGCAATGTAAGTTGATACTGCATTGAACCACTACATGAAAATCCCTACATTTGGATGTCCAGGTGTTTGTGATACAATCCTTCCGTAAGATATCAAAAAGAGTATAAACAGCACATTAAAAGGGACCAGATATCCGATGGCCTGTGCTTGGCGGTCCAATTGCCTCAGCAAAACCACTGAAAGAGAAAGTGCCATGAGTTATTAGCGTCCATTAATCTGCAATCCAATACTTACAAACGATGCTGTGTAAATAGCCGTAGTAGACAAACACCAGTATGCCAGTAACAATCAGCACTGGTACCCATCCCCAGTCTCGGTGCTGTCCTGGCTTCTTGCCCTTTGGTAATGGCATTGGGAAATCTGTCAATGCTGAAAAGAAAAAGACCAGAGGCCATAATATCGCATACACTGGTGAATCTGAATGGCAGCAGCAGCAAATCTGGGTATCATGCACATCCGGATCATCAAAAGCTGTCTGCTTTTCATCGTTTTGATTTGATTTCATGCACATTTTGAACGGATGTCGGCCCACTCTAAGAAATCGATCTGATAGACGTTCCAATTTTGACATGTCAGAGGTATACAGTGGTATAATGAGAAAGCAGGGAAATACAGAAGAAAAAGAGACACTGTATGTAAATGGAAAATAGAACTCTTTTTATTTCAACTATGATGTATGAGCTCAAAGGCGGGTATTCAATCCACGTGCCAGTTTTACCACCATTACCATCATCATCATGTATTCAAGCTCTGGATCAACCTCCGTGTTATTTGACTACTGTGATGAGGAATTGTTTGTTCTTTCAATGCCATAGATTGTATCATTTGACACTGTGAATGCATGGTAGTGTGTGGGGAAGGTAACTGTGGGCAATGTGATTATTAGCTTCCATTTGATTAGTTGTTAACGTCGTACTTGCCTGTGATTCTCTTTAGTTTATCTTGTTGAATCTCGGGCGTCGATTTCCCTAATAGCGATGCATCCGATAGTAATTGATATGCAGCCAAGCCTGTCTCTGGCCTGAACTGTGAGGTGCTCTACACATGGATGAACATCAGTTGGGTATGAGTATAGTATTCGTGTATACAATCTTTACTTGTAATATGTTCCCATCTGAAGCAGATGCTGAAAATGATGAAATGTGTGCAGGTACGTTGGCTAAGGCTTCAAAGTTGGGATCAGACATGCTATTGATTGTGCAGTTCTGCTGTAACGTGAATGTAGGTAAAAGGAGCAGCAAAGAAAAAAGTTATAGTTTGGGTTTATAGGTGTGGCATTGGATGGGTTGAATAGTTTATCCACCTGAATAGACGGATCATGACGTTGGTTTGTACTGAAAAAGTAACACTCTACGCAGCTCATCATGCAAACTATTTGGATTGAAAAATCCCAGTTATTGATCCCAAATGGCACTCTAGCACTTGTTGAATACATAAACTTTTTTTTATATGAATATTTACAATGGAATCTATTACTATTTGACATCTATTTCTCTAATAACTGCAGTTGGGTAAAAGTCTTGAGCCCCTTCTCATAAGCACCCAAGAAGATGCTTCCGCCTATCGATATCCACATCACTCTGGGCCCTATCCCTGCCAGCAGCTTTTTAGCTCCTTCCTCTCTCACAATTCGTTTCATCGTCTCTACAATGCCTGTATAGGGTCGATTGCTGGAACTCTAATCCATCTAGTTCAGTGTCTCGCCCATTCATTCTCATGACACAACTTACCTTGGATGAGAGCATAATCCGAGTTTTACACACATCCAACGGTGTGGTAATCGCAGCACCAATACCACCCGCCAGGGATCCCATCACGGCAGCTTCCATTGGTTCCACTCGTTCGCCTTTGTATTGCCCATATTTGCTTTTGAAAAATTCGTACAATGGAAACTGGATGCATGTAAATGGTATCTCTCGAGCCACTGTCGGCAAAAATCCTCGATATAACCCCAGTAGCCCTTCTGTCTTTAGCACACTTGACACAGCGCCTATCGTTGTATTGAATTGATTGATCTGCATACGCTGCTTGATGACTTCTGTTGGCACACGCACTGTACATGCGGACTATGATCATTCTTTTAGTCTACTACTGGCATTCCCTGATCTGTGATTGCATGTCACTTACAATTTCACCACATGTAGCAGCTGTCATGAAAATGAACGGCGAATGTGATGACCCATCCGCAGAAGCACCTAGCAATCTCTTGATGGCTTCATATGTGACGAAAAATAAAGCAGCTACATCAGGATAAGCAATGTTAAAAAGTCTACTTTTAAGAGTTTGAATGGTGGATTAATTACCATTTGGAGCACTGCCTACAAATGCTGAGAGTAGACCCGAGTAAACACCTCGAAATCCTCCAGATACTGCAAATCCAGCTTGTGCTTGTAAACGAGTCTTGATGGTATCTGATGGCTAATGATGAGACGGAATGAACAGGATGTCTGCTCATCGATGCTACATTACCTAATGGAAACAAGACAGAATCTACAATCGTGCCAGCCATGGCGCCTGCTACCAGGGCCTGTCTAAGATTTGCCTGATATAAGGATTTTGCTTGGGGATTATCCTTTCCCATGTCAAACAAGAAAACTCTATTGGCAATGAAAAAAAAAGAAAGAAAGGGAGGAGAAAAAAGATCTTCCAAATCATCATGGAATCAAGCAGCCTGTATTCAAGTCACGACGCTTGCCTGAGAGAGACTGGAAGCATTTCTTTCACTTGGGTGATAATGACGGTATCGTCCATTCTGATTACAGGTAGCACAAGTCTTGTAGCTGCTGCACTGATACGCCAAACGCACACTCAATCAAATACTAAACCTATGATCGCATTATCAAGATCAGCATTACCAGAGGCAAGCGCTGCAAGGATACATTACGTGCGAGGCAGCGTATTTGATGTTGCTTGCCTGAGCAGCGTGCTACGAGGCAGTTCCAATGTTATTCACACGGTAGGCGCTTTCCTAGACGACAACAGCGAATCTGCAGACACAGCCTATGAACGCATCAACTGCGATTCATCCATTGTTGTAGCATGCGCTATGGCAGACAAGTTTGATGTCAGCAATGATCTACCACATCAACGCAAAGCTTTGGTCTACTTTAGCGTAGCAGCAGAATTTCCTGGCTTCATATTCGATTAGGATTGTGTCAACTCCAAGAGAGAGGCAGAAGCGGCACTGTTGGGCATTGAGTTCAAAAACAGAATGCGAGTTGTGACATTTAGACCAGGTATACTCATCCATTCTGCATGAATTTTATTGATGAAATGGCACGGAATGTTAGGCTTGATCTACTCTTTTCATCAACGATTCAGCATATTGCCACTCGCATTTGGTTTGTAAGTTATTTGGCTTCATGATGAAACCACTGCGATCTATATCCCACGACAATTGCACTTTCTGACTGATTTGCCGATTCAAGATGACGATATTGCCAATGCCGTGTTTGAAGCAGTCGATAACAAAGCAGTGGAGGGTGTATGCGATGGCGATAGGATCCGGTTGCTAGCTAAGGCTTGGGAAATGAAGAGAACAAGAGCTGATTTATTGTTGCATGGATGATTCTTTCATGATCTCATCCAGATTGGCTTCCAAGTAACGCTGTATATCTTATAAAAGGATCATTAAAAATAGCCGTCAACAAACGCTTCATGAGCTTACCTTGCAACTCCATATCATTTCGTATCACCAGTATTCCTTTAGTCAGTTCCTTGGGAGGTTGCTCGGAGGTATGTGCCAATATCAGCATTGGTATCTTACCCCACCATATCTGAGGCTGTAACTGAGGTAACCACTGACTCAATTTTGAAGCTGTCAATTTTTTATCGACAGAAGGATCAAACATGATTAAAGACTGATGTACAATGTCTTTATCGGTCCAATCTTGCTTTGATAGTGTAGATGTTTGTTCTTTATGCAGTTTCTCTGCAAATTCCTTTGTCAATGATTTGTATTTAGGGACTGATTCGTGCTTGAGAGATTGCTTTTTCACCATGTCTTGCACCATTTCCAAATCAGTAGGTAAAACAGCAATATTTGCTTGTTGACATAATTTGAAAAATGAGGCGGCTTTATCCCAGTCAGAATCTCGACTACGAAATATGCTGGAAACTGTGGGTTTGTCCTTTTTCTTTTGCCCCTTGATGAAGAATTCGAGTTTGACGGTGGATTTCGGTTGCTTGGATGTGGTTGTGGATGGCTGCAGAACATCATACAGGGACTGCAATGACGCAGCATTTGTCGTTTTCCTCAGTTTATCATGGTGAAAGAAGTCAGGATGTGTTTGCAATACAAACTTTCGTAGGTATGGCTTCAGTATCTTGTTTGCCATGGCTAGAGATGAGAAGAAAAACGACATCCATATCAATGTGACGTCCGTAAAGCAACATCACAGACAATTGAATGGCCGTGGAAGAATGGGATGGATATTCATCACACTTTTTTTTTCTCTACCTTATTCGCTAAACAACAGTGCAGTAGACGGCATTCGCAGCGAAAAGAAGGCATTACTTACTACAACATATAGAACTAAAGTATGACATCTACACAGCAATATGTCTTGATTTCGATCAAAGGAGACGGTTTATTCAAAGCCATCGGCGTGTAGGGTATTCATCAGGAGAGGGCCATCAAATGTGAATATTGACATATGTTGCTATAGATATCAAAACGAACAAGATGCTTATGCAGCGGCAACTGTGTGTCAGATGCAATCAATAGAGAAATTTTCAGCGAAATGGTCCAAATCAATGCTAGCCGATAAACAAGAGAGCATCATGGAATTTTGTCGATGCATCAAGGAAGATTTCAAATCATACAAAGAGAGATTTGCATATATGACATTGCAATGTAGCCAAATCTTTCCAAACTTGGAGTATGATCAGCACCAAGTGTTACCCGTAGAAGCCAATAATAATATACCATCACAATTCATCAGCGAGTCCATCTTCAAAACCAAAGTGCGCAATTTCATGGACGTTTTACGAACAAGATCCGATGTCGAAGAAGATTTGGGCAATAGCGAAGACGATGACGAGGATGATGATGATGATGATGATGAAGAAGAGGAGGAGGGGGAGGAGGAGGAGGAAGACGAAGAAGAAGAGGAAGGCGACGGCGAGGAAGACATTGAGGATGAAGGTGAAGGCGAAGAGGACATGGAAGAAGAGGACATTGACCAAGAGATTGATGAAGAGGCAGATGAAGGCGTTGAAGAGGAGGAAGAAGAAGAAGATGAAGATGAGCCAGTGACAAGCGAGACGGCCATCCAAGAGCACAGTGAAGAGGAAGAGTCAGAAGATCAAGAACGCCCAACGCTGAAAAGAGATGCATCCTCATTATTAGAAGACGGAGATGCAGAAGATGACGAGGAAGACGAAATAGACGAAGACGATGGTGATGAAGACGAATTGGCAGATGACGACGATGAATCAGTCAAGCGAAGACGAGTGGTGGCATGAACGTCTCCTTTTCATTCATGACATAAGGTTGCCATGACAACCTCCCTGTTTGCTTTCTCTATACATAGTCATCATCATTATGCACAACACTCTAACTTTAAAATCAAAATACGTCAACAAATCTACTACATGTATAAATTATTGGCTAAAAAGATTCAATAAATCATCATCATGCTGCATTTTTAGTCTCCTGGGTTGTTTCAGTAAAAAGTATAAAAAGGTTAAATTAGGTACTGCATTATTTTCTCTTTCTTCATCTACTCTACAAACAATCAAACGATAGCATGGCGACAATTGACACAGACATTCCAATGCCTCAGCATGATACGAACACGTATCAAAACAAGGTGATCCCAATGACGGAAAAGACGGAGCAACCAGCACCACAGCAGCAACAACAGCCCAGTTTAATGACACCTCCCATATCTCCCATCAACACATCTGCCAACAAAGGCTCGCTGAAAATCACTGCTGGACAAACTGGCTTACCTTGGCTGACAAGAGATGCAGATGCTGAAGGCTTTTCTCCTACTGCAATGCAACAATCACCTCAGGAAATGAGCGCAACACCCACTTCTGCGCAGGGTAGCATCCATAGCACTGCTTCTCCACCTCCCAAGTTTATGGCACGTCCAAGAACTGCTTCGGTGATTCGTTTTCCCACAAGAAAGAGAACCATGCAAAAGCACATTTACACAATGAAGGATGGTTTGGATCCAGTCAAGGTTTTATGCAATCGATTGACTAGCTGGCAAGTTTCAGTTAAATATCTGGTATGTGAATACTTTGAAAGGGGGAACCAATCAATTGACCTTCTCCACTCATGTTTAGCTTAGCATGTTTCATAGCATAAAAAAGGTCGAGTCCAGTACTGGAAAAGGTTACCGAAAGATCGATTCAAAATCCACTATCCCCGTCAAGATTAAAGACCAATTCAAGTCTTCCCATGGTGTTCAAGATGCTTGGGCTGCTTTCAGACAGTACACAAGAGAGAATAGCTTGATTCACCAAGACTTTGTTGACTTTATTGAAAATGAAATTGTGCCGATACTGCATATCATCTTGAAAGATATTCACGCCATGATGCAGAGTTTGAAACACAACAAGGATTTGCGCACAAACACTTTGTGGGAATGCCGCAAAAAGGCTGATAAAGTCATTACTCAATTGAACTCTGATATCTATTCCGTTGTCAATGCGCAAGAAAAGGCCAAGAGCAATTATGTAATTCCCAAGGGCAGAGATCCATTATTATCAAAATATGGTACGTGTTACATCATAGAGAGCAGCACCTATCGGAATATACTTAATAAGTTTATAGTCGTCATTCATACTATCAGAGACCTCTACAAGCAAGAGAATCGACTGCACAAAGACTTTCTGGAGACACAAGACAGCTATCGTCGCTTTGAGCAAGAAAAGATCATCAATGTCTATACAGAGCTGTTCCAAACCTTTGAGCGCTACCGTGTCCAGCATCACCTCGAGAACTTGGAAGGGGTCACCAAGGTAGCTGGTATCTTTAACGCCATTGAAACAGATGCTGAATGGTTGGACTTTGTCCAACATCACGATAACGAACTAGTTAAGTCCAATGCAGCCTTTAAAGACGAGCAAGCACTTGATTTCCCCAATGCATCGCATCCTCTGGTCCAGCCCCTTGCCATTGGCGTTTTACAAAGGCATCATGGTAAAAAGTGGCACGAAGAGTACTATGTATTGAGTCCAGGTACGTTTCTCATCATTGCATTCAAATGCACGTCATCTCATTCCTTATGATTAGTTGGATTGTTGCATCGTTTCAAGTCTGAACAGGATCTACTGAATACGCCCTTGAAACCAGAAGCCACTATGTTTGTTCCACAGTGTACAATTCTTATCAATCCCCCGAGTCAGCTTTTGGAGTTAAAGGGCAAAGTATTAGGCAGTTTATTTGGTAGCAAAAAATTGGTCGAGCTGTCCTCCTCTGATTTTGCCTTCATCAAGCATTGGATCGATAGGATGGGCCCTATGGCTCTTCAACAAGAAACGGCTGTTATCAACACGCCTTTACCTCCTCAGCAACAACCTCAGCAGCAACAGGATGCTGTGGTTGCCGATAATCGATCGATTCAATCCAAAGTACAAGCTGAAGATGAACCTGAAAGTTCTAATTTAGGCGGTGTCACTCAAGTCGGAGCTGTTGCTGATGCTACCATGCAATCAATCGATCAAGGTGGCACCAGCAATGCATTCCAACCTATAACAAATGTCACAGCATCAGATCGCCATCACAACAATAGCAACCTCAGTCATCATTATGACGATCAAGACGATAGTGATCATGATTTTGCAAGACAGACTGTTGAATACTCTACTCATTCACCTGCTGCTGCTGCTGCTGCTGCTGAAGTATCTGACACCAATAACCCATTCCATACTATGTCTACCACAGCTTCATCCTCTGATCCAGCCATGACCAACACCGGCCCATCTACACCTATTGAAACGATGACTCCAGCCCAACAAAAGCATGGCGATGTCCATACATCTTTGGCCTCTGATATTAAAAACACCAACACGGCTGCTACTACTACACCATCGAGAATACCTGGTGTTGGTCCTACTCGAGAAGGTAGCGACATTTTCTGGGACACATCTGCTTAATTCTTTTATATTATAACTAGCTTAACTGTAATATCATAATTATCATTTATATAACGAACTTGAAGCAACAAATCATCATTGTTAAGGCAATAAAACCCAAAAAGGCCAATGTAGATTTGCATTAATAAACGTTCATAAAAACTAGATGCAAGATTGATATATATATATATTGCGCTTTTGCTAGCTGGCTACTGCACTTTTTTAATTACCTTGAATGAGGTTAGCCTATGTATTCGAAGATAAAGTATTTAAACGCTGATCAAACAATATTCACTCATACCATGCGGTTTTCTAGGTACGCGTGCCTCAATCTTTGAATTCGAGACTTTGATGATAGTGAAGTGCTTGAGGACATGTACTCGTATTAAATAGGTGATGGTCAAACGATAGGTTAGCATTTAGTCTGCAACAAGAAGCCCCTTACGCCTAACTGTAACGTTTTGCTTCGTTTATGAACGTAATACATGGCGAAAGATATTCTGTTTGCCTTTGCCATAATACAAATGAATTTTTGATCTGCAAATATATCAAAGTCCTTGCTATCACTTCATTTGTAAGCATCGTCAGTATCGTCAGTATTGTCTCTGTATCACTGACAGTCGTGGGTTCTTTAAACATGCAAAATTGTCACTGGAAAACGCTCCAGAGGAAAAATGTTTATTATCTTTCATTGGAAGAGGTACCATCAGCCTGAATCCGGTCTCTTAGAACAATGGCATATTATCCAGTTGGATGCCCTGTAATAAAGAAGCTCTATACTTCCGTTTTAAATACTGTTAACAACTGATTATTTCATCGACTCTATTATTACAAATTCATCAGTCGCAACTTCAAGGCTGTAGCGTCAGTATTTCAAAAGTTGATTTTGGAGGGCCCAAACCTCAAAACTAAAAAATACTTTTGTACATCCAGAATCTCTGATATGAGGTAGAAGATAGCAACCTATAAAACTGAAACATGTTGGTAAAATTAAGTTGTACCATTTTTTGGTATATGATTTGGCTGTACTTATACTTGCTGGGATGGATCAAATGACTAATTAGTGAAGATAAGGATTATAAATCACGAATGGAATAGACATGAATCGTCTAAATGAGTGATTATAATAATGAAATATATAATAGCGATATGATGGGAGTAGATTTAATGGTGACATATAAGATATCCTCACTAGAGTATTAAACTGCATTGTAATATTTGATGTATCACTGTTTGACAGGGCACTTGGTACTAGGAGAACCTGGTACCTAGTAGCGTGCTGCTGTAGTACATGCTATTATATAGCTTTTACTACATAACATGTTGTAAATCTGAAAAGTACGTGAGAATGGATGTAGGTTTATTTTCAATAAGAATCAGATGAAGAGGAAAGGGAAGAGTGAATGTCTACTGCTATTTATATGTATGATTTATGGATTGCTTGCGCACCGGCCTAGAATGGTGTTCTCATGCTAAGTTTTAGTGTCAATCCTCACTGATGCTTAATGGTAATTATTTCAGATATAGATGATCAGTCTAAATACCTTTAGTTGCCCTTGGCAACGTCAGTTAATTACATTCCTTATCTGCTCTCTTTTGACATATAAAGAATAGCTAGCTGAAACTTAGCTTATGTGGATATCATGGTTATCGTTTACATGTTAATACAGTTTATTTACATATGCTCCATATGTGCATAGTTTATTTCTGGATTCAATCTACAATATTGTGATTCAGGAACAGTTATATGTGTGAATACAACATAGCAAACCTAAAAGACATACCTCGCATTAAACTATGTAACCGGTGCTATGTTAGACGACTGTACCATAGCATAATTTTGAATAAAGGCTCTAAACTGTATTCATTCGGTCATTCTTTTATTACAAACACAATATCAAATTTATTGACGGGCCAACAGCAGATCAACTAGTTATAACCCTTCGTTACTTCAACCTCTTAGCCAATCAGATTGTTTGAAAACTCCGCTGACCTAAAAAAAATTTTGCGAGGGTTTCCCCCTGTTTTGATGTGAGGCAAAATTTTAAGCTCCGCTATATATATAGCAATATAGCCGTTACTATCATCAAATTTCCCTCAGGTGCTAGAGCATGCCTTACTTACACCACCTAGCTTTAGATTCTGGCATTGAGACTCTCAATCATCACTAAAGTAAGTAGCGATAACCAAGTGGAGGCGGCCTATCTACCTCCTAGCCTCGGATAATGTCTTGTTGAGCTTCAGGGATAGGCACATCCACACAACGTAAAAAAAGGTATGCTTCAAAGAAACATAATAATAATAAAAGAAAAGAATAATATGATACTATACGAGTATAGTAGTATGTAGGCAAAAAGAGACACTCGCATGAAGCGAGTCAAAGAAAAGCATAACAAGCACAACATCAAAGATGTTCAAGACAGCTCGTTGTTGTTGTTGCAATAAAATTGCATACATGGGCAACGTGCATGGTAGTAATAGTCGGATGTAAAGCAACATGGCACAAACACGCACAACTGCGAAAGCAACTGTGGTATTGTAAGTTTGCAATACAACATAATGACGAATGTTGTTTCATGTAAAGCTACAGAGGAAACACTACCAATAAAAGAAAAAGAAGGAGAAGAAGAAAACGCAACAAGGCAAACATCATGAATGCATTATCACGAGAAAGGAAGTAATAATATAAACATTCAAAGAAGTTTTATATCATTGCGACCAGAAGAAAGAAGATACTTACCACTTACCACAGCCACAGATACATCAGAAGAGTATAGGCAATCACCGGATATGAACCAGAGAACGAGCATGCACCAAATATAGTAGACCAGGAAAGGCCAGATTAGCAGCAGCAGCAGCAATACCAGTACCATAAACAAACTAAAGAACGAATGCCATTAGCAGAGAGCAGACAAAGACCAAAGAAGTTATTTACCATTTATCACTACCACAGATAGATCAGATATTACGCAATCAGCAGATATGAACCAGAGAACGAGCATGCACCAAATACAGTAGACCAGGAAAGGCCGGATTAGCAGCAGCAGCAATACCAGTACCATAGAAAAACTGAAGAATAAACGACACCACAGAGACTGGACAAAGGCTAAAGAAGTAACCATCAGACATGATACACCAAAGAAGCAGACAGTAAGGATAGCAGAGAAGTAATGACAGTAACACCCACGTCAAACAGACAAAAAGAATTATCAAAACCTAATAAACAAATTCAATTAGTGTTAATTCTACGCCTTCCAGTACTCGTTATTGCATGGTACCTACTATATTCCACTTAAATAAAGCAGTATAAAGTACTTTTAACAGTGCACGGCAATGCTATCAGAAGATAGAGTGTTATTATCAATTAAACAGTTCCCAAGACCACTATGGTTTGATACTAAACGCGCTTTGCAAAAAAGGGAAAAAAACGGGATATGGAAAAACGAGAGGGCCCCCTATCCGACGTCACGTTCAGTAGATTTAGTCTCAGTTTTTTTGCCGCGGCAACCTTAACTGCGGTGATTTAATATGAATTTGTGCAGTGGCTATTTTCATGTTCAACCTTGTTTGATCTGACATCTTTTAAACGTTTTTGCCAAATTTGACTATGAAAGCTGTCGTTATCATACCCAGCTTTCCATTATAACTTTACAGAACTAAAGAAGCTGCATCGAATGATGCTCATTACATTCAGCTTTCAGACCGAAAATAATGAGCAATTTGCAAAAGTATGAAAACATGTTTTTTGCCAAAATGTCGAAATTTCACATAGGAAAATCTCATAGAAAGTGTTTCCAGTGCTGCATCTCGTATTTACGATCAATTCGAACTTATATGTATCACAGGGAAAGTCTTCATTTCTGGGGTGAAAAACGCGATCATTTGATTTTCAAGAATTTTCCTTTGCTAATACTCATGTAAATCAGCTCTTACATATTACTCTACTCAAAAAGAGATGCCTGTGTCACTACAAAAATGAGTACTATTTGTACTCATTCAAGGTTATATATTTTTCCTTAACACTTGGGGGATTTTTGTACCAATCACAGATGATATTGAAATCACAGGTGATATCAAAATCCAATGCTGTTGGGCTTAATAGACCCTGCTGCCTATACCTTGCTGCCTATACCTTGCTGCCTATACCTTGCTGCCTATACCTTGCTGCCTATACCTTGCTGCCTATACCTTGCTGCCTACACCTTGCTGCCTATACCTGGCTGCCAATAATACGTTCTGCCTATAATACGTTCTGCTCTATACTATACCTTGCTGCCAATTGTTTATTGATCGCAATCATTGGGGAATGCCTTCTAAATATTATTTGACCCCAGTAGGCTATCATGCCTCCCACAACTCACTTGTACCCCCACGCTACTAGTTGCGCTTGGTTTAGCTTTCTCTTTCGACTGATGTAGAAGCTTCTTCCCTTTACTATATTGCCCTTCCTGCCTATCTAATCCTAGCTTCATTCTCTACGCTGCATTATTTTTGTAACAATAGTTTCAAGCATGCTATTGGCAGTTTTTATCAGTAGTTTTTTTTTGCGAAAGCATTTGATGCGCAACCTCCTCAAAACATTGCAAATAATTTTGATGAGCACTCATCAAATACAAATTTCTGATTGCAGTCAATGCAAAGTACTTTCATCTGCTGTTATGTGATTCAACAAATTGGTGTTTAGAAAAGAGCACAAACATCTTCCCCAACTGTGTAACTGTGTAGGTTGTGGAACAATCGAGTCGACTCACCAAATACTCTTTGTAAGGAAGCCAGAATCACTTTTCTATTTTCGTCCGCTATTCATCAAATGTTGAAAAACGACGCAGCTTATAAAATTGCTATGAGAGCCAAGAAAGCCACAGGAGAAGAAGCAAACAAGGAATCAAACAAAACGGTCATCAAGAAAATGCCAACAAATGCAGAGATAACCTTGAAGAGAATGACCAAATAACACGCAAACAACGCAGCCGCTCTACAACAAAGTCTCAGTTGATGAAGAAGAGCACAAAGACTGCACATGCGAAAGCCATCAAGTATATCAATGAGCTGGAGAAACAGAATAGGCAAGCTGTAACCCAGCCTAATGCTTCGCTGAACGACAACACTAGACAACTTGTCCATGCAAACGGAGCATTTCATTTTGACGATGACAGCATCGACCATGGCTTCGACTACATAGAGCCTTCTAACCAGCGTTATGGTTTCACAACCATTTTCAGACAAAAAAAAAACAAAGGAGAATGAGAAAAGACTTTTGAGCTCAAGAAAGTGTCTCGCTCAAGAAGTGGTACCTTGAATCTCACGAGATTCATGGCCATGCTGACCCTACCCTCAAAGTCCCAAATCAATTGAAAAGCACATATCAATGCGACTGCAGCAATAAGAAAACGTTGGAGGTGTATTGTTATATGCTACACAGTAAATAAATTTAGTGAAACTCCATACACAAGCTAAACTGACACTTGATTTGCAGACCATCAAAAAATCAAAGTTGATTATTGTATGCATCAACCACTCCTAAAGAAATTGGTATTGATGCAAATGTTGCCAAGCAGCACAATTCAACCAAAAGCTGCGGTCCATTTCGCCGTCTTTGAAAAACTGATGAGTTGAAGCTAAATGGAAGCATTTCAAATTATGCATTCGTGAAGACGCAGAATGTTGATAATCTCTTGTTGAGTAACTATGGTAAAAACGACGTAAGTTAAATGCTGCAGACCATTGTGCTGTTTATCTCAATATCTCGCCGTTCTCTTTTCTCTTTAGTTTAAAAATTTGAATAACGGCTTGTTCAACACACTACAAGTAATATATCGAAATTTGAAGAGCCATGCCTTGGATGATTTACGACTGGTCAACCACTCTTTGTACTGTCATGCGTGTTTTGTGAGTTGCGTTGCAAGGCATCTCGTTAGCAAAAGCTGATGCATGATGAATTCGTAATAATAAGTCGATGATAATAATCAGTTGTCAACTGTATCTAAAACGAAAGCAAAGAGCTTCTTTATTACAGGGCATCTAGCTTGCTTAAATATGGTAGATCCCTGGTCAATGACTACTACGTTGAGATGGTATATAAATAGCAGGCCACTGGGGCCTTATGGATTGTTGGTATAGCTTGTTGAGAGGCCACCTAAGTCGGTATGTTTCATGTAGTGTAGGTGGATCTCGATATTTTGACATTGGGGAGATTGAATGTATTGTAGTTCCTGAGGCACCTGTGCACACACAATTGACTGGACTTGTAAACATAGATGTGATGTGATACGATAAACATCATCTATGCTGCTACACTGTAAAAGGTGGCTTGAGGAGAAAGTGAATGTAGCCTAAGATGCA
This sequence comes from Mucor velutinosus, assembly GCF_035048745.1. Taxonomy (NCBI): domain Eukaryota; kingdom Fungi; phylum Mucoromycota; class Mucoromycetes; order Mucorales; family Mucoraceae; genus Mucor; species Mucor velutinosus. The sequence goes on along the minus strand of NW_027041905.1, from coordinate 4,012,695 downwards.
TGCTTGTATGCAACATTACCCCCACCCAGCTTTCGACCAGCCACAAACTAGGATATCATACGAGCCGAATGCAATAATCGAGGATACAACACAGAACGAAGAGACAGAACCAAGAAACAAGAAGGCGATACAAACAGGTAGACAGGCAAAGCGATGGAAACCAATATGAAGTAAAAAAACCGAGATGGTGCCAAAAAAAACAACATACATGGGGTATACGAGGAGAGGTTATCAGAAGATGATAGCAGCAAAGGGAATAGCAGATCGAAGAAAAACCTTGTAAAAAAAACCATATTCAGGCCAAAAAAAAACAAATCAAGGACAAAAAGATCACGGCTATTGCTGAATGTTGTGGTTACGAGAGTTTGGAATCGACGGATAACGCAATGTGACGGACGGTCCTGCATGCTTACGACGACTATTAATCTTGCGCTTATTGACAGTGTTGGGAAGGAGTCGATTGGGATTCTTGTGATCCGGTGCAATGCGATCCCAGTAGTCGCGAATAGGTCGTTTGGAATCAAAATCGCTTTCATATTGCCAGGTATTGTCCTTCGAGGACGGATAACCTACCCAATTGACAAGAAACTTCATTCGACCAGTCTTTCTTTCAACGCGATGATTGATGATGGCTTGCACTTCATAGTGGCGAGGAAGTAAGCCTTTTGTAACATGATTGTCCGAGAAATCGACAACGCGAATGTGCTGGGTAGGCACATCACGGGGCAGCAATTCACCAGTAATGTCGGCTAAAGTATAACTACCATTGCGAGTATAGTTCTTGATGAAATATGGACCGAGCCATCTGGGGTGAAGTTTAGTTGATCTGACAGGGTCGAAGAGCATGACCTTTGAATTGATGGGATACTTCTCTGCAATAATCTTGTGATGCTTTTCGAAGCGCTCATGGTCGCGCAATTGTGTTTCTTTGATACGCTTATGGATGGCAGGGATTACCACATCCTTAATGTTCTGTAAGCGGGCATCAATGACTTCCTTGGTAGGATCCTCGGGTGTCTGGTCAGCATTAGGCAATTGAGTGTAATCCTGGAAGAGATTTGGGGCACGCCCAAACATGATAGCAAACGGCTGCGATTGATGCAATCTAGCGTATTGAATGTTCATGGCATACTGAATGACATCGAGATACTCATCCCATGCCTCAGGTTCTGCAGCATCGTGTGTCAATGATTTAATGATAGATCGTTTTGAAATGCCCACATACGCTTCGACAACACCATTAGCTTGTGCAGCGTACGGCAACGAGGTCAAGCGATCCATGCCACTAATCTGACTGAACTCTCTCATAAATGCTCCAACAAATTCAGAGCCATTGTCACTAGTGAGTCGCTTGGGAAATCCAAATAGACAACATACACTAAGCAATGCTCTTGCAACAGTGATTGGACTCTTATCAGGAAGAGCTCGTAGAATGGTGAATCGACTGAAATAATCGACAATGACTAGCAGGAAGTTATTGCCCGAGGTGGAAGTCGTAGCGAAATCACCTAAATCGATAGCTATATGATCGAACACATTGTCTGGCAACACACTACGAGGAGGATGATATCCCACTTGGTAGATACCATGCGATTGACAAGCATGACAATCCTTGGTTACTGTGGCGATGTCATTGCGCATGTTGGTCCAATGTACCTTGTAATCATTGTGCAAAATCTTTTCCATTGAATTGATGCCCACATGACCGAGTAAATGCACTCGCATAACAAGCTCTAGACGATCCTTCTTCGGAGGAGTCATGTAATCAGCATATTTCATAGCACGTGAAATAAGAGCATTACAATCTGACTGTCCACCAGATGAACCATTGTATGAACTTTTGGCATCAGCAGTCTGTTGATTCTTTAAATCTTGAGCGCTGACAGATGGCATGTTGTAGGTGCTCGCATCAAAAATATCAACATTGCTATCATTCAATTCCTTGGAATAATAGTGTGGATCCAATTCGGTTGGCATCCCAAAGGAAAGCTGCTGCAATTGCTTTCGATTGTTGAACTGCTTCTTGCGTTTGAACTGCGTACGATTGGAGTGATTGGGCTTAGCAAGAGAAAATTGAGTGACTTGGGACTCTTTGGCGTTGGTGAAGCCATGTTTGTTCTTTCGCGTAGGTTTACGCTTTTTTTCAGGTAGCATAATACTTTGATTGTTATAACGATTACCCCCACCCAGGTTATTGCCACCCTCGTCATCGTCAGAGGTGAATAACCGACTGAGTGCATCAGGTAATAGGTTACGCGTACCAGGGATATGAACCAGCTCATACTTGTAATCAAAGAACAGTTTTTCATACCACGTCAACAGCATCATGTTGGGCGTACTTTGCGTTTGAAGCCAGATTAAAGAGCGATGATCTGTGTGCAAGACAAACTCAATACCGAAAAGCCATTTGTGGTATTTGGTAAGCATGTAGACAATGGCAAGCAACTCACGTTTGGTGGTAGAATAGGCCATTTCAGAAGGGGAAAGCTTACGACTCGCCATGACAACGTAATGAACCACGCCATCCTTGATGTAGTAGATGATACCACCGATAGCAGTAGCTGAGGCATCAGTAGCGACGTGCAGCTTGTAACGAAAATCAACTGGGCTGAGAGCGACTGGAGATGACAGAGCATCCTGCAACGATTTGAATGCCTTGGTGTGCGCATCAGTCCACAAACCAGAAAGGGATTTACAATTGCGCAATGCATCGAGAGGTGCTGCCAGTTCGCTGTATCCAGGGATGACATTTCGAAAGTAATTGCAAAACCCCAAGTACTTCATCAGCTGCTTACCAGTGGTAGGTATAGGCCACAGATGAAAATTGGTCAATTTGCGAGCGTCAGGCACAAGGCGGTTCTGAATGATGCTCCAACCCAGCACATGAGTACTGCGCTGAGCAAACACAAACTTGTCCTGGTTAATTTGGAGATTAGCCTTGGTCAGACGACGGATCACCTCAGCGACTAACGCAACGTGCTCATCCAGAGAGTCAGTGTACGTAAGGCACCCTAAATCGTCGATATAAAGTGACACCTGATCAAGCATGTCGGTAAACAAATTGGATATCAAGCGCATAGCTAAATTGCCCATGAAATTTACTCCAAAGCACACCTTCCTGTGGACCCATTGCGTTTGCGTGAATGGATCGGTAAAGGTTAACTTGTGGCGATGACGTGGATCGACCAAGAAACTCGTGAAGAAACTTTTGATGTCGATGGAACTTGTCATGACAGCGCGGCTGTGACGAGCATGGATCTCATCAATGCGAGGCATAATGTACTTGTCAGTGGAGACCAAGATTTGGTTGAGTAGGCGAACGTCAGCAACAATACGTGGCTTGTCAAACGAATATTCACCATTAGAATTCTTTTTGGCAACGACGAGCAAAGGAGAATTCCAGCCATTATGACTTGGACTGCGCTCAATGACACCATCTCGTTCCCACTCCATCAACTGCTTAGACACAGCTTCCTTATAGACAACTGGAATAGGATAGGGAGCACGATAGGCAACCTTACCAGGGATTGTCTCGAGTTGGACAATCGCACCAGGCAAGTTACAATGAGTAGTGGCAAGATCAATGGCAGCATTTTCTACCAATAACTGTTCAATAGGTTTGAAAGCCTTTGCACGCTCAGCAGGTGATCCGTATGGATCGTTATTAGGCTCGATGTCAGGATCAATGGGGTCGGGAAGTCTGGGTCCAAGCTCTTCAAACCATGTTGAAGCAAGGCCAGTGATTCCAATCTGTAGATCAGGCATGATATCCAACCCAAGCAACATGGGGCAATCATCCGAATCAGTAAAGAAATCAAATATCTCAAATGTGTGAATAAAACTGCGTTTATTATACGAGATTTTAAGTGAGCAAGTGCCAATACGAGGTTTAACACTGTCTGTATGGCCTAACTGGACCTGACCATGAACAGAGCGGTTGATTTGAACACCAAGCTGGTTGGCGAAACGAGGGGAACAAATTGAAAATGTACATCCCGTATCTAAAACACCATATACCTTGTGCGATTCTACGACAAGCGGAATAAGAAGTGAATTAGACTTATTGACAGGCAAGATGGAACGTTGATTATCCTTACATTTGTGTGCATGAACTGCAGTATGTAGATCAATGTCCATAGGCTCAACAGACGAGTGGCAATCACTTTGATCGTGACGACTCTGTTTAGCAACAGCAGCGGGCACCAACAACGAGGAACCAGATTCACTCGAGTTGTTGTTACTTTGCTGATCTTCCTGAACAACAACAGAATTACCAGTAGTAGGTTGGGCCTGAGGAGACGAAATAGACGATGACAACAATGCGGCACTGCGGCCACCATTGGTCTCGACAGCAAGACGAGATTGAGAACGCGGAGGGTTCTTTTTGATCACTTGCAAAAGCTCAACACAGTCGTCAGTGCTATGGGTCTTGCTATTTGGATGGTATCTGCAGAACTTGGCTCCACCAGCCTCAGACAACGAGCCCACAGTAGGATCAACAGCAGGAGCAGTTGCAATAGCAGTGCTACCAGCGGTGGTAGCAGACGACACCACGCCCTCTTGAAGGCGCAGCATACCAAAACGATGTAAAGTACTAGTAGGAGCATCACCAGTACGCACAGCCGTGTTGCACTCATGGGGACCAGCAGAGTAATTGTGGGCACCACAAGTACGGCATCGATCTGATGCCTTGGCATCCGCAAGCGACATCATGTAACGACGACCCGATGCTTGGTTGCTGGTTGGCATTGAGTTGGCACCACCTTTGTTTTTCAACTCTTCCAAGAAGAGCTTACATTCCGAGGTGTCATGGTTGTGAGGCTTTCCATGGTGGAAAGTGCACGACTTGGTAGCCTTGAAGTGAGGCTTGCCCACGCGGCCAGAAGAGACACCAGCACGAGACACAGCGGCAGGACCATCAGCAGATGAGGATGATGCCTTCATGGTATGTGAGCGGCGGGGGGACGCAACTGGAGCCCATTGTGATGCAGCAGATCCAGCAGCAGTGCGAGCAAAAGCGGGTGCTGAGATGGCAGCAATCTCATTTGCGGTCATAGTTGATAGTGATTCACGAGCGATACTGACGATAATGTCAACATCGTAACTATCAATGATGCCCTTGGATTGACGGATGGTGTTGATCTTATCCTTGACTACCCAAGGAATGGCATCCAGGAACAACTTAGCCAACAAGTAATCGGATGGGGCTTGATCCAGGGATCGACGACGCAAGTCAGTAAAACGATCAAGAAAGGCCTTCACGTTTTCACCGGGCAAAAGTTGAATGCTCAACAAATCAGACGCACAACGTTGACGTTCTTCCAATACGCTAATGCCATAACGAGCCTTGATAGCCGACTTGAAATCATTCCACGATGCAGGAGCAGTGCAAGCAGAAGTGAACGAGCCGTACCAAGTACGTTGTTCTGGAGACAGCATAGGTGGTACTAAGCGAGCATATTCCTTGTCGAAATCCATCTTGTAAGCGAACATGACATCCTCAAACTTCAACAGACAAGCGTCGACTGTAGGAAATATAGGGCTTTTGGGGTCGAATTCATCCATACCAACCCACTGAAATGCAGGTAAGTTGTTGGGAAAGAAAACCGGTACAGAGGCGCTCTTGTTGGATTTGACTCCATCGACTGAGGATGAGCCAAACGAAGCAGCAGCCGAAGAAACGAGGTTATCATTTGCAGTAGCTTTGGATGCAAGCAAACAATCTCGAATCTGTATGATACTTTGAATGGACGTATTCAACTGGATCAACCGAGCTAGGGCCTGGGCTCTGGCCTCCTCACTTTGCTCGAGGAGCAAGGTCGTAGAGAGAAGCTGAACTTCGGCGAGCTGATTGTCAACAATTAGCTTCAACTGATCAGTGCGACCTTGAAGGTCCACATCACTAGAAGATGAACTAGCAGAGGAAGGGGGATCGAGGTCCATCGCATCACTAGCAGTAGTAGTGGGAGCTTCGCCAGCTTGACCACCCAATTTCTGAGACGTTTCAGCGAGAAAAAACTGAGAAGGGCCAGTAATATCTACAGCCTTGGTGGCACTGGCGTCTGAAGGACGCAGCTCAGTGTTTCCAGCAGGCTTAGATTCGGAACTGGGGGGTGTGGTGGTACTTTGAGCAGACATCAGAGTATACAAAATTGAGAAGTAGTAGTAGTAAGAGTAGTAGCAATGATACAATCAAGGTTTTGATTAAAAAAAATGATGAATTCGTAATAATAAGTCGATGATAATAATCAGTTGTCAACTGTATCTAAAACGAAAGCAAAGAGCTTCTTTATTACAGGGCATCTAGCTTGCTTAAATATGGTAGATCCCTGGTCAATGACTACTACGTTGAGATGGTATATAAATAGCAGGCCACTGGGACCTTATGGATTGTTGGTATAGCTTGTTGAGAGGCCACCTAAGTCGATATGTTTCATGTAGTGTAGGTGGATCTCGATATCTTGACATTGGGGAGATTGAATGTATTGTAGTTCCTGAGGCACCTGTGCACACACAATTGACTGGACTTGTAAACATAGATGTGATGTGATACGATAAACATCATCTATGCTGCTACACTGTAAAAGGTGGCTTGAGGAGAAAGTGAATGTAGCCTAAGATGCATGCTTGTATGCAACACTAGTAGCATGTATCCGATAGGTACAGTCTACTTAGTCTATATTAATAGTACATATCTGAGTGTATATCGCTAAGCATACATCTTTAGCATGTATCTGGATATATGGCATGTCTATAGCATGTCTCATATATAGTACAAGTCTGTAGTACATAAAGTATCTCTAGCTAGTATCACGGATACAAGCATGTGTCTTATAGCGTGGATCATGAAGTGCACATCTGAAGCAACAAGCTCATATTGCATTAATCTTGGTGCCTATCCAGATATGGCAAACATCCGTAGTCAATGTCGGAATACAAGTATAAGTCTATAGTGCCATCCATGTTGTCCGTGGTGCCATCTATAGCCTATATCTTATATAGTATGAATCTTATAGTACTAGCGTATCTGAAGTCCATATCTTCTTATAGTATAAATCGATATCGTACATCTAATCCAGTGTACATACAGCTTATATCTAAATCTGGTTGTTATATCAAATGTCATAGCAAGGTCTCACACTAAAGGTTTTAGGCTATTCTTAGGTCCTTTGGGTAAATCATGCTAATCATGATTTACAAATCAATTGTTGGGTAGATAGTAAACCTATTTGTATTATAGTTCATCATCATGCTGTAAACCCTAGCATAATGAAAAGTATATAAATGCATCCTTGGGATGCATTCTCAATAAAAGTGTAATTCTTTGGCAGATTCAATTTTACATTGTATTTTGACATAACACTGGTAACTGGATGAACTGTCGGAATGCAGATCATAGTGGATGTATTCCACATATCCCTTTTTTTGCCCTCGTACTGCTATACTCCTATAGTAGTATGTTCTTTTCTTTACTTTCTTTTCTTTTCTTATGTTTCTTTTGAAGCATATCTTTTTTACGTTGTGTGGATGTGCCTATCCCTGAAGCTCAACAAGACTTTATCCGAGGCCAGGAGGTAGATAGGCCGCCTCCACTTGGTTATCGCTACTTACTTTAGTGATGATTGAGAGTCTCAACGCCAGAATTTAAAAGCTAGGTGGTGTAAGTAAGGCATGGTCTAGCATTTGAGGGAAATTTGATGATAGTAACGGCTATATTGCTATATATAGCGGAGCTTAAAATTTTGCCTCACATCAAAACAGGGGGGAACTCTCGCAATTTTTTTTAGGTCAGCGGAGTTTTCAAGCGATTTGATTGGCTCAGGGATCCAAACGGAGAAGGGTTACAAACTAGTTGATTTCCTATTGATCCCCTATTGATCTGTCATTTATCATAATATAGTGTTTGTAATAAAAGGGTATTCAAATAGTTAAAATTTACATTCTTCTTTATTCAAAAGTATAAGATGCAATCATTTGACCTAGTAGCATCCACTAAACAGTTTGAAGCAATTGTTTGGCGTTATTCTGTTGGTCTAAAATGGCTTCTAACATGAGAAATCATGGCTCAAATACGCCCAAATCGCGCTGCATTCCATACAAGTTCTAATAATACTAGGAGGCAATGCAAGTATGTAATCTACCCGTCCCAGTATTATTTTTATTGGAATAAACGAGCAAAATCAGATACGCAGCTACAGGCCATGTCTGAAGAAAGTTGAATATATCAGTAGGATACATATCAAGAGGAGCCAGCACGCTTAAGCTGGGAGGAGCTAATTTTATCAGCCACTCGCCAAAGGTTCAACCTAATGAAACATTTCAGCTCACCAAGCATCTCTCATCATAGTATAATTGTCAATGAGGAGAAAAAAGAGGTAAGATAGCATTATCTTTTCGCTGATCACGGCCCTCAAGGCTAATTGCGATGAGAACATGATCGGCGGTATCAAGGCATCATATGTAAGCTGGCCAAGTCAAACCGTAATTCTGTAGAAGTCGACTTCAACGTAGTGGCTCACGACTTTGAGTTCGAGCATCCTGCTCAGTCTTTCGTTCTTGATCCCAGCGAATCCTCGTAAATGCTATACTCTTCTGCACAAGAGTTACAAGGAATTAGAAAAAAAAAAACAAACAGAAAAGAGTTCGAATCCTGAAATTGTAGAGGGCGATATGAATAAACTTGAAGGTCTCAAGAATGTCAGCAGCATCGAAGAGCAAGCCATGTCTAATCTCATTAAAAGAGAAGAGTTCGACAAGAAGTAGCCTCAAAAAACATGTATGCCCCGCAAAGTGTGGCCCTATGCTTATACGCTACACAACGACCAGTACATCAATATAAAGTTAGGCGAAAAGTCCAGTGTCGCTGTTTCTCTGGCAAAGAAGAACGGCAATAAAGTGGAAGGCCACAACAAAAGAGAGAGAGAAATCAGGAGATTAAACTTGATGTATTGTACAAGTTTGATCAATAAGAGATTGGCTCTGCGGAAGTGATCAAAGAGAATGTTACTATTGTACATGAGAAGAAGCTCCTGAAGACATCGCGCGGCATGTCAGTTTTGATGGTGAGCAAGAAACCTAGCCAGATGAATTACTTTGTAGCCATTAGCTCTTTGATTATGGGTAAAAGCAATTGGTTTGAGGTATACAATATATATATAATTGATATGATGAAACTTCCTTCTGCGGGTTAGTGAAGAGCAACTTTCAACTATAACCTAGTAAGCGCTCCAGCTCCAGGTATGCACGTTCTCCCCGCTTGGCAGTAACATCCCCACTGATAACCCAGCCATACTTTCTTTTGTAGACCTTTCTTATAGATATATAATACAATCAGACTTTAATAAACAGAGTTGAAATGGTGTAGTAGACTGATAAAATGGCAAAACATCTGCAATATATCGCGATTCTTTATGGCAAATGCACCAAATTCAGCCATGACACTTGTACAGCATCGAGCTGAAATCCGTCAATGGTAACCCAATTTTTGAATGACCATAAATTATGCAGCTTGTATTCGGCGTATTTCTACAGAGCACAGCAAGATGTAATCAGTACATCTCTTACAACGCTCAGCATCCACTGGACAAGAAACAGCTTCTCATTTCCATAAAGCAGAAAAGTCAAAAGGCACTTGGATGAATTTGGCGACCTGGCAATGACAGGCAACCTGCTTTTCTTGTGACACAATGTATACATCATACTATCAGAACCTTAATTCCATTAGCGTAGTATCTGTTACTATAAAAAAAAAGCTGCAGTGTTGATTTTTTTTTTGCTTTTTTGCTTTTTTTCATCTAAACTCTAATGGAAAACAACACCAACAGCGATAAAAGAAGCATTAACAGCTTATTCTCGAAATACAACAGGAATCGACGCAACAGACCATTACCCGTGCTAAAGACTGACAAGGATTTGGAAGCCGAAGGACTAGCACGATTATCTATAGATTTACCCAATTTCCAAGTTACTGATGAAGCTGACCATCCACTGACTTCATCGCCCTCCACCTCAGAAATAGCGCATGCTTTTGTAAGTCGTACAGAGGGCGCACCAGCACCTGCTTTTCATAGACCCAATTTGGATGAGCATGGTGGATTCGCTAATAGACATAGTGTTGGCTTTGATGTGCCTGGCGCTGTGCATACCATAGTGACTCCAAGTCAGTGATTCAAGAGTGGATTGAGCATCATGGATACTGATTTAGTTGTAATATAGAATTGAAAACAGAGCGTCAGATTGATAGCAAACTGGTGGTTGTAATGGGTAATGCAACACGTTCATTTTCTATATTTCATACGATTAACATACGGTAGTGGGATTACCTGCAAGAGGAAAGAGTTACATTGTAAAGAAGCTGAGGCGTTATTTGAACTGGTTGCAGTATGAAACAAAGGTACGTAAACAGAGGGAGGGAGAGTGAGAGAGCAAAGGGGTTTGAGAAATCAGCCAGACTCAATATACAAACAACAGGTGTTTAATGTGGGTAACTTGCGTCGTGTCAATAAAGCATCTCAACAGCTGGATCAATCAGCCAATTTTTTTGATCCTGACAACAAAGATGGTAATAAGATCCGCGATGAATTGGCCATCATGGTGCTGGATCAACTCATTGACTGGCTGAGAACGGGAGGAAGAGTCGCTATTCACGATGCCACCAACTCAACTATCCAAAGACGAAAGCTCCTTATTGACCGCTTGCAGCAGGAGTCCGACATCAAGGTGCTTATTTTGGAATCCGTGTGTACAGACAAGACAGTACGTAATATTCTACGACATGACAAGTACACAGTATAGACTCATACATTCGGGATCCAGGTGCTTGAACGCAATTTCCGCCTGAAACTATCAGGCCCTGACTACAAGGACAAAGATCCAACCAAAGCCTTATCTGATTTTAGACATCGTGTGGCTAATTATGAAAGAGCTTATGAGCCAGTTGGGGATTGGGAAGAGGATCATGACATTCAGTACTGTAAACTAGTCAATGTGGGCAAGAAGGTAATTGCTCACAACATCTCGGGCTATCTCTCTGGTCAATGCATATTTTACCTGATGAATTTCAATCTTGCAGGTATATAGATAGATACATTTCTTGAATAGTCTGGACTCACTGTTGTTGTTGTCATCAGAACGTCAGATCTTTGTCACACGTCATGGCGAGAGCGAGGATAATATTACTGGAAGAATCGGTGGTGATGCTCCTGTAAGTATAGGTGTCAGATTGTATGCAAAACGCTTGCTGACGGGCTACTTTCGCAGCTATCTGCCAAGGGAAGAAAGTTCTCCAAGGCTCTAGCACGGTTTGTCAAGGAGAGACGAATTGCATTTGCTTTGGATCTTGCCAGAAGAAAGATTCAAGAGGAAAAAGAGTCCAAAGATCCACTCAAGGACTCTGATGACGAGGAGCAAGCGACTGAGCAGGAGCACAAGGAGGAGAAGAAAGTGAGAGCAACTGCAGAGGCCATATCCAACTCGCAATTCACCATTTGGACGAGTATGCTCAAGAGATCCATGGAAACAGCTCAATCATTTGATCCTGACGAGTATGATATCAAGCACATTCGGTTCTTGAATGAGATCAATTCAGGGGTAAAATAGCTAGTAGAGATGGATAATTTAGTGGGATACTAAGTCAATGTTATATAGAGTAGAGAAGGCATGACGTACGAGGAAATCAAGTCTCAATTCCCTACTGAATTTCAAGCTAGACAAGACAACAAACTTTACTATCGCTACCCTGGTATGGGTGGCGAGTCTTATATAGATGTTATACATAGACTGCAATCCATGATCATTGAGCTGGAAAGAATGAATCAATCTTGCTTGATTGTCACGCATCGCGTTGTTTTGCGTATTCTATTGGGCTATCTGTTAGGTTTGTAGCTAGTGTTTGCCATGAGTTGTGTTTACAGTGCAGCTGACATGATTGGATTAGAATGGTCTCAAACGCAAATGCCTCATATGCTTGTGCCCATCCATACGTACGTATTAAATAGCTCATGGATGATGCCATGTACTGACCCTTATTTGTAGTGTCTATGAATTAAGACCCAAGCCCTACGGCGTCGAATTGACTAGCTGGTGCTATGACGAAGAAGCTGATGATTTTAAAGAGCTCAAGGAAGACTCGAGCCAAGAATAAACCCATTGCATAATAAACATACCACACACAAGATGCCCTTTTTTTTTTTTGCATGAGAGTGATTGATTTCAGTAACTGTGACTATACAAAGAATGATGCTTGGATGGCATAATCTCCTTTTTGAAGGTTTGGGTTTTTTCCGTTGATTCTTTTTTCTCTCTCTTTCTCTTTTTCTCTCTTTTTTCAATTGTAACGAAATGAAAATGACTGACCAAGCACCTCAACGTACTCGTCTTACAAAGTCAAAGGCAACCGCTTCAACAACGGCCATACAAACATTGGAGATTACGACCACTGCTGTTGTGACAGGTTCAAACAGCAACGATACGTTGGACCTCTCTCCTCCCACTACCACATCCACAGAAGAGGAATCAGCAGCTACGAACGATATACAGCGAAAGCAATCGCATCACCACCATCACCATCACCACATCAGATCTCCTGCTTTTGAAGCGCACTCCAACATGGCTTCACCATTGCCCTCACCTCAATTCGTAGAGAATACCACACCCGTGTCTGCAGAGCTCCTGTTACCGCCTCCCATTGGAAAGGGACCCTCTGAAGCGATTGTAGCGCTCCAAGATGCAGCAAATGGTGAGCATCTCACAGTCATGTTGGACACATACTAAATGAACATGATATGTTAGCGACGACAACACATTCAAAGAAATCAATGAAAAAGGGATCGAGTACAGCCAGTCTAGCTGAACGCAGACTGTTTGAACAATCCTTCTTCTCGGCCGCCATGCTGATTCAATGGTCGAATCTAGTTGGACCCAAGGTAGAAAAAATGTGGTCTGTCGAGCCATTAGAGGAGAAATTGCAAATGATGATTGGCAGACAAGTGCTGAATGGGGAGATGGGACGTACATTGAAGGGCGTGGAACCTAAATGGATTGTATTGCATCGTCAAGCGATAATCTGTACGGCATTTTTATTCAATGATCCGACTTTGGAATCGCTGTGCGCACTGGTCTTGGTAGTCCCTGTGCGGTATTTGAGGAACTTCTCTCAGTACTTTCAGGTCCTGTGTGATCGTATTCCCATACAGCTGGTAGAACCACTTGTTCAGTTACGCAAAGTCTATAAACGTCATGCCACTGTAAGTACACTGTCTTGCTGTGATTGCTTTGATAAGATAAGTCCATCACATCTAATCTTTTGATAGCCGTGGTCTACTGCGTTAAATTACTTTAAAGTCAATCATCTGATGCCTTTTGTGCAATCTGTGATGGATCTGGAGTCAGTGTCTCTGCCCATTGATTGCGTCAAGGTAAGAGGCCTTTGCTTTATATAGAGACATATATTCGCTCACTCACTGGCCATACACACGCACACAGACGAGCCACACCATACTGGATCATGAGTCAAGGCAAATGCTGGAATCACCGTTTATTGCCAAGTTTGTAAAATATACTTGTTGAGCATGCACTGTGCAATTATAACTGACCATCTAACAGAGTAATTACATCACACCTGCAAACCTTTGGCTCGACTCTCTTGGTGGGTAATACACTGACGAGCATGAACATGGTGATCAATACACTAGCACTATTCTTATCGCTGGAAGAGAGGAGTAGATCAAGCCATGCAAGAAAGCATCATCACTACATGCCCGATCTATACCTTCAGGGCCTGCTGATACAAGATGTCGAGGAGATGGAGACAAAGGTTGAGATTGCCGTGTTGGATTCTACAGTGCCCACGACGCTGGTGGACATGACTCGATTGATTGTGAGAAAGACACCACTGTTCAGTAGCTATCGCCTACTCAAATCGCAATACCATACGGCCGTTGCATCGAAATTGGAAGACAACTTTGCAAGTTTCGTCAATGATAGCAATGCTACTGTAAATAATATGAATGATTGGAACAAGCGACAAAGTGTGTTTGAAAGGACCGATTGTATTGCTCCCATGGTACAGACACTGCTAGATGAAACACGAAGAATACCAACGCGCATGAGAGAAGCTTATCTAAGACAATGGAGAAGATCGCTAATCAAAAGGGCCTTGGCCATGATCAAGTTTGTGCAGGATGAAACGTAAGTTTGAGTGAGTGTGTGTGAGTGTGTGAGTGAGTGTGTGAGTGAGTGAGTGAGTGAGTGAGTGAGTGAGTGAGTGAGTGAGTGAGTGAGTGAGGGAGTGAGTGAGTGAGTGAGTGAGTGTGTGTGGTCGCAGTGATTTCTCAACCAGGTACTAATTTTCGCTTACCATGTAGACCTGTGATTCTATGTCAGCCCTCGGACAATGACCTAACAACGCGAATCATGAATGCACTTGCTTTATACCACATGTCTGATTTTACGATTGTGCTGACACAGGCAGAGAAATTAAGGCCTGGGATGGTGGACTTTATTACAACATATTCCAAAAAATTATAATAGATATACCCTCTTCATTTGCAAAATATTAATAATCATACCCAAGTTTCTATATGCAAAGGTTCTATGGATGTTAGTTTAATGTAAAGGATTGAGAGTGCTTGATATTTCTGCTACTGGAGCCAATATGCAAGACAAATTCACCTTTGGGGACAACCCATTGATGCGTATTGATATCGAAATAACTCAATTCAGTTTTTTTCAGTGTAAATACAGCGGGTGCTTGTCCTCCTTTAGGTACAAAGACCTTTTCAAATCCTCTCAGTAGCCGAGGAGAGTTCTCGGCTACTGAAGGGAACGAGAGATAGACTTGAGGGATCTCGGCGCCATCAAACTGGCCTACATTCTTGATCATGACACTGGCGGTGACTTCAACATTAGGGTCTTGAGCATCACCATGGACCACATGGACCTGAGCATCAGTGTATTCAAAACGAGTGTAGGATAAACCGTAGCCAAATTCAAACAAGGGGTCAATGCCATGCTTATCAAACCAGCGGTAACCAACATGAATGCCTTCCGTGTAATGGAACTATGGACGGGTAGTTAGTTGACACCATTCTAGCTATTGGCCGGTAAGTCTTACACTCATTTCGTTGGATATTTTGGCAGGGTAATCTTCTAATTTGTGAGCTATAGTGTAGGGTAGTCTTCCAGAAGGATTAACGTCGCCAAAGAGAATATCAGCTAAAGAGTTGCCTGACTCTTGACCGGCTAGTCCTGGCCAGACAACTGCCTTGATATGAGGATGCTTGATCCAGCTATCCATGAGCACTGGACCTACAGAATGTACAACAACGATGGTGTTATTGTTGACTTCTGCTACTGCTTCAATCTAGGAATACGTTTAGTTTGAAAGGATGCGATGTTAAGAAGACTGTTATTACCAATCTATCGCCATCATGCCATAAATTGAGATGGTTACGGTCGCCCTTGTGTCCTTCTACAGTAATGAATTCTTCGCCCGAGTTTGCGCTGACGAAAACCATGGCGATATCCGCTTCAGATGCAAGTTTCTTTGCTGTGCCGATATCTGTGTCGCTGAGGAGTTCTGTCATGGTTATGCTGTTACCAGTTCTGTGCTTGATTCCATCCAAGGGCTATGTTGGGGAGAACTAAAGTGTTAATCTATCAGAGCTGCTGTTTGATGATTGTACTTACAGTGATCAAGTAGGGGTAATTGGCTGTTCCAGAACCCTTGGGTTATAAAAATATAGTTAGTGAAAAACACATCAGTGTATATACGTTGCTAGCCTACCCATCCCTGAGCAAGATGTCCATTTGCACAGCCATGGTCTTCGCAATTCAAACCACTAGGCAAAAGTAGATGAGACACTCAAATGTATGATGCTATTATCGTTTTTTTTTACTTTGGATTTGGACCTGCATCTGAACCAATGATGCTTAGTTTCCTGATGTGAGAAGCACTCAGAGGCAAGATGTTGCCTTCATTCTTTAGTAGAACGGTGGATGCAGCTCCCAATTGTCTTATCTCTCTTCTATGGTCGCCTTGAACGTCGAGATGCAATCCTTTTTCAGGTCTGAAGCTATCAAAATTGGGTCGAGGGAAGTCCTATTATATCATGCAAATGTCAGTCTTCGATTGAAAAGCTATTAAGCTGTCGTACCTGATCTTGTCCCAGCTATCAAAGCAATGTTAGCTTTATACCTTGTAAATGGCATTTGAGCGTACATACCTTGTACCAAGCAGCAACAATGCGCATTGCCATGTCTGTTACCCTGTCCTCACGAACTGTACCCATCTTGACAGCCTTGGTCAGGTTTTTACCAAAATAAGAATCACCAGAATTGAATGTGATATCGCCTCGTATCCATGCCATGTTAGCTTGATGGACCTACTGGCTTTGGTGCTTGTTACTTACCTGGCATGGTCATATCAAGCCCATTGTTGGCACTGTCTACAGTGGAATGTGTTGCAGACCAATCACTTTGAACGAAGCCCTTGAATCCTAATTGACCCTTGAGCAGATGATTGATAGCGTAATCACTCTCACAAGCATAAACACCATTGATCTTGTTATAGGAGCACATGACCGATGCGACGTCGGCTTCAACAGATCTAGCAAACGGCCACAAGTAGACTTCTTGCATTGTTCTTTCGTCAATATGGACTGAATGCTGAATGGAACAAAGTGTCAATACACAGACTATGGCGCTGTCATTCAAGCTCTTACCAACTGTCGATTTGTCTCTTGCTCATTGCCAATCAGATGCTTTGCTACTGCCATCTATACAGGGTGTGAATGACGCGAGTATGTCATTTCGCTGCAATCAACTCACCACGCCTTGACTTTGAATACCTCGAATGGTCTCTGAAGCAGCTACACCTACCAGATAGGGGTCCTCACCAAATGCCTCCCAGTTTCTACCGCCTTGGGGAGCTCGCATCATGTTCATAGAAGGTCCCAGTTGCGCATTGACGCCTTTTGCACGGAATTCAGATGCCATGTACTCGCCTCTTCTGCGGATCCCTTTTTTATCAAATGAAGCAGCAGCATTGATACCAGCGACACCTGAACTGACGCCATCAGCAAAGCGAACACCCAAAGGCGAATCTTGCAGACACAACTCTGGAAAGTCAGGGTTGGTCGATCGCCCAGAATTACCAACGCACTGTGCTGCACCCCAACCCACTCCAGTGGTGATGTTGACCTTTTGCTCGATGGACATGGATTGCACCAGTGTTCTTGCCTTGTTGTAAGCGTCGTCCCAGCTGAGGATTTGGAATTTGGTTGCTTTAAAGATGCCTTGATCTTGTTTTTTGCCAGTATTGTCTACAGATAATAATAGTTTATGTGTGTATGAGAAATCCTCATCCCAGTATTTGGGCGATGGTGTGGCGGCCGCTTGACAGACAAAGGCTGCGATAATAGCTGACGTTATCAGAGTAGATCTCATACTGAACGTTCTGTGGAGATTAAGCAGAGCAAACACACCTGTTATTTATACTTTTCTGATGCTTATATTTTACGATAGTCCAAGTGCAAATCATTGTGTTTGTTACCAAGATTTATACAGACCAATGCAGACTTGCGTGAATAGACAAACATGCCACCTGTTTGTTAATAGCAAAGCATGTGTGTGCTGTAAATCAATTTCCAGGCATTTGATATATGCCTGGTTTCAAGGATACCATGGCCAATCTTCAAGGGCCTGTAGAGCTTACTGGTAAATCTGATCGAAGTCCATGGTACACATGCCTCGATCTTGACACGCTGAACCTGGTCGATGCGAGGCATTCATTGGTCAGCAAAGAAGTGGTGCCTTGCTAACGTCCCACAGGCTTTGCTTGCCGTTGTAACATGGAGCTTCAAATTTCTTTTGCCGTTGGTCATTGCAATTAAACTTGAAAGAGGGAAAAGACATTTGAAAATTTTTAGCTCTCTCTTCTTTTCTTCTTACTTTAAACAGCCCTACACAATGACCTCCTACAAGGCAGAAAACTTTCCTGAGCTCAAGAACGATCTCATTCTCCGTGCCTCCCGAGGTAATTAGCGTCGTCAACATCACCCGGCATGAACCATGTAGACACTAAACGAGCCTGTAGGTGAAAAGATTGAACGCGCCCCTGTTTGGATTATGAGACAAGCTGGTCGCTATTTGCCAGGTAACTACAAGCAATAGACATTACAAGAGAATGGTAGCTGACATGCACGGATGCTAGAGTTTCAAGAGTTGAGAAAGAACCACAGCTTCTTTGAAATTTGCCGCACACCTGAACTTGCCTGCGCATTGACCTTGCAACCCATTGACCGCTATGGCAAGCTTTTGGATGCCTCCATCATCTTTTCAGATATCCTCGTCATCCCTCAAGCAATGGGTCTCGAGGTGCAAATGGTCGCTGGAAAGGGTCCTGTGTTCCCTGCTCCTTTAGAAACACCCGAGTGTTTCTCTCGCTTGACCGAAAATGTGGATGTGGAAAAGGAATTGGGCTACGTCTATCAGGCAATCACCTTGACTCGTCATAAGTTGGATGGCCGTGTGCCTTTGTTTGGTTTCATTGGCGCACCTTGGACATTGATGGCATACATGATTGAAGGTGGTGGCAGCAAAACTTTGGCCAAGGCAAAGAGCTGGTTGTGGAAGTATCCCAAGGAGTCGCATGCTTTATTGCAGCGTATTACAGACATTGCTGTTGAATTCTTGGTTGGTCAAGTCAGAGCTGGTGCACAGGTAAGCTGCTGTTTATGAGACCTCTCCCCCCCCCCCCCTGGCCAATTGGATATTAAACCTTAAATCAAATAGATGCTTCAAGTGTTTGAATCATGGGGTGGTGAGCTCTCTCCTCAAGACTTCAAGGTATACTCTCTGCCCTATATCAGACAAATCTCCAGCAAGGTCAAGGAACGTTTGAATAGCGAGGGATTGGATGCTGTGCCTATGACCATCTTTGCAAAGGGATCTTGGTATGCTCTTGCTGATTTGTCTGAATCAAACTATGAAGTTGTTTCTCTTGATTGGACTATCGATCCCGCTTTTGCTCGCAAAATGACCAATGATAAGGTGGCTCTTCAAGGTAATATGGACCCTACTGCCTTGTACGGCGGTTTTGATGCTATCCGTGAAATTGCTACCAAGATGGTGCATGCTTTTGGTAAGGATTCCAGACATATCGCTAATTTGGGCCATGGTATCTTGCCTACTGTCGATCCTGAGGCATTGAAGGTGTATTTGGAGACTGTGCAAACCGTCTCTGCAGAGATCAGAAAGTAAATGGAAGAGTGTATACATAGAACGATGGAAAAAAATGGGCGTTAGGTGGGCCGCAATTTTGTATTATATATAAAACTAGCCGATCTATCTCGCTATGCTCGATGTCGGCGTCGTCTTCCGGGCTCTCCCCCAAAGACATTCTAAATCAGAGATAATAACGAAAGTTATTATTGAGACGATATGAGAGAGAGTTCAAGCTTTATGCAGCATTTGTACACCACATTCTCCGTTCGTATCACATTTTCTGGTAGTAGAAATGCCATTCCATTCGCTGATGTTGTTCTTGAGATGGCCTTTTTGAGAAATGTCATTGCTAAAGACATCTTTATAGGGAAACCCCTTCAAAGGAAGCAAAGAAAAAATTATTTTCGTTAAGCAATTGTCCTTTCAATTCCATGATTCCCATTTAATCAGCATCGCAATCATCATTGTCATCAACAAAAGGCATTTAGGTCTGCCAGCAGCAATGCCACCGCCAAAATTGATTGAAACTCAGCCTTTTTTTTTTTGTTAAAGATTGGACAGATTTCGTCCTTTTTCGACTTCTTTAATTTATTTTGTAATATTCGACTATATAAATTGTGATGATCACCCTACGCTTCCTAATACATTCTTGGAGTACTTTTCAAGGCGCTTCCAATGGTGCTAATTGTAATAAGTGCTTTGACTGAGACTATTGAGTAATTTTGTAAAATTTGAAATGAGGTTTTTAGCGAAAATAGCCATATTTTGCATATTAAAACCTTATAAAAGTGGTTTCAGAAGCTGCTTTGGATCGAGAGAAACATTTTGATTCAATATATGCTATAGTAAAAGTCTTCATTTTCAAGGTGAAAAACGCGATCGTCTGATTTCCAGTGAAAACCATGAGGGGTACCTCATGGTTTTTGGTCGATTTTTGGCCATGTTTTTTTTGGCCCAAAAAGTTGAGCAAAGATGTCAGGAAGTTACTGCTACTCGAGTACAATTGTTTGGCGTCATTCTGGTGGCTCAAAAAGGTCTACATTTCAAGATATGAAGGCTTAAAGGTTGTCAAATTTGATTATGCATTGCTTTATAGAGTTTATTTATACGGCATAAATCGCCTCTTTGGTAGCTGCAATTTACTGAAAAAGCAGTTCTGTAGCTCGAGCAATTTTTAATTCGAATAAGAGGTATATTGATTTTGGTAAAGCTGATTTATGCAAATTTTGATGCGCTATGTTGCTGGTAAGCTTATTAACAATGGAAATGAGAAGCCAAAGTTACTGCTTGATTACTATACTTTTACATATTCGCTTCGCTATAATCAAGTCCTTGTATAGATCAATGCTAGTAAATGCTGAATTGGGTGTTTAGTTGCCATAGGCTTGCACTTTTGCTTCGCTGCGATCAAGCCCTCATATAGATCAATGTTATCAAGTCTTGGATTAGACGCCTTATTACCAAGGCTTTGCACTTTTGCTTCGCTTCGGTAAAACCCCCCTATAAATCAATGCTATCCAATGTTGGATTAGATACATTATTATGTTCTTGTATATAATGATAAAGTAATATCAGAGTTCAACCATTTGGCAAGGGATGCATATGAAGTTTTGCAAATAATAACTTGATCTACGCTATTCATATTAAAGAGAAGAGTTTATTGTAATGATATATTCTAAAGTGATGTGTGTATAAATAAAGATTAATGTAATAAGCAGTAAAAGATTAGGTTTTTGATACCGAGTAAAGTGGCGTTAATCCTTGAATCCAGCTCTGATTCTCATCTTTTCACCAAACAACTTGAGAATGACCAAAATACAGAACCCAACAACAGACAGACCGGCTAAAAAGACACATGTGTATCCAGAGCCGATACTTGCCACCAAAGGATTAGCGATAAGCGTCAAAACACAGGCCATGATCATACGAATGAGATTAGCAGAGGCAGTAGCAGACGCACCAGCACCAGGCACTGCGTCCACAATGTAAGCAGAGGTAGCTGTCATGACCTGGTTCATGCCAAATGTTTGAATACCAAAAGCGACAATACCACACCAATAACTAAGGTTCTTTTGAATGCCCCAACCAAACAGCAAGATGCCAAATACGATAAAGACAAAAGCAAACCAGAGATTTGCAGTTAAACGATCCTCACACACGGCACGACCACCACGAAGACGGCGAGAACGTAACAAGAGCTTATCTGATGTCATTCCACCAAGCAATGAGCCGGCCATGTTACCTACACCGGCACCGAGATAGGACAAACCTGTTTGCCATGAGTTGAATCCATAATGCGATTCGTATAAGCCAGGAATGATGGTCTCCACTGCAAACATACAGCCAAATGCAATACCAGACACAAGAGCAGAACAGAGGACAAACGGATGTCTCAACAAGAGGAAGGCAGCAAAAGGATTAGTACGGCGTGCTTGTGGTTGGGCAGCTGCTGGTTTGGGCTCTACAGGAATCTGGTGCTCCACTGTGTCAATTTGGCTTTTTTCGGAGCTCGCCTCTATTTCTGGCTGATGAGCATTGCCTTCGAGAGTTGCACTGCTAATGGAGGATGCTTTATCGTCATTGGAAGTAGTAGGCAATTGCATATCCCATTTGGCATTATCACGATAGGTTTCAGGAAACAGGAAGAAGATGTTGCACGCAATGAACAGAGCAAATGCTACACAGAACCAGAAGGTAGCACGCCATGAAAGAACGCTGATGATCAAGAAGCCGCCAATAATAGGGCCGAGCAGTGGACCTGTGATGAGAGTTAGTGTATTTGATCCTGCTTATCAAACGGTTGATACGAACCAAAGAACACAAAGAAAAAGTATTTTCCAAAAGCAGCACCACGTTGCTCTAACGGATAGCAATCCTGTACAAGAAAAAAACTGTCAGATCAATCAACATACGTGCTTTAAAGTGTATATTTACAGCAATGACACCAGCGCCGACAGATTGTCCGCAAGAAGATCCAACAGCCTGAATACATCTCAGCACCACCAATCCCCAAATATTGTTGATAAAGGCAGCACCAAGGGATGCAACAGCAAATACAATCATCGAGAAGAACAGCAGCACACGACGTACATGCAAACGATCAGAGAAAGATGCCCAGAAAACAGGAGCAATGCCCATAAGCAAGACGAACAAGGCTGCAGTTAATGTTGTAGCGATAGGCGGTGCATGTAATTCCTCGGTGATAGCAGGAAGCCCTGTATGTGTAGTAAGATGGTGCGTTTAGTATATAGTGTCATTGATCTGATTACTGCCACTGGTTACTGTTGTTACACTCTCACGTAATTACCTGGAAAGTAGATGGTGGATGAGAATCCTGATGTACTCGCACATAACCCAATGCACATCAAGATGATGCCTTTGGTCGTTCGACTAAATGTTCTTGGATCCTGAGTCACTGGCGGCTTGAAGGACAGTTTTGATTTGAGTATGGATTTGATAGTTGATTTCTTCTCGACAAAAGACATTTGGAAATATGTGCAAAGAAGAAAAAGGAAAAAAAAGAGCAGATCTCAGAATGGATCTTGCGCTATATTTATGCGGTTTGTCGTAATGAATCGCCATTCAAGAATTGGATAGAAATTACAGTTTCTAGTGACACATGTCCATTGAATGTATTAGTTCCGTCTTCTCCGCGCCCTTATTTCCATGTTGCCGTGCGAGGGCGCGCACAATAGCCGTTACCATAGTATTTTCATTATGTGTCATATTAATAATATATGAATCAAAGCTCAACCTCATTGTGATGATGATTTGATCTGATCTAAATCTGACATTTCAGTTTGCTTGAGCCATATTATTGCTGATCTCACAGTAGTATATAGATGCGCAGGCTCAAGTCGCTTGACGTATTTTACAAATAACATGTGTAGTAAATCAATGAAAATTTCAATTTAAACATATCTGATCTGACCAACGTAGTATAGTAGTAGTAGCGGGACACTTTTTCTAGATCAATTGACCTGGCAATATAGATCCAGAAAAGGCCCATGAAGCTTTATTATTCATCCGACGCGGACGATCGGCTAGGGTCGTTTCAAATCCGTCAGATCAAGATAATGCGCAAGATGACATATTTCGTCTGTCACCCTGTATGTCTTTCAGAAACTCCATGAATTCAGATGATGTCGTCTACTAAAAATGAATTGTATAATAGCACCTGTAAAAGAGGCAATTCTGAATTGAAACAAACCTTGTACCATTGCAAGACATACAGGTAGAAGGTTGAAATGCTCACGGTTACGGAATTAAATCCTGACAATACGATGAAGCGTAGGCGTATTAGGTACTGTTTTTTTAAGATATGCTTGTAAATATGACATGAAGCTTGTGCCATAGTTTTGGATCTATCAACGATTGCAATTATTCGTAGTGAAAAGAATAGTTGTTTATTTACTGGAAAGTGGCATATTAGTTAAATCTTGGATAGGTATGTAGTATAGTGTTTTGGAAAAGCATAAGGATTTGCATATCTTCAAATAATAAAATGCGTGCATGATGGCCTTTATCCAAAGTTGCTAAAGTCCATTTTAAGAGCGATGGTAGGCTGCTTACTATCTTCATAGGCTGCTCTCATTTGCTGCTCCTTTTGCTGCTGCTTCTGCTGCTGTTCTTGACTAGCCAAGATGCTATAGCGCATAGCAGATTCTAATTTGGTTTTCACGTTGTTGGGCAGCTTCGATACCGTATCGCGGAACACAGCAGGTGTGCTGGTTGCAATAGTCAGCAAATGAGCTAGTATAGCCTCATGCACCTTGGTTTCGCGGCCACTATAAGGTGGATTATCCAACAAATAGGTTAATGTTGGCAGAATTACGCTTAACACCAGTGGTTCTGTAGTAAGATAAGTCAGTGACCCTGCTATCCTTCATCCCTCATGGCTCAAGCTTACTTTGATTCTCTGAGACACCCGCGAGTAATGAAAGCAAGGTTTTGGTATCTTCATTCAGCTCTGTGAGTGATACATCAGTCAGCGTATTCTTGCTCTCCTTGAATCTAAGTATCCGCTCTATAATAAAAGACAGTGTCAAGGTGACAATTGCTTGTCCCAGACTAGCCAATGCAGGAACACTGCTCTTCTTTTCTGGTAGACTGATAAAATTGCGAAGACATTGATGAGCAGTGATTGAGAGCTATTCAAACAATGAGTACGACTGCCGCTTGGACTACCATGTAATGCCTACCTCTACATCATCGCATGCTAACGATTGTTTGAGTGTATTCACAAACACATTGATGCCTTCTCCGTCTCTCAATGTAGCTGATGGACAACCTGTCATAATCAACACGACAGCCAATAGTCTGTTCTTTTGCGATGCAACAGATTTGATCCTATCGAATGAGCTCTATTAGCATTTGACAGCGGCTATGCTATGCTGTGCGTGGGTACTCACTCAAAGAAATCATCCAGCAGGGTATGAATGATGGCACATGTCACTCTTGACAAGGAATTGACATCGTCAGTGGTCAAATCTGATTCAAAATTATGGAAGACAGCCTTGAGAGAGACTAGAACTCTGGGTGCCAAGGTAGTCTCAAACTTGATTTCTGTCAGAATTTCAGAAAAGATGTAAAAGCAAATGGCCAGCAAATCCACCTTGTAGCTCTTGGGTGTGATGCCGACTAGGAGAGTAAGCGTGTCTAGGGAAGGGCCTAACAATAAGGGCAGGTTTTCTCTTGAACCATGCGCTGAGCGACGAGACGAGGCAGGCTTGTTGGACAGTTTGGGCACGCTTTGCAAAAAGACGTTGATCAAGAGTCGCAGCAAGTAATACAGCTTGGCCGTGGCAGGAAAGGCGTCTGGGTCCAGTGTTACGTCCATGATGTGATAGTCAGTTTCACCTTCCAAATCACTGCACAGATATGCTGTGCCGTACGACTGAATCAGTCTTTGTATGATTTCGATAATAATGAGCTGGATGCGATAACCTTCTGTTTGAATCAAACGGTCAAACACATTCATCAATTCTAGAAACACAGACTTGGGCACAAACTGCTTGCCAGCAAGTGAAGGCTGCACAAATGTACGCAGGGCTCGCAGGCAGATGGGAATGGTAGAATTGTCGTACTTGTTGCTGCTGGAACTAGAGATGCGAGACAGGCTTTCCATGCACAGACCAAACAAGATGTAAAACAGATTTGAAGGATGGTCCTCTGATTGCTCAGAATCAGGATTGCTGTTAATAGCTTCTGTCATGGATGGCGCACTCGTTTCAATCAGCGTGGCCACAGCCTCCATGATCTTGAGCCAGGATCTGCGGTAATAGGGCAGCACAACGTCCTTGGTAGCAGCAGAGTACATGGAGTCAATACCGCTGTTGGAAGAAGCTTGAATTCGGTCTGTCGAGCGACTGGATAAGGCCACAATATCAGATTCCAAACGAATACGAGCATAGTCTTGCAGCGCACGCAGCCACATGGGACTCAGCACAGCGAGATTGGGTTGCAGCACCTGCTTCAGATAGGCCTGCTTTTGGCTTGCTACCTGAAGTTCAGCCCAAGCGTTCAGCACAGACAGCTTGACCATAACAGAGGCATGCGGACTGAGATCCTTCACTTCACCTACACCAGTTAGTTTGGATTCACCTTTGCATCGGTCCAGGGCAGAGATCAGCAGCTTCAAGACACGGCCCAGCTGGTACAGATCCTTGACAATACCGCTACCTACATAGATAGCACATACGCGTACAGCAGCGGATACGATCTCGGATGACGAGTCAGCGCCAAATGCAGGCGTCAGAGCAGCACCAATCTGGGCAGAGTACTGCTCCAACAGCAACATATCTTCTAAATCAGCATCTAGCGTGTGTGAAAACCTTTCAATGACCACCTTGAGCAAGTTAATGCCTGCTAATCTCAATTCATTGACGTGAGCAGTAGCAGCAGTGAATGACAAGCGAATCAAATCAGGCACACGGAACACTAGGAAATCGCCTAGGCCAGCTTGCTGTCTGCGTTTACGAGCCAGAATCAAATCAAAGTGCTCACGAATACCGCTTGCGTAGATCAATTCTATGGTCTGCTGCAGACATTCGAGCGCAAATAGCTGTGTTCTCCATCGAGGTGGGATCTCTACATTGACAGATAGCTTTGCTGTGATGCCAGAAGCATCAGCGACCGTAGTGGCAATATCGGCATTGTCCTCATCATCTACAAATCCATCCGCATCGTCATCGCCAAAATCATCGTCGTCATCTGCTTCATCTGATGCGCTACGCTCACGGGCTACTGTAGGTGCTGATTTTACAGCGCCATCGACTGCACCTGCACTGCCACTAGATCCAGTGACAATACGCTTAGTGATGTTGACCCAGATGGAGGGCTCTGCTACTGCAGTTTCTTGTAACCAGCTTCGAATAACATTCTTCACATCTGACAGTTGAGGATCTGTATCCAGCATTTTGAACAGTTCAGTATCTAGTCCAGGCTGAGCTGCCTTGAACACAAGCTCTGAATCTCGCTGCACTAACTGATATAAGCAAGTTACGGCTGCCTTCTTGAGTGGCAGGTGGAGACTGGTGATTTGATTCTGGAGATAAGGCACAAGCTCACGCGTGTCTAAGAATTTGGGTGCAAACATCAAAAAGTGCTGAATACAACGAATGGCTTCCACATTGACACGTTCATCAGGCTCTAGCTTGAGTTCCTCCACCATGTTGAGACAGAGCTCTCTTACTTTGGAAGACGCTTGCAGTTCAGGACCCAGTGTGCCAATCAGCTCGTAAATGATACGGCCAAACTCTTGATAGGCCGTGAATCCAACAGACATACCGGCATTGGTCACCGCAACGGAGCCACTTCCAGGTTCATGTGTCTCGCTTAGGTACAGCTTGGCAACCATGCCCAGTGTACTGTTAACGTAGCCAGAGAACATGAGACCAGCAGCACTGACTGTCATTGCCATGGCCTCCAATGCCCAAGCATGAACCACAGGATGAGGATCGCTACTCAATGATAGCAGTATCCCAACAATAGTCTTCAAATGAGCAGCAGCAGCCATACCACCTACGTGAGTGTAAATGTAGCCAATAGCAAGAGCACAGCCTGCGCGCACATCAGGATCACGATTAGATACGACTAAATCCACCAGTAATTGCATTTGTGCTGCTACAAAGGAACCGCCCACAATGGATGTAAGACGGCCAATGGTCTCACTTGCCGCATTTCGTAAGTAGGGATCAGGGTGGATCACAACTTCCATCAGGATCTCTTGCGCAAGTTGAGTGGCACGAGGACTAAAGGCGATAGACTCTCCTTTTCTTTTTTTCGAAAACGCCATGATGTTTTTGAAAGCGCCTAGTAAAGCCACCACGATATTGACCAACACGGCTGCTCTCTTGGGCGAGTTCTTTTCTAATTTGGGGTCCTTGACGACCTTGACCATGAGCTCAAATGTGGATTCTTGAATTGGTGCTGGCTGATTAGCAAACAGCGTGGCAAACAGTTCGATACTGGCATTAATATAGGAGGTAGAGGGAGATACTGGCTGAGGAATCACATACTTGTTCTTGCTGTGCAGTGATTGCTGTTGTGTTTGCTGCTGCTGCGATGTGCCACTATCGTAGTTGGTGATGTTGGTATACGCATAAAATGGATCCAGCTCAAGAGAGCCAATCACGGGTCGCTCAAGCAGCTCTTCAATACGCTCGAATCTGTCTTTGGTCATCCATTCCTTGCCCGAGTTGGTAGATTCGTCGCTGCCGTCTTCGCTTTGAGAGGCTACGTCCACATGGTAGCCTTGCATCTTACTTGTCACGCCATAGCCATGTCCATCAGCCGTGTTCCATACACTCACAAATTGGCCGGGTACAGTCGCTGCTACTTGGTGATGAGCGCCTGACGAAGGCGAGATGCGATCAGGCTCTGTAAACACAGACAGCGAATTTCGAAGCAGACTACTGAGCGATGATTCGTAGGTGGATAACAGTGGTCGGATAGTGATGAAGCATTGAAAGATACGTCGTCTCAACGAGTAGAATTGGTCAATCAGTCGTGTTTCATAAGGTGTGCAAGGCGACATGGTGGTAGCAGTAAATGTAGCCGGTGCTGTTTGTAAAAACGCCAGTGTGTTGTTCAACAAGGCAGCGATTCTCTTTGCAATGTCCAATGTTACCAGTGATTGACTGTTATGGGCCAAGAAGCTGTAGATGGAGCCAGTGACACACTCGCGCGTATGGAACAAGAGGGACCATTCTGGCTCGGATCGAATGGCGTTGGCTTCCTTACCAGTGGGTTTAGGCAATGTGCTTTTCCATAGCAACAGCAGCTGAGGCAAGTGGATCTTGACCAGATTAGGCCCTAAACACATGATGGATCCAATTAATGTCCATGCCACCTGTACCTGCACACTGGCAATCTTGGGGTCCTTGTTGGTCTGCTTGATCAGTTGGTTTGCAAGCGCCATGGCCCTGGCACTCAATTCGAACGAGGTGTAGATGGGATGGGCTGGAAATACGCTCATGATGGCTGCCACCGTGTAAGAATAGGCAATGGTGCGCTGGAATACCTTGACCGTCGTGGCCTGATTTGTCAGATTTCCAAGGTTCTTTTCGAGCAAATTGAGAGATTTGGGCAGTAAATTTAGGAGGTTGGTAGGCAAGGCATTGCAGACACATCGAATGCACCACACAGCAGCCATTTGCACCGAGAAACTGGTGTGTGTCAATAGCACAAACAGCGGTTCTACTAATACGTCCTAGGACTAGGTGTGAGTACAGTAATTCTCGTCATTAGTACCAATGCGCATCTACCTGCACGGAACAGGAGGCTCCTTCCAACTCACACACCAGCTCAGAGACCAAGTTGGTGACACAGATCAAAATGTCTTTATTTGGAGCATTCTGATTAGCCATCAGAGGGGGCCATTTCTTGATCCAGTTACTGACCAGCAATCGAATCGCATTGGCTTGACCCTGCTCACTCAACAATCTTTTCCCAATCGTATGGTGAAGCAAGAAATTAACCTGAGATCGCAAATAAGCCCCCTCTGAAGCCGTGCCGATTTTGTTTGGATCCAATATCTCGCACAGAATGTGTTTGGTGATGACAGCATAGTTGGCCTCGACAAATTCAGTGCCTAACAGGACGAACAGTGTAGCGTATATCTCAATGATGCCTGTTTTCAGCTCTCGCGGTCCATTCAGTCGGTTGTAGCAGGACGATAATTGGCCCAGCATTTCCTCAATCGACATCAGTGTCACTCCTTTGCCCAGCGCTTCCTCTGTCTTTTTCGGTCCCTCGCCTGTCGATGCGTGCTTTACGTTGGGTTTGCTGGGGTCCACTGTGGCTTGTGATTGCGTAAAGACAAGTAGCGTGGCGCACAGCGATGCTATGGCTCGACGTACTGGAAAAGTGGAATTGTCAAATGCTTTAAAGCAGTGCTGTAATAATCCCTCGATATCATGCTGAGTGAATGTTTGCGTTGCATGTTGAATGACTGCTTGCATGCACTATGTAGATAGGCGTCAGACATTCCCATTGACTAGATGTTTATAATAATGGTCATCTCACCTGAGCTGATGCAACTCGCACCACCAGTGCTTTGTCGACTAGTCCATTTCGCAATTGTTTCATCAAATCCTTTAAAATTTGGTCTGTCGCTGCTTTTCCTGCGCCTTTCAAGAGTAGTGTGAATGCTGTAATCGTCTCTAATCTCAGTAATAAGGAACTCTATATTGGGAGTGTTAGTGTATCGATGTCAGCTCCATGTTGTATATGCTGACATACACTGCTGCTTTTGAGCACTTTGAGAAATATCAAGGCCGTCTCTGCAAACAAGGATAGAATCTATGCATAGTAAATGAGCCATCTAAAGAAATCCACACACACACACACACCTACGCAAAACCTTACCTTTCCGCCTGATGTGCCCATGATGGCACCAGTTGTAGCAATAGCAGCACTACGCAAAATAGGAATGAGTCTTTTTTATGCGCATTTCATGTCGCTTGCCAATTTACATTCTAGTTTCCTTGTCAATGTTCTTGTTGGCACCTATCAAGCTATGCAATGCTGTCACCGAGTCAAACAGTGTCCTTGTATCGCCTCTGGTGTAAAGAATCACATAGCATCTTCCTATCAAAAAGCGAATGGGCCGTCTTGGCTTTGCTGTGGCGAGCGATATCAGTCGAAACAGTGTCTTTTCTATGATGGGCTGTGCCTTTTTCAAGGTTTCCTATATCACTGGTGTGTGAGTCCCACTTGATGCTATGCGCCAGGCTCTCCAAGACACTTACTACATCAACTGCTTTGCTTTCGCGTTCAACTTGAGCTAACCACTGCAGCACATAAAGCTCTTGCTTTTCTGTATTTTCGTTTGGCTGAATCTTTTGTTCATCTATGATAAAGACATCTGGAATGCCACTTGGTATTGGTGCTGCTGATGGAGTAGTTGGCTTGCTTGTAGGTGGCATTGAGTTGCTTTGTTTCTAACTTGTAGCAAAGATCCAACTCGAATTTATGAAGCTTTAATAGAGAAAAAGGTAAAATTAACTGTGATACATTTTCGGAAAAGGTCTATTCATCTGCAAATCAAACAAGCGTCTACTAATTACGTGCCCGCTACTTTGGCTCTGTGAGGGGCTCCCGCATTGACCTAATAGATCTCTTGTCTGTACAAAACATTGGATTGTATTTTATTTGGGAATAGAGAGGGAGAGAAGTGTTAGAATTACAAGATAGCATGCTATTTTTTTCTTTGAAGAGAGATAGTATAGATGGGATTATAGATAAAGTATAGATATTAGAATATTAGAAACTTTTGCTTCCAGAGGAATGCAGCCATTGACTACTGCTGTTCTTGAGTCGGCTGGTTTCCAAAGCTTGTCTAGCAAGTCGCACATCACTCACACCGCCCTGCTTTGGTTTGGGTAGCTTGACAGTGATTTTATACTTGGAAAAGTCATCTTGACTCTCATTTTTTGATGATGGAGTATAATGAGTCGCATCAGAAGTAGAGGGGTGCACTAACTCGTCCAACATGTACTTGATAGACTATGAATAGCATTCTCAAATTAGTACGTTAGGCTTATATATAGCACAATCAACCTACATCGGATGTACTACGGCTCGGTCGGTTGGGCTCCTGCATTGTGGTGGTGGATGAGCGATGGCTGATAGAGTGTCTCCTACTGTCTATATGGACGGATCTTCTGTCTGGCAGAGAATACCTTCGCTCAAATGATTCTGGTGAGTCTGGATATACATTCTGTTGTGAGGGGAAGCGCCACATGGGCTGTGGTTCTGGCACTGCAATGGTTTGGATTTCGGTGCCGCTGTTCTTCCTCTCCCACATGTCTAATTCATCCACGCCTCGTCGTCGATGGGGATCAAGCCAAATCTCAGAGCGAGGCACCAATGTCAGCGATGACTTGTCAATAGGCACAAATGTAGAAGAGATGGGTATGTTGAGGTTGTCAATGGCTTGGCGTTCGTTGCCAGAGAAGAGAATTGGCAGAGACATGTGGCGTCGTGATGGCCCTGAAAAGCTAAGCGTGGTAGAGAATTTGTTGGGCAGCAATTTGGCCAGCCATGAAGGTGCTAACGAGGGTCGTCTAGTGGAAGATGATATATCGTCGTCCATGATGCGCTTTAAATCCGACTTTTCAAATCGAATAGGCTCTCGCTGTTGTGGTTGAAAGTCGATATAAGGTTCCTCTGTGTCCGTTGGATGCCTAGTG
This sequence comes from Mucor velutinosus, assembly GCF_035048745.1. Classification (NCBI taxonomy): domain Eukaryota; kingdom Fungi; phylum Mucoromycota; class Mucoromycetes; order Mucorales; family Mucoraceae; genus Mucor; species Mucor velutinosus. The sequence continues at coordinate 3,980,776 of NW_027041905.1, read as the reverse complement.
GGAGATGGTATAGCTAGCCACGGGATGATGCTGGATAATGTAGCCGAAATTGGGCTAATCGCTTTCTTTTCCTCATCATTATGGCTATCATTTTCGGCTTGCTGGCGGCGGCGGCGGCGGCGTTGAACTGAAGCTTGGTAGAGACGGTATGCCAAGTAGATGAGACTTCCTAGCACAGTCAATATACCAATGATGGCAAATGCCAGAATGACTGGCAGGTACCGATGTATACGGTGCTCCCACACATCTTCAGCGTAAATATGATTGTTTCTTTCAGGTACTATGTCTGTCGTCGTTGGTTCAGGTACGCTGGATGCAGTGATGGTAGATGTGACATAATCTGTTTGCGTGATGGTGGCGAGCGGACGCATGAAATGTGCTCTGAGAGATTCTAGAGGGTATTGCTTGCCCTGAGAACTCGACAGATCAACCAAGATTGATCTGGTTGGCTTAATTGACATGATACAGGCGGTTTAAAGAAAGAGAAAAGAGAGAGAAAGAATAAAATGGATGATACCCAGTGTTTGCTTACTGTCATATCCGTTTTTAACTGGGAAAAAGGGAGATATTTCACACTGAACCATTCATAATATCTGGGTATTCACGTTGAGATTATGCCTGGATTGAGAAACTTTTGTTGCTATTTGGGCATACATTGGAAATTGTTGAAATGTGGTATCATTGTGAAATGGTGTCAAACACTACAGCTTGTTTGTTATATGGCTTATTGTTGGGTGTATATTATTCAAGGTATCTCATCTCCAAGAACAAGCTGAAATATATTTAACGATTGCAAGTATCAAGCTTAAAATTGGTGCAGCTCAAAATTAACAACATTCCTGGTCCATGTTGATTTAAAATTTTCAATATTATCAAATCAAAACATATTTTTGAGTTGATTGCAATGTTTAAAACGCAAGATATATAAATGAAGGCTGTTTTTTCCGCGTTGAAGCAGAAGAAGGCATGTTGCAATCCATACTGGTTGATCGGTTTCCCTGTCATTTCAGGCACAAAGTATGTTTACAGTTTGAGTACCAGAAGAATGTGCCCGGAGATAAAACAGTATCACGAACTGCATAACAGTAGCGGATCGACATATACCAAGATATGAGCTAATTGAGTGTGGGTAGACAATTTGACAGATGTGGTTCAGTTGATTTGCACTAGAGAAGATTAATACTTCTTTGGGAAAGGAAATTACAGTGCATACATCACGTTCAAGGCGAACGTTTATGCTGGAATGAACAGCTCAGGAAGTTGCCATATGTAAATTATCTGAACTTGTAACCTTGAGGATCTAGTCCAAAGTCATTGCAATAGGACCAATTTTTTGAGTGTTACCAAATGATATACGCGTAGAATGTTAATACTAACAGTTTAAATTTTATTTATACTATATGAATGAAATGGAATATGTAGATGTGGGAGAAATAAGTGGAAAATATACAATTGGGTGTTGTTGGATGGCATGTTGGGACTCTAGTATTGCAGTTACTTTTTGGTTCTATCAGAGTTGTTACTACTGCTGCTGGAAGTGGGTGGGCTACTGCTTGTACTAGCCACTTGAATAGCATCGCTGCCTTTGCTCTGGTATTGGACTGACATGGGATGATCATCAAAATGAACAGGCTCGCGCTCTTGCTGTTCGTCTCTCATTTTAGCGGATGCCTTTTGTAAGAGATCACCACCAGTAGCATGTGCAGAAGTAGTCTTGCCCAAAGAATAAGCCCCCAGATCTTTGGATTGACCATAGTCTAACACTGGTTCTTCGATGAGATCAGGAACGCCCTTGATAACAGTGGTGCGGTCAACCATGAGCAATTTTTTGATTCTGTTCAAGCGAGGGTTATTCTTTTCGTCGTTGGTTTCACTGTTGCTGTCATTGCTTGTGCGTGTGGGTGTGTTCATTTCTTCGTCAAAAGGAATATAGGCATAGGCACGTTCACCCATTTCAGCCCAATCAGTACCAATGATTTCGTCTTCATCAGCTAGACGCAGGTAAAGAGAAGGAATTCTGTTGATAACAAGCAGGATGATGTAACTAAATCAGAAGAACGTTAAGTATGTCTGCATGTATATATTGCATGAAAGAATCTTGTAACATACGTGACAACAAATGACCAGCCAGAGACAGCAGCAATACCAGCGAGCTGGACAGGAACTTGCATCCAGTTGCCATCTAACCAACCACCATTAGGAATATCAGCATCCAAAGTGCCTACAGGATAACTAAGAGCAATAATACTCTTTTGAGCAAAGATACCCGTCAAGATTAAGCCTACAAGGCCGCCAACATAATGAACTATATAACGAGATATGCTTAGTTTTGTTTGTTGCTAGAGAGTTTATATCTTGTCTTACCACCAAAGACGTCGAGACAATCATCTATACGCATCTTGTGTTTGTAATGAATAGCAATGTAACAAACAAAGGAGCCAATGGCACCAAAAGCAAGTGAGCTTGAAGGTGATACGAATCCACTGCCAGGCGTAATGGTAGCTAACCCAGCAACGGCCCCAGTGCATAGACCGATGATACTCCATTTGCGAGTTTTGAGATAATCCAACATGACCCAGACAACGGCAGCAGTACAAGCTGACAAGTGTGTGCAAACTAGAGAGTTTACGCTGCGAGCATTTGCTGCAAGCGCACTGCCCGCGTTAAATCCTAGCCAGCCTGCAATTTGAGGATGTTTAGATGCAATGTCTTAGTGATACGTTATAGAGAATGCTTACCAAACCACATGAGAGCCAAACCGAGAAATACAAATGACACATTGTGAGGGGTGTTTACATTTTCATGATAATCACGACGCTTTCCGAGGACCATGGCATATGCAACTGGATAACGGGATGATCAGTAAGTGATACGAATCAATATTTACGCATAGACTAGCTTTTGTGTGATTTACCTGCTGCTAAACCGCTCGAGATGTGAACTGGAATACCGCCGGCATAATCCATGATGCCCATTTGGAAGAGCCAACCAGTGCTCGCCTATATGAATGTGATTAATCCCATGTTGATGTAATCGAGGTTTTATAGTAGGTACCCAAACCCAGTTTGTAATGACATCTATAGATTAAGAGGAAGGATATAAGTTAAATGGCTTTAGATTAACAAGCGTAGTGAGGATTTACCATAAACTAAAGTTGTCCAAACAAAGATAAACAAAATTGCAGGACCAAGCTAAAATGGAAATGAATTAGTGCCATGTGATGGGAAACAAAAGAAAAATGATAATCAGGATCTTACCGACATACGTTCGGCTGCCGATCCAAAGGCCAAAGCTATTTTATAGAGTCTAATTAGCTTCAAATGTTGCTGATAGCCAATGTGACATTTTACCTGGAGTGACGGCAGCAAACATGGTTTGAAAGATCATGAATGCAGAGGCAGGAATAGTCTGTCCTTCTGCTGCTGGTTCTATGCCAACACCTCGCAATAAAAAGTGTGCTAAAAGCACAAAGATTAAATTATCAAGGTGTGAAATATTCATTTAAGCATACCGGAATCGCCAATAAATCTGCTACCAGTTGCCGAGAAAGTGAGCGAATATCCAATGAGGTACCACTATATAGAGATAATTGATAAGATAGGGTTAGAACTCAGGCACATTGATTTGGATCAAAATTGAGATGAGGTTACCTGAAATGAAACCACAGCAACCGATAGAATTGTCAAGTACATCAATGACAATGCATTCTTTGCACGAGCAAGACCAGCATAGAAGAAGCCAAGTGCTGGCGACTGTGATCATCAAGTAGATCAGTAAATGCAATGGTAATGGAAAAAAGTCGTACACGGCAATATTTGCTGCAATGATTTACCATCAAGAAAACTAAACAGGCGCAAATCATGACCCAAGCTGTGTCTCCTGCATCAATGGTATATGATGTGTGAGATCCTTCAGGTCCAGCCAATGTCGAGTTATCAGGCATAATGTAAGAGAAAAGAAGAGAAAAGAGACGAGGTGCCAAATTGAAAATGTTGATTCAGATGTATTTATATACAAAAGCTAGTAGTTTGTACTCAGTTTGGTAAAGTTTACAGTTTTTTTCGCAAATGAAAAGGGAAGGGAAATGAGAGAAAATCAATATAAATTAAATAGGCTTGAGGGAAGCAGATTGAGATAAGACAAAGTGTAAAAAAAGGTACTGATAAGGCGGTATGCAAATTGATAGGTAACAGCACTGCTGGTTGTGATTGGTCTGATCAAGCAAATTTGATGGCTCTTTTGTGCGATCATTTCATTCTACAAGACATCATTTGAGAGAGGTTGATAAGATTTGATTCAATACGCTCATTGATGGAAGCAAAATCAAGATGATGCACCTTTATCAAAAGTGTTTTGAAAGCATGACAAGGTATTGTAAGCGATGGCATATATATATATATATATATATATAAAATCTGTAATTTATGCAATGGCCAGACGTTGATAAATCAGTTGGATTTTAGACCTCTCTCTCTCTCTCTCTCGGCAGCAAAAGAGCAGTGATGGGTTCTCCTTTTTTTCATATTTAGGCACAATAGGATATATGCGTCATGGGTATTCTGCTCACACTTTCTAGTTTTGAAATGTCAAACTCAAAAGCTTGTGAGATACCCATTGCGTAATGATCATCCATTGTAGCAGACATTGCTTTTTTATGCGCGTTATATTAATTGAGCAAAAAAAAAAAAAAAAAAAAAACCTCATTATTCTTCTTGCTTTACATGTCGATGTAAACAGCTACATTTGCATCAAAGCTTATTGCATTTACCCCTACTTTCAATCATGCCTCCGACATGTTATTCTTCTCTCTCTTTTCAAGACAAAACATTGCAATAGTACACACAGTCATGTGAAATCAGGGCCATTGTACGGGGCGTGAATAATCAAGGTACGCAATGTACCTCCTTGGCTTATCGCCCTACAATTCCGATGTCATATAGCCTGTATAGCTTCCGGCTTAAGTCAAGCATGCCCAAAAATTCATTAAATTTTTTTTCCATGGTGATTTTTCCGAATAGAAACGATGTATTAAGACTTTATGTTTGGCGATTTTCAAAGATACTAACGGGTACATATATGAGTTTATACCAATGTTATAAAAGTTCATATGGATCTGAGTGCTGAACTGCCCGAATTTTACCGCATTGACTCTTGCATGCCCTAGGAAGCAACTGAAACGGCACATTATACTTCTAACCTTACTTTGGTTGATAGGTATTCGCCAACTGACGGATTTGCTTCACTTTCAGGAAACCTGAGATGCTCATCAATTGTCTTCCTGCATATCCAGATGTTTAGTAAAGAAATAGCTCTTCTTTCCATACCTATTGGCATCTGGATTAGCAACCCTCTGTGAAGATATGAAATTGTAGCTCTCGACTGCTCAGTTAGTATCACAGTCGGCTATTTAGATTTGACATCTCTTCATATTCGCTGTTTGAGATGTCTATTTTTCATTGTTTTATAGCATGTGCAGCGTTATCATTGTATTAGAGTCCTCCAGATTAAACCTAAAAATTAGCTAGCACTTGAAGCATCATATGCAATTTTGACGACATCGCATTTCGCATCAGCAGGTGCTACATGTAACTAGTCCATTCGCAATCAATAACTCTGGCATATATCAAAACACATGTCAGGAGAAAAGTGAAGTGGGCAAAGCACGTTATAGTACTCTTCAACTGGCAATTGACTTCTGATAAACTTCGCATACATGCCTTCATAAGCAGGGCATTTCATCAATCAAGCAGCGGCCACCGCCAAAAAGCAATTGAAACTCAGTTGTTGTCGTTTTTTTTTTTCCTTGAAATGGGAATATTTGATCAAATTTCGACTTGATCGAACTATTTTGCAAAATTCGACTATGTGAACTATGATGATCATCCTATACTCCCTTAAGCTTTCTTAGACTACTCTTCGAGGCGCACCCAATGGTGTTGATTAAAAGAGGTGCTTTGAACAAATTTATTGAGCAATCTTGAAAGATATGAAATAACGTTTTTGGCCAAAATGTCGAGATTTTGCATAGCAAGATTTTATAAAAAGTGATTTCAGGGGCTGCTTTGGATCGATAGAAACATTTTGATTTCATATATGCCATAGTAGAAGTCTTCATTTTTGAGGTCAAAAACGTGATCGTTTGATTTCTGATGAAAAGCATGAGGGATACCTCATGCTTTTTGGTCAATTTTTGGTCAATTTTTTGGTGATGATTTTTTTGTCCCAAAAAAGTTGAGCAAAGGTGTCAGCAAGTAAGTGCTAGTCGAAGGCAATTGTATGGTGCTATTCTGGAGGTCTAAAGCGCCTTCTAACGCGAGAAATCATGGCTCAAATATACCCAAATGTCGCTGTGTTTTTGCATCCTTTTGAGTAATCCGATGTATTGCTAGTATGCAGTCTATCCTCATATGAATTGATTTCATAGAGACACACATTGGGAATCCTAGAACTATCGTTTAAATCTCTACGATGGACTCTCACAACAAAATCAAATCCTTTAAATCCTGATGCGTGCTGTGTATATCATTAATCTGAGCAACATGGCAAGTTTTGAACTGAAAAATCCTTATCCTGCATCCTACTACGCGTTCCTTTATCCTTTCAATAAACGATTGTCCGTGACTCTTTGTCCACAATGCTTCTTCCGTTGATTGGGCTTCATTCCATCACGAAAGCTGCTCTTCCCCCTTCTCTTCTCTTCTCCGCCTTCTCATTTTGCTCTCCATTGAAACTTTTCTCTCTTCTATAGTCCTTTCCGCATATCTCACTCTTTCGAAAAAGATAAAATGTCGAATTCTTATAGTTTAGCTAGCTGTGCCAAGAAGAGAGTGTCTTACTTTTACGATCGTAAGTGAATTCACGCTGGGATGATGCCTGTGTATATCGTGCCTAATTCACACCTCCTTGTATCAGACGATGTTGGAAATTTCAATTATGGGCCTGGTAAAGACCAACGCTTTTGTCTCGATATGCGCCCTTTCGTTCTAATCCTGGTTTTGTAGGGCACTACATGAAGCCCAAGCGTATGCACATGGTTCACAACATGGTTGTCAATTACGGTTTATACAAAAAGTTGGACATTGTGGTAATTGCCTTGCACTATGTGCCCTCCTTGACTCTCACTCACGAAACCATTAGAAACCCACTCGTTGCACTGCCTATCAAATGACTCGATTCCATTCAGATGAATATGTCAACTTTCTACAAACAGTGACACCAGACAACTTGGAATCACTAGCTATGCAACATGGTGGTTTGGAACAAGGCATTGCTCGATGTAAGATGACACAAACGATAGATCAGATAGCGCAAAGACTCACACGTTTCATCAGTCAATGTTGGTGAAGATTGCCCTGTCTTTGAAGGCTTGTTTGAATTTTGCTCTATATCTGCCGGTGGGTCTATTGGTACGTGCACCATACTCATCTAATGAACTTGATTTTTTAACAGGTCAATAGGTGCTGCTAACAAATTGCTCAATGGTGAGGCTGATATTGCCATCAATTGGTCTGGTGGTCTCCATCATGCCAAAAAGACTGAAGCTTCCGGTTTCTGTTATGTGAATGACATTGTATTGGGTATTTTGGAATTGCTGAGGTAGGTATGTAATCTGATGTATGTGCATGAGTTGCTGATCCCGGTATTGCAGATATCACCAACGTGTGCTCTATGTTGATATCGATGTTCATCACGGTGATGGCGTCGAGGAGGCGTTTTACACAACAGATCGTGTCATGACATGTTCCTTCCACAAGTTTGGAGAGTTCTTTCCTGGCACAGGCGACATTAAAGTACGTATACTACCGTCTAAAAGTTTTATGAATGTGACGACTGATGGGGCTATTGCAAAGGATACTGGGTTAGGAAGTGGCAAACGTTATGCAGTTAATGTGCCATTGAGAGACGGTATAGACGATGAGACTTACAAAAGTGTGTTTAAACCTGTGATTCAGCATATTATGGACTGGTATAGGCCTGGCGCTGTTGTGCTTCAATGCGGTGGTGATTCATTGTCAGGAGATCGTTTGGGATGCTTCAACCTATCAATGCGTGGACATGCCTCTTGTGTAGAGTTCATCAAATCCTTCAATATACCTATGATGATGGTGGGTGGCGGTGGATATACAATTCGAAATGTTGCAAGAACATGGACTTTTGAAACTGGCTTGGCTGTAGGAGAAGATTTAACACAGGAAGAGTTGCCTTATAACAATTACTTTGAGTATTATGGCCCTGAATACAAATTAGAAGTGCCATCAAACAATATGACCAACCACAACACTCGTGAATACCTGGATCACATCATGTAAGTGCATGTAAGTCTGATCTCGATGGAGATATGTCTACTTATGCTGTGCTTTATAGTTCAAAGATTGTTGATAACCTGAGAAGCATGCCATTTGCTCCCTCTGTACAAACACAAGAAGTTCCTCGGGACTTCAACATTGATGACTATATCGATGGAGAAGACAGCGAGGCAGAAGATGCAGATGCCAGACAAACTCGTAAGTTTATTGATTTCTAGGACTAGGTTCACGTATTTACATATTACTTTATATATAGAGCGTCATAAATTGGAGAATATGGGTGTATTGTAGTCTATCCATTGCTTGATCAGATATAAACATAAAAATTACTGTCTTAATGCTATTTTATCAAGTCTCTATTGTTGGTGAGGTTATGTCAGGGAAATGATCGTAAAAGTCTAGCAGATCTGTCACAACATCCCTCACTGCTTGCACTGATATATTCTCAGAAGCGCCCCACATGTCAACATATTCACTCATGGACATTGACATTTCGACTTCAGAGGTTCGTAATGCAAGATACAGGCATGCAAGTCCAATGCCTGGTATTGAGTGAGTCAGGGCAATCTTGGGGGAGCATAAGCTGCGTAGTGCAGATCCTTGTTAGAAGGCATATCCACTCAGAGATGTGTCAATCTTACCTGTCCCAAACATACATCCACGCCAATCTAGCAATGGCACTCATTTCTGGCTCCATATCTACAAACATAGCCTTAGAGTATGTCTCAACAGACAGCATTGCTGATATTACCGTTTTCCATCTTTTTCCAAACTTCTTTCTGAGTAGTGTGAGAATGATGATGGTGTTTTTTGCTCGTCTTCTTGGTTTCATCTGTCATGAAATATCGAATTGATCCCAATCCTCTCAAAACATTCAAGCAGTATGCAAATGGCAGCTCCACTTCCAAATCAAATCCCAATGCTCTAACCAACAAAAGCTCGCTTGTCACTAATGATGATCTCATTTTAAAATAATTCTCATCTACGTTCAATGTTGTGCCTTTGGGATGGTAGTATCTAACAGTGACGGTGTGAGTGCAAATGTTTATATCAACAGGGGGATATCTACCTGTAACCAACATTGACGAGATCTCTTACTTTTCTAGGCACTTCTGTTGCTTTGCAAGCCAATTGCAAGCAAGTCGTGGTCAACAACTACTTGATGGTTTAGCGTTTGTGATGATGGCTGGATATGGGATTGTGCTCTACCTCTTCATTCCGATATAAAGCATCTTCTTCTGTGAGTGCTCCATCCATGTTTATCACTTTTTCTTTGCTGTTCATGAATTCATTAAAGCGATGGTAATATAGCACGGCTGTTGCTGTAGTTCTAATAGGTCTAGATGGAGTGAATGAAAGAAAAGTGTCATTTAGCAGTGATGCGTTATTTATTCACAACTATGATAGTTACAAATCTAGCATGGAACTTGATTGCCTCAAAAATTGTATAGGAGCAATGCTGGGTATCAGAGGTGCAACCTCTTTTGTATGGTTGATGCTGCTGCTGCTGCTGGTGCTTCTCGTGGACATGATAGCTATACAAAGGCCACCTAAAAAGAAACCTGTCTCGTACAAAAAATTATTTAAACAAAACTGAACCCTCAGGATGTATGCTCTTGATTGGTTAAAGGACCATCCTGCCTGCTTAGTTGAACTGATTCTGCACCCGACCATCTATCGTTAATTCATCAGGAACAATCAAATGGCTGATAACAAATGTACGAGGGAGGACATTTTACTCTTTGATTGTAAGATTATCAACAGACAAAAGGGATACTTTTATTAGTATAGAAATAGAGTGCAGTTACGTTATCAGAAGGTGTACGATGAATATGTTTGTGTGCTGGGAGTGGTGTCTACTTGCTTTGGCTCTAGCTTCAAGCTTCGTTCATACAGTCTATCGACATCTCTATCTTGATCTAGCTGACCTCTGATATAGTCTTGGAACTCGGGTATAGTGTGAAAGTTGTATGCAAAGCTTTGAAACTGCTTAAGCTCTCGAATGACCTCTGCCGTCTTTTGTCGCTTGGCAAAATTGATCAAATTACTCGACTTGTGAAGATAGTCTGGATTACCGTCTTCGATAAAGGTCAAGTCTTGCAGGTATATACCTAAAAATGGTATACAGGGTGGGTTGACCGAGTGGATAATCTCACGATATTCTGTAAAATTGCGGTTTGCACCAAGCAACTTTCGGATTTGGGCTAGTGTTTGGATAGTGCTCTTGTTTGTCATCTGTTTCATACTATCAGTATCTGGCTCTTTTGCGATTGTAACGTGCTACATACCATCCACGTTTTCTTCAATCTGCCCACTGCGCTATTGTCAAAAGCGGACAAAACTGCCATACATGTATTGTAATTGTTTATACTACGACAGTACTATGAAACACAATTGTGAATAGGTGGTACATATTCAGCGGTTGGCGCGCACTTACATCTGCTACTTGGACCCAATATTTGACTACAACGGATCGCTTCTTGCTCTCCTCGTGTAGTAGAATGCTCTCAGTGACCCAAGCTGTGAGACGGTTGCAATACTGGATAGATTGCTTGATGTTCATTGCAATGGATCCATCTGCGCCATCTCGAGACCAGGCTTTTCCCAGGCATTCAATAGGACGAATGCTACTATATAGCTTGAAATCCATGATGCTCAACTGCCTTGACATCTCCAATGGGTCTGTATCAAACAGCTGGATGTTCATTACATTTTTAGGGTATATAGGGTCTGGTCCAGAAATGGGATTTTGTACAATCTTCTTCATCTCGCCATGTGCACTCTCTAGTCGTCTGCGAATAAGCTTTTGTAACTGGTTTGCCGCGAACGCTGAAGAATCTCGAATGCTGGTGTTTGTAAAGTGTTCAATGCGGCTCAGCAGGTACTCGTCTTCATCAATGTACGAGTTTTCGAGCCAGTTCTTCAGCACATTGAAGACTCTATATCAATAATAAGCAGCTACCCATGAATTACTGTGTGTGCTACACTCTACCTGAGACGAATCAGCTTTTGTTTTCTCTCGGTCCATAATTCAAGCTGCTCAGGAGTTAGTCGCTCAGGCGGGAGCAGGTTGTAACGGCTCTCCAGCAGGCTGATAAATTCTTCAGTGGTACAAAAAGAGCGATACGTGAGTAAAAAAGTGGCAATAAAGTTTGTGTCTAAAGGATGTGATACAGAAAATGTTAAGTTGCCATCATTGAATAGCCTTTGTTCCAGGGCAGCAATTACCTAAAGTATCATGCACTGTCAATCGTTCCACAAGAGCAGGAAGTGTTCCACCTTTGACAGTGCTATCAGCGCCGAACTCAATATCACTCGAGTTGAGATCAGTGCTCAGACTTTCATTCATGGCGATTTCCGTGGTTCGGTCATCTGATCGTATGCTCTGTTGTCTTCTGCGTGAGGCAATGTCTGCTACGGTCATGCGGCGAACATTTGGATTGAATTCGTGGCTGATTTCATCCGTAGTGAGACGAGCGCCTATGGTGCTCATTCCTAATTCAGCGATTGAATCAACGGCAGTTCTGTCTGAAAAAGATGAGCTTGTTGGAGACATGACGGACAAGATAGAAGCAACTGAATCATCTCTGCTCATCCCCATGGCAACCTTGCGCTCATTAACCATCTCAATGACATTTTGTTGGATACCCTTAATGGCGGTCTCTACATTCATTATAGCTTGGCTGATTGTGTCCACTGCCTTTTCCACATCCACATGGGTGTTTGTCAGTGTTTGTATGGCTCCAAAAAGATGACCTATCGCTGTATAAAGGTTCTGGCGACTCGCTAAGTAGCTGTGAATAGAAGGCATTGTGTTTCCATCCGAATCATCCAATTGAATATTGTCCAAAATGCCAATGTATTGAGTGATCTGATTTGAGAGCGTTCTGAATATAAAGACAGCTAGAGATCGTTCCTTATCGTCAGAATGCTTGCCACTTTGCGCTTCATCGTGCTTTTCCAGAATGGAACAAGCAATTTGTGTCAATTCTTCTGTTGTGCCGTAAATTTGCAAAGAATATGCTTTCAAATTGGACACCAAGTCTTGATTCAGCAGGTATTTTGTCTTTTGTAATAGAGACGTAGGCGTAGGAGGATCTGCACTTTTGGCCTTTCCGTCGCTGGAGGTGCTTGCACTGTTACTTAATGTCGCTGATGTGATTTTGAGAGGATGTGGTGAAGAGAGCGATGGTTCAAAGGGCAGCTGTGAGATATCATCCAAGAGCCGAGGGTTCACGGGATTCACGGTAACATTGTGCTGCTGACAAATTGTAACAAAGTTTCGCACAGCCACCAGTACATCGTTGGCATCACGCTGGACCTTTTGGAAGATGAACACAGCTGATGAAGAGAATTCTGATATTTCGGATCCCATTTTAGCAGATAATACCAACTTTGATAGTGATGACATGACAGCTCTTCTAGGTTCTCGGAAGCTTGAGGTTTGCATTAATAGAGAATCCTTCTCTAATGAATTAGAAGCGTACAGCATGAGTCGTACAGCCTCTACAATAATGGCAGTCTTTGGCTGAAGATCTGCGTAAACGCCTTTTTGTGTTGATAATGTAAGCTGGCGGATAGCAAATGCAATGTCTGTTGCAAGCTTGTTCCATGTAAATACTTCTCCTATGAGTGAATCCTCTTTATGGATCGACGAATGCTTTGATTGATTGAGGTCGCTATCGACGTCGCTTTCTACATCGTCATCAGATGCCTGCTTTTCTTCTTGCGTCTTTTTCTGGATAAAAAAATATATGTATGACAAAAATTAGGTGGGAATAGTAACATTAGAACAGGGCACAAGCTCATACCAGATGTCCTGTTTCAGTGTCAATTTCGTCGTAATCCCAAGTTGTCTCTTGAGTGATTAAATTGCAAAAGTAAGGTCTGCCTTGAGGTGTTTTTCTCTCAACCCAGTTATCCATGAGCTATATACCGCAATCAGTGCCAAATAGATGTTATGTACGTTTGATTGCTTACTTCTTTTACTGTCGGTGGGGCTGGCTTCCGCTCCAATTCTTCTGGTGGTTCCTGAAGATTCTTAAATTCCCGTGGATCGTCGTTCGAATATACGCTGCTACGTCTACTAGTGTCAATTGCTGCATCATCAAAGTTGAAAAGATGAGGATTCTGGGTAGTAGATTGTCCAGTGTACTCATTGTAATAGAGCCACGACTTGCCGTCATCTGTCATTTTTATCGTCCAGCCGTCTGGTAGATTAGCATTGTTTCGACTGACTTCTGAGCTGCTTGAACTGTGTATCGAGAATCTGCTTCCCTGTTGCATATGGTTTGCTGGATGTGGCGGGAGTGATTTCTCTGGATGTCTTGGAAACACGGTTATCTCTTCAGAAATAACCTGAACATAATTGCTAGGGAACCATCCTCGCTGGCCGTTGCACCTGCATATTAAAGCTTAGATTATCAGATTACGCATGCCAGCATGCTATCCTACCAGCCATTCCACCATCCAGATTCCAGCTTGGATAAGACTTCTATCTGATCTCCCTGTTCAAAGTTCAAACAGGTGCTCTCTTCAGAATGAAACGCATAAAGGGCTTGCACTCGGCATAAAATCTTTGGAGGAGGCATAGGCAGCGTAGACATTTTATGATACGTATTTCAAGCGAGAAAGAAAGGGAAATCAAGAATGTTTAACAAAAAAGTATTTTGTATTAACTCAGCTTATAAAACATCCATATTATAAAGAGAAACTTTTGCTTATCAAAATTCAAGAGGGTATGACAAATTACACATTGAGGCAAACATTTGATTAGTTCTTATTGTTTACAGATCTTACAGCGAGCGTCTTTAATGATTCACTAAAACGCTCTCATGGTTAATAAACATAAATAAATAACAAATTGCTTATCAACTCTTTAGTGAACAACAGAATTGATGCTATACTACTCTGCAGAACGGATTAAATGACTTTTTTAAGGCTTTGTGTTACTGAATCTGTCGTGTCACTCACAAACGAGATAGATTCTCTAATTACAGTGTTACATAGATGGTTCAAAAGAGAATGGCCTATACCAGGCATACCATTAATATAAAGGCTCATATGAAAGAGAGAGACATCTGCTCATCGCTGTGGTAAGGCACGTTTCGTTGCAACAACTTCATCATGGTGGGCTCCTCATCAATAAGGAAGTTCGAATGGCAAAGATAACAGGCAGATGCTTGCTTGTACGTGATGTCACGATCGCATCAACAGCCTATCGTTCGATCCGAATGTATGTAAAATCCACAAGGAAAAAGATATGAGCAGCTCGCTAACTATACTTGTCGTATTTCCATGTAGAATGCATGTGCATGTATGGACATTGCTGCTGCTGAACATTAAATTAATGGGTTTTGTTGCACAAGCGAGCAATTTTTATGACAGCTGTAAAACTTTATTGTATGTAAAAATAGCATTGAATAATAGCATTCACGTAGGTTATAATTGAAAGCTTATATCTTGCATATTGCGGTCAGTTTAGAAAAGCTATAACGCCGTCATTTATATCACATTCTCTTGGGAAACACTACTAAAGGGTGGAATTGGTAAATGGAATTCTGATTATTGCTGATTTATAATGCTATTTGGTAGCTTCCGCATCAGTATCCAAAACAAATATAATCAAGACTGTTGAGCAATGTATTCGCAAACAGCGCTTTAGAAACCCATCGAATTTGATCAAGACCGAATGTCTTTCGACTGGAATATAGTAGTCCATTACTGCAGTCAGATGAAATTTATAGTGGAAGAATTACAGTAGTCGCTCTATATAAGGCTACTTTTTTGGCGAGGTTTTTTTAGCCTTATTGCCCGCATAACCTTAACTGGCGCGCGTGACTTCTGTCAAAAAAGTCGTGCGCGTAGAATCTATTACTATAATAGTTGATCAAATAAATCAACTTGATACCTCCCCAGTAACATTCATTTATCTGTATATTTTACTTCTATTGAACGTAATATCCTATCATGTGCCTTAATCAAAGATCAAGAGATCGCCTCACAATCGAGCAAAAGTATCGCATTATTATGCACAACATGCACTTTCCTAATCTGACGCAAATGCAACTCGGTCAATGGGCTCAAAAGGAATTCAACCTTCATCACTCAGTCAAGCAAAAAACTGTATCGAACGTCTTGAATTCACAGGACAAGGTGATCAAAGCTTACGAAGGAGGAAATTTGAAGGGAAAAAGCAGCAGAGCCTTGACGATGCCACAATTGGACAATGACATTTTGGAGTACATTCAAGCCATGAATGCAAAATCTCTTCCTGTCAATCGTGGAACTATTGCAGCTTTTGCAAAAGTAGTCGCACACAGAAAGTACCGCATGCATGAATTGCCAAAGAATAAGCAAATCCATTTCTCAGATGGATGGCTAACCGATGTTTTCAAGAGAATTGGTGTCAAGTCAAGACATTTATATGGTGAAAAAAGCTCAGTCGACTTAACATCATCTAAGATTGTCGAAGAACTCAGAAAGATTGAAGAATTGTTGGAGCCATATGATCCCAAAGATATTCTCAACTTTGATGAAACTGGCTTATACTACGAGCAACAACCAACTCGCACCATTTGTCAGGAACCTTTAGGTGGTTCAAGAAAAAGCAAGAACCGATTCACAGTTGGACTAATCACCAACTATGATGGATCCTATAAAGGGCACCCCATTGTAATTGGGAAACGAAAGACACCAAAGGCAGCAAACAAAAAACCTGCTTTGTACAGAAGAACCACCAACATCGGGCAATCCCATTACGTGGAGTACCATTCATCTCCCAATGCATGGATGAACACCGACATCTTTAGGAAGTACGTAAAACGTTTGAATGCGTCTTTCGTTTACGCCGGAAGAAAAGTTGCTCTCTTGGTTGACAATGCTTCAGTGCATAAATTGAAAGAAGAATTCAGCAATATTAAGTTGATTTTCCTTCCAGCAAACACAACAAGCAAGTTGCAGCCTTTGGATGCCGGTAAATCAACAAATTTCATTGATATACGTACTCATCTCTAATCACACACTCGATAGGAATCATTGCGAACTTCAAGGCTCAGTTTCGTTGGCACCAATACTACAGGGCAGTGAACAAGTATCTTGCTGGGGTAAGCCTTGATCTTACCGAGGAATACAGAATGGATGAGGTGGATGCTCTGTATTTTCTTGCTGATTCTTGGATCAAAGTTAAGCCTCAAACAATCCAAAATTGCTGGGATCATACGAAGATCCTTGATTTTAAGTTTGCTCAGAGACAGAGAGTCGACTCGGAGGATGTACTCCCATCTTTCGAGCTACCTTTAGACGATGATCTAGTCAGCCAGTTGAACGAAATCATCCCTGAACTTCCTGGAAACAGAAGTAATGATGGGGTTCAATTGGTAACTGAAGTAAACGACTTGGATCTAAATGCAGATGAGTCTGATGCAATCGTTTTTAATCCCGTGATTGTTGAATTTGAGGATGGCGATGATGTTACCCATGGATCACAAGAGCTTGAGGTAGAGGAAGAACCAGTAGAGATTTACGATGTTGATACGAAGGAGATAAGAGAGAAGTTGAAGCATGCGTATGAAACTATCTTGTACCATACCATCCCAATGGATGAAAAAGAAAAGTCTATGCTGAAAACTATCCGTAGGAATCTGAACGATATCAGATCGGAGGAAGTAGCAGAGAAAAATCAAACAGATTTACGTGATTATTTTGTTTAAATGTGTTATTTTTCAATAAAAGCTATATATTTTTTATTATCTGATTGGCCTTAAATTCAATCTCAGCGATCACCACTATGAAATAAGGCTAAAATTTTTAGAATCTGTAGCCTTATATAAAATTAGGCTATTAAGGCTAAATAGCTGGTAAAAAAAAAAACCTGAAAAATTTCAGCCTTATTCCCCGCATAGCCTTATATAGGACGGCCTTATATAGAGCGACTACTGTAATACAAAAAGAAGAACCTACTTTAAGTAATCATTTCAGTTATATTTCTTTCCATTTGGCGTTGTTGACCGATATGAAGTTGATTGCAAATTTGTAGCCGTATTCTTTCAGTATAGCTCAAAATTATCACTTCCAATTGCCCCTGTGTCCTTCCAACGTTTGATCATCATATTTTTCGATGATAAACGAGCGCATATTCACAACAAGTTTGTCCCAAATGAATGAAAACTAATTTTCACTCGTACGAGGTCCTGGATTTACAAAACAATTCTTAATTTCTTAATCTCTGCGAGAAGTTAGTAATTAACGGCGCATGTGGTACATTTAAACTTTCCTAAATCTTCAATATTTAAGCTATCGACACCTTGTCCATCCTTATAATCGTCATTGTCTTTCTTGTTATTTCACGTCAGAGAAAGCGGTTGCTGTCTGTTTGACAAACAAGCCTTATCTTGACTGAAAAGGGCCAAGCGGATTGCCTGAAGGAATCAAACACTAGCAGAGAGTGCTTGAAGAATCGAAATCCAACTGAATGTGGCTTTTCATATTCATACTTGTTTCTTGGCTAATTCTAACGCTGGTCAGTATTTTCCTCTAAATACGAAACACTAACGTATAGGAACCGGCTTTTTATATACTGGATACTTTACAGTTTTCTCGCTTAATCATTTGACAACTAATGAAGCGACTGAAAACCCCTTTATATGCTTAGCAACCCCTAAAGTGTGCACATAGTAACTGCTCTGATATGAAGTCTCTAGCATCAACATAGGGAATAAAAAACTATTCCCCCTTTTGTCAAAGCATTGCACACCGTTGACCCTTTGCCACGCCAAAACAAAGCGATATACAGCCACGCGGTTTTGAATAATACAACGTTTTCCAGCACCTAACTCTTCGAGCTAGTGATTGCTGGTAGCGAACAGGTTCTTGTATATACGGTACCTCATTACTCAGAGTTGTCTCTTTTTGAGAATCATCCATTTCTAAACAACAACTCACTATCCAATCTAAAATCCAACTACATCATCGTTTTCCTCATAAGATTTTACTATAAATATAAAAACATGTTACTTTCAATGCTCTAACATTAATATTGCAAACATGATTTTGTAAGATCCAAAAATGAACAGCTGAAAATACTTCTTTGCGCATTCAAAATCTTCAATGTGAGGTAAAAGATAGCAGCCCATTAAATTGGAACATGTTGGAAACCAATAATAACAATGTACGTTTGGTAGGGCATTTGGTAGCGAGAGGACCTGGAAGTACCTAATGTAGTGTTGCCCTAGTACTACCGATAGTATTGTTAAGCACAAAGAATAAAAGGATTATTATTTGTAGCTTATAAAAAATGTTCAATATTATAAAAACAAGAAAAGACTTATTTGAATAAGATCAGACACAAAAACTAAAGATTTATTGATGAAGACAAGAGTTATTCTATTTATACTAAGTTCTGAATGCCAAAGTAGCAATTTATCTTGTACAACGCTTATCACATCTGGTGAACCTCAGTATTTAGATAGCTGAGATGCACTTCACTTATCATAGCTTGTCCATGTTGTTGCACAACACAGACATATCTACCCATCAAGAATACCTTAATCTTTATAGACAGTTGTAGCCCTTCTGGCACAACAAGTATCACTTTCTCCACATATTGAATTTAAACGACATCATTCACACGAAACTGTTTAGTGGATGCTAAGTCAAATAATTGCATCTTATCTTAATTTAGAACAAAGAGAGATTTGAATCCTGTTTATTTCGATAGATTTTTATTAGAAACATATAGTCATGGTAAATGGCAAATCAATAGGGGATCAATAGAAAATCAACTAGCTAAAGTCCTTTGGTACTTCAACATCTGGGCCAATCAAATCGCTTGAAAACTCCGCTGACCTAAAAAAAATTTTGCGAGGGTTTCCCCCTGTTTTGAGGTGAGGCAAAATTTTAAGCGCCGCTATAATAACAATATAGCCGCTGCTATCATCAAACTTCCCCCAGGCGCTAGAGCATGCCTTACTTACATCACCTAGCTTTAAATTCTGGCATTGAGACCCTCAATCATCACTAAAGTAAGTAGTGATAACCAAGTGAAGGCAGCCTATCTACCTCCTAGCCTCGGATAGAGTCTTGTTGAGCTTCAGGGATAGGCACATCCACACAACGTAAAAAAAAGGTATGCTTCAAAGAAACATAATAAGAATAAAAGAAAGAGGAAAAGAACATACTACTATAGGAGTATAGTAGTATGTAGGCAAAAAAGGAACACTCACACAAAAAAGGTGAGTCATAAGAAAGCCATAACAACAAATACAACATCAAAGATGTTCAGAACAGCTGGCTGTTGTTGCAACAAAAATGCATACATGAGCAATGTACATGGTAATAATAGTCGGATGTAAGCAACAAAAACACGCACAATTGCAGGAGCAACAGCAGTATTATAAGTGTGCAGTACAACATAGTGACTAACGTTGTTTCATGTGAAGCGACAAAGGCAACATAAACAACAACCCACGGCCATATAACAAAGTAATATTACAAAGGCAATACAGATATATAGCTGCACATCATGCTTATTGTTTCTACATACGAAGCAACAACATTGCAAGCATCCATTGAGCTGATCATATCACAGCCAACGAAAGAAAAAGAAAGCGCAACAAAATAAACATCATGAATGCAATATCATGAGAAAGGAAGCAACAATACAAACGTTCAAAGAGGTTTTATATCATTGCGACCAGAAGAAAAAATATACTTACCACTTACCACAGACACAGATAGACCAGAGAATACGCAATCACCGGATATAAGTCAGAGAACGAGCATGCACCAAAGACAGTAGACCAGGAAAGACCAGACTAGCAGCAGCAGCAACACCATCAGCAACACCATCATCGTAGAATAACCGAAGAGCGGGTGACACCAGAGACCAGCAGACAAAGATTAACGAAGCAACCATCAGAGACAGAGACCAAAGAAGCAGCTACCAGACATAATAAACCAAAGTAGCAAGCAGCAGAGATAGCAAAGAAGTAATGGCAGCAGCACCGACATCAAACAGCAGGCAAAAAATTATCGAAACCTAATAAACAAATTCGATTAATGCTTGTTCTACATCTTTCTGTGCTCGTTATTGAATGGCACCTACTATATTCCACTTCAAAGAAGCAGTATCAAGTACTTTTAAGAATGCAAGGCCGTGTTATCAGAAGTTAGAGTGTTATTTTCAATCAAAAGAGTTCCAAAACCAATATGGTTTGATACTAAACGCGTCTTGCAAAAATGCTAAAAAAAAAAAAAAAAAAAAAAAACGGTGGTATGGAAAAATGAGAGGGCGACCTACCCGACGTCACGGCCAGTAGATTTGGTTTCGGTCTTCTGCCGTGGTGGCAGCCGTAACTGCTGCACTTTAATTTGCAATTGTGCAGTAAGTATTTTCATGTTCAAATTTGACTTGATCTCACATTCTTTAAATGTTTTTGCTCAATTTGACTATGGAAATTGTCGTTGTTATACTTTACTTTCTAATGCATTTATGAAGAGTCAATGAAGGCGCATCGAATGATACTGGTTGCACTCAGCTTTCAGACCGAAAATAATGAGCAATTTGCAAACATTTCAAAACCGGTTTTTTGCGAATATGTCATAATTTAGCATATACAAGTCTCATAGAAAAAGCTTCCAGTATTGCATTCGACCTTTACGACCAATTTGGTCTGATATGTATCATAGGAAAAGTCTCCATTTTTGGGGTGAAAAACGCGATCGTTTAATTTTTGATGAAAACCATGAGGGGTACCTCATGCTTTTTGGTCGAATTTTGTTCATGTTTTTTTGATCCCAAAAAAGTTGAGCAAACATGTCAGAAAGTAACTGCCAGATGAGAGCAACTGTTTTGTACTATGCCGACGATCTAAAACGGCCTTGGACGCAAGAAAACGCAGCTCAAATGCATTCAAATTTTGCTGTATTATGGACACTAAGGACTAAAAAGTGGAAATACCAGTATGCTACTTGCCCGTATATGATGTAGATACGTGTATATGGATGTAGAGCATCAGATAAGAGTCAGATCCACAGATATTATAAAGGGTTCTCATGTGTAAGTAGAGGGTCAGCTTGAACGTAGTAGTATTATGATAAGATACACAAGGGTAACCGGTAGCTCGAGCTGTCGCTGTACAGGTTGGTTTTCTACCTTCGCTACGCTTCGGTGAGAACCATCCGAAGCATAAACACTCATATGATTAGTGATTATATATCAATCAACAATCAGGGTTCCTCTTCTAACATTTTAGCTATATTAATTTTGGGATATTAGCTTGTTGTGCCAGAAGGGCTACAACTGTCTATAAATATTAAGGTATTCTTGATGGGTAGATATGTCTGTGTTGTGCAACAACATGGACAAGCTATGATAATTGAAGTGCATCTCAGCTATCTAGATACTGAGGTTCACCAGATGTGATAAGCGTTGTACAAGATAAATTGCTACTTTGGCATTCAGAACTTAGTATAAATAGAATAACTCTTGTCTTCATCAATAAATCTTTAGTTTTTGTGTCTGATCTTATTCAAATAAGTCTTTTCTTGTTTTTATAATATCGAACATTTTTTATAAGCTACAAATAATAATCCTTTTATTCTTTGTGCTTAACATAGCTAAAGGCCCGCGGCAGCGCAAGCCGCCTGAACGTAGTTTGGTTTCCACCGAAGCGAAGCGTTGGTCAGGAAACCACCCAAAGTGCTGAAAGGCTCGTATGCTATAGTAAAAGTCTTCATTTTTAAGGAGAAAAACGTGAACGTTTGATTTTTGATGAAAATCACGAGGGGTACCTCATAGGGCGGCCAAAGTTGTTTTTGGGCGTTTTCTGGTTAAAAAGCAGCACCAACCAAATGCACTACAACATTGGCCACCCTTGATGATCTGCTGTCAACGTTGTCTCACATCCTTTCCTTTTTTTTCAGTCTACAACTTATTTTGGTTGCGTTTATTATGCCACTTACATCTGCTTATGACTTGAAAAAGAAGCGCGAGTATGAAGAGACGTGAGGAGAAATTGAAGGAGTTAAAAGTGGCAAAAGAAGCTAAAAAGACGAAAAAGCATGAACCCAGTTGCAACTGGAGCGGCAAGACTGAAGGTTTAGACAACAATGTTACGTTCAGTGCTTATCTGCTGGATCTACTCGTCGAAGACAATGGCATGCTGCTGAAGATGTACAAGTGAATTAGGGTAAATGGAAAACGCCTTGATTCCACAGGATCGGGTGCAATGTGAAAGGTTATCAAGTGCATGAAAGATGCTGGTGGTAAGAATATTTCCACTGAAGCCGTGCGAGGAAAGATTCGAAGAATCATCAATCAATTCAAGAAGGTGAGCCAGTACCAGTTTGAAACAGGGAAAGGCGTGGATGAGGACTGACTATCTAGTCAAAGGTAGTGCTACATTCTACACTATACGCACATTACATACTGACATCTTGAATCATAGCGCAAATGGAGCAAGATTGTCTGCGCTTTCAAGAGTTAAGGGAAACACTAGGCGACAAATGTAAACCATACTCTCGTTCACTCCAGACTGGCCAAAGTAGCAAAGATCTTTTCGGGTCAAATCAATCATTACCCACAGTGAGCAATACCTCAGAAGCGACTGACATTCTACTAGTGTCCACAAGCTCTGTTCGTCATGTCGTTCCTGAGCCATCAAAAAGTCGCAGAAAAGGAAAAGGAAAGTCGATCAGCGAAGTTGTTCTTGGTGACATCCCTCAAAGAAGTCCAGTTCAAATTGTCGCTGAGAATTATCTTGGATCCTCTTTGTCAATCCAAAAGAAAGAGGCTAAAGCAAGATTGATGATTGAACACGTTGAGAAACCTGCCGAAGATATCGGAGAAGACCCCGCAGAGACAGACAGAAAATTAAAAGAAGTTATTGATAATACTGTAGGGGAAAAAACTGTCCCGTTCGTTCAAATAATCTTGACTTTTACCCAGTATATTGCCAAAACTCAAGAAGAAAATACCTCCAATACTGCGTTCGATAGAACAGCTAACAGAAGTTACAGCAACATATAACACTTATGGTTGGACTATATTTTAATCCCAGTATAACCAGTCAAAGTGGGAAGTGTCAAAAATGGTAGGCGGGTAATTCTAGATGATATAAAATAGTTGATATCTCTACTTCCAATAAACGTATCGAAGAGATCTAAAAAACTACCCGCGGTATGTTCAGAATATTTAATGCCCCAGGAGCATTCTAAAAGTATAAAAGAAGCTAATTTTTTCATATTTTTTCTTTATTTCTTTGCTTTCATATTTTTTTTCAAAACTTTCATTATGTTTGCTCGTTTAACACAAGATCTGCGCAACACTCTCCAATCTTTGCTCCAACATGGTCTTTCGTTATCAAAGATAAAAAAATATGTATCCAAAAGTCGGTAACTGTAGTCTTACAAGGCTCAGAAAACTCTATTGCCCTGACCTAGCTCTACCTGCTGGCGGAAGACAGAAAAACCTGGTACTAAAACTATGTCCCTAGTGTCAAGAGAACTTCGATCAGGTACTTTAGATAGTCCCGGAGCAGCGCAAAAAAAGTTTAAGATTGATAAGCCAAGATATGTCAATTACTGACATCCACAAATCATTGAGAAGAAATGGTCTTAAATCTCGAAGAAAACCAAAGATCAATTTTGTTAGCAAGACAAACAAGCGGTTTCGATTGGCGTGGGCTAAAAAGCATGGGCATCTTACTATTGCTGTTTGGCGTTGTTGAGTGTTTTCGTATGAAACAAAAGTAAACCTTTGGGGCTCAGATGGTAATTCGTTTTACTGGACGAATGGTGGCCGAACCATGCAGCCGTATCAAGTCCAGTCTTAGGTGCAGAGAAATGATGGTGGAGTCATGTTCTGGAGTTGCGTAACAGCGGAGGGGTCTGGTTATGGTACTACCATTATCGAGGGCTCAATAAACTCGGGCTTGTATGTCGATATTTTGAAGTCATCATTGGACAACACTCTTTAGCACTTTGGGAAGACACCATCTGATGTGTGATTTCAACAAGACAAAGCAACACCGCATACCGCGGGCATTACTAAGCATTGGTTCACCGAGAGTGGGTTAAACCTAGACGAAAATATGAATTGTCCAACCCAAAGTCCCAATCTTAGTCTCATTGAACATGTATGGCATCTCCTAAAGCTTCGTCTTAATAAGTGTTCCACTAGACCCTCTACAAAAGAAGAACAAAAGCGGCGTATTAACATAGAATGGTACAAAATAACAGAAAAAGAGTGCCCAAAATATATTAACAGTATGCCTGCCCGAATCAAGGCTGTCATTAAGAGCAAAGATGGTTCAACTCACTATTATTGACTTTATAATAAAATGTAAGTTTTTGTATTATATATATTTTTTAATCAATAAACTCATTCGATTTTAGTTTTTGAAAAAGTCATAAATATATATAGATAGCACTACTTTCTCTCATTCAAACGATATATATCTCGACTTTGTATAAAAAGAAATGACTAAAAACTAATGCAAAAAGACAATTTTTTAAACGAACGGGAGAGTAGATACATCACCAAAAGCAATTTCAATAATCTCGCTGTAACTACAATCCAAATGGGGGTCAATGGCCAGAGTATCACCGAATTGATGTTGGTCAGATCCTTCACCAATACGGAGCAAGTATTGAGCGAAATCGTTAGAACCGAATTGAGATGAGGAAGGGCCTTCATCGTTGGTGAGTCTCATATTTTGAGTCAGGCTGAGACTTTTAGTATGAGACATCAAGTATGATGCCTTCAAAGAGGCTGCAGCAGCATCTGCCCTTCAACCTCTCTTGACTACCGGGAGAACTTGACGAAAATCCCCTCCAAGAACATCGACTTTTCCACCAAAAGGCTTTCCAACATAAGAAATATGTACTGAGGACATCAAATCACGTAGCGATCTGTCTACAGCCTCAAATGCGTGCTTGTGAGTCATTGGTGCTTCATCCCAAATAATCAGCTTTGCTTCCTTCAAAAGTTTAGCAGTGTTTGATTGTTTTGAGTAGTGGCAGGTTGATGTTTGGTCTGTCTTGAGAGGTATCTTGAAAGTACTGTGAGCAGTACGACCACCTGGTAAAAGAGTTACTGCGATACCTAAAGAAGCAGTTGCCAAAGCAATTCCTGATTCTGCTCTAACCTTAGTGAGAAGAGCATGATACAGATACGTTTTTCCAGTACCACCACCGGGATCATCAATGAAGAAACATGTAGGGATACCAAGACCAGGATTGTTTACAGAATTAAGCACAGTGTTGTATATTTGAAGCTGATCAGCGTTCATCCTTTCCTCATAAATTCGAACTTCAGTAGCCAAGGTCTCCAGATTATACCCAACTACCTCTTGATCAAATAATGATCGAAGCTCTTCATCCTCCTGATTGAAAAGAGATTCATCGATTTGGGGCAGCTCTGGATAATTCTTGGCTGATTTTCCATGCGTCATTAATTTTCTACTAATGTCAATCAATGCCTTTTGATAGCAAGATTCCAGCTGAGCATCAGTCAATTTTTGTAGAACAGCTTGAGATTGTTGAATTTCATGAATAAAGTCTTCAGACAGTTGAACCTTGTGATTATCCCATAGTTGTTTGTAGGTGGAGATAGTGCAAAACATCAGAATGGTTACAAAAAGATCTCGCACCTGAGAGGATCCAGTTCTTATCATCGCATAATATCCTTCATCGAGACAAAAATGCCATTCATCCTCGTTTGCTAAGAGTCCCATGGATTGAGCAGCTTCACGAAATGTGGCATATTGAACACCATTGACGTTTTTTAAATTATCAAAGCTTTGAGGGCCACGAACATGCAATAAAAGTAGACGCATGCAATATTTCTCCATATTAGCAGCACTTGGAGGCACGAAATACATTCTGCCTATCCCCTTAACACGGTTCTGGCTGTTGATTCCTCGCCTTCTTTTTACCCATTTTTTCTGCTTTTTGTCGAATGAATAATGTCTTGGGACATCAATATAAAGCAAATTCTGCGCAAAGACGTCTCCTGATGCGTTCAATTCAAAAAATGCTTGCAAAGTAGTCTTCTTTGCTATGGCAGCATTTACGGCATTGGCAATAGTAGTGTTGTTGTTAAAGTACACCCTGTGCTGATTTGGAAGATCAACTGCCAGTCGAGTAACTGACGGAAAAGTAGAGTGTAAATTCTTTCCAAGTAAGCGCCAGCACGCTTCAGACGGGGAAATGTATCTGGCATTGACCCAAGTTGAGATCTCGTCTCTATTGGTATTATCTTCTTGAGGCTGCCCTACTGTAGGAGCAGATGATGTGGCCGTAGAGGTGGATGCTGCTGTCATTGGAGAAGTGGCAGTATTGCCGTTGGTTGTGATATTGACATCTTGGGCTTGGTCTCTACTTAATTTGACTTGAGATTTGTCGCTACCCTTTGTGATATATTCGTGAAGATATTTGATTGCCTGGACTCCTGCGCAAATTTCAACGTTGATATGAGCATCATACTTTGTCACCAAGTATAAGTTATGAGGTACGACCCATGGATTATCAGCATAATAATCCCCAAATTTGACAGGCATGCTTCTTGGTTGACTTCGTCGTTTGTAATGAACAAATCCTTTAGAATCGATGAAAGTCTCTTCGGTGTATTGCTTTGGATATTGCTTGGTGCACTGGAGATTATCATCTAAGCATGGCCTTTTCTTATTGATGTTTTTTCCGCATGGAGTATGCATCATGTTTCTAACGACTGTAGCATACGCTTTGGGGTGCTTGCTTTGATCTGGGAGTTCGGCAGTGACATACTTATCATACGTTTCAAGAGTAGGTCTGCTCGGTTCATCCACAATAATCACCATATGAGCATGTGGCAGGCTACGTTTCTGAAATTCAACGACATGAGTAAAGCCAATGACATTACCAAAGATGTATGGCTTTGTCTTAATATAAGAAATCAACTCCTTGAGCTTCATGTCGAAAACTCGTGCACACAGATCCGGTCTGTTGTCAGTTGGGCTCAAACCACCGTTGCGTAATTCATTGACAATTTCGGGCCAGTTTGGATTGCAGGTAAATGTTATGAAATAGCTTGGTTAACCCAATGCAGAAACCATTGCCATTGAATCCTGATATAACTGCTGCATTGATCTTGGTGATCCAGTAGGTGATGAGGGTAAAATAATTTGCTTACCAATCTCCTCAGTGGAGATGGTGCTATCAGGTACCGCTGCATCTGTAAGCCCTGAATACAGCTCTGTTCGTAACGATCCCTGGTTATTTCGTAGATATTCCAAACGTCGATGTTCAACCTTTACATACATGTCCACTACATATTGATGAAAGAGCCGGCCGAAATAATGCAGCCTTCCTGCGTTGGGTCTCACTTGCAATCGATGAGCATAAAATGGCATTACGCTAATATTTTGCTGAGCTCTTCTAATGGTGGTAATAGGCCTTGTAACTTCTTGTTCGACATTATCGCCATCGATTTCAGCTTCAACTGCATTGGCAGCATTATCGTCATCAGTTTCGCTATTAACTGCATCACCTTCATCATCGTCTTCGAAGGAGGCATTCGTAGTAATGCTGAGTGGCATATTGACATTCCATCCGTTCTCACCTCTCGGAAACATCAAAACATAATGCATTGAATCATAGGATCTATGGCATTCACTTATAATATGTTCCACAGTGCCATTTCTACGAAATGTTGCCACATCTCTCCTTAGATTAAGGACATAGTTTGGATAGTCTGTGGAGGCTGGGTCTACAACAATGGCCGCCACTTCATCTATAGTAGGGGCAGAATAAGTTCTTCCTAATGTCGCTGTTGCCCGGCCACTAATCATGATGTGAAAACTGTCTTCATTATGAGCGAAACGTTGTCTTGCCATCTCAAAAGTCTGTGCAAAGGGACATTCTCTCATCATCATTTCTTGGAGACGCTCAAGCAGAGGTTCATGAAGCAGCGAAAATATACCTCTGCGCATGCTAGCTTGGTATTGAGGGTCCGTAGAACATATTTGAGCATACTATGGGGCAAATCCTGGCATAGAAGAGATAGGATCAATTCTGTGGTATGTTGAGCCTTTAACTCGAAATGTGTAAGTGCCACTGTTGAATCCACTGTAGCCCTCATCTTGCTGTGCACCAAGTGATGTAAAGGCAAAGCTGTTATTGTAGGCTCTACTGCTCTTTCTGAAATGCTGACTTTCTTGGTCTGAATCAGTAAGTAGAGATCGTAGTGGCTGGGGAGGATTTTGCAGGGCTTCCAATTGAACCTTTCCCTGTCTACAACACATCGAAAATTTGTTTTTTAAAAGCTCTTCAGTATACAACAATGCGTTACAGTTTGGACATTGACGATTCATGGGCTGCATAAAATGTCTGCAGTAAGTAGGGGAATTTGGATCATAATCAACATTTCGCTCAAAGAGATGGTTACTTTCTTTAAACTGGGTGTTATCAGTAATGTCATCTGTGTAACAAAATAAAAATTAATTCCATGTTTTTTAGTAATTCAAACAATATGCTATCTAGATCTCTATTACGACGTGGTCTTCTCAATGGTCGAGTATGTTCGTTTTGTTGTCTCGATCGCAGCCGTTGACTAGATCTCTGAGGCTGTGGGTCGTCGTTCAAAGAAAACGTTGCTGACAGCATTGAGCAGAGGAAAGATGGTGGTCTTTGTTGATTGATTGTAAAATCATTATTTTCATATGAGCCAGGCCTGATAGATGCCTTGAAGCTCAGGTTCCATATCAGGGTTGTAAAGTGCAAAAGGACTGAACATTTATTATGTTATGATATTGAATCAAAATATTTCCCTCAATGTAACGTAACCTCTGAAATCATCTTCGTGGGACCTTGATATGTAAGATTTCGACATTTTGGCTAGAAACCTCTTTTCATATTTTCGTAAATTGCTCAATCAGTTTATTCAAAACATCTAAGTTACATGGTATCATTTGATGCGCCTTAAAAAGCACTGGCCATAAGGGTCGATTTGAGTAACCTTGATGGGCTTGGGTGAGCTATCGTCATAGCATGGTTTAATGTAATTTTGATGGTTTAAAGTGTGATGTTTGTTATTGAAGTATGGAACCTGTGGAATTTGAGGCTTTATAGACTAAAATTCATGGAAAAAAAAGCATAAAAAACAGTAAAGTCAACTTGATAAAGGTAAGTTTTATTATCAAACTGACAGGTGTAAAGTAAGCTGAAGTTTCTCTACTGGCCAGGTAGATGATCCTTCTTATATACTATAACAATGGATAAAAATTCTGTTAATTAGATTGACAAATACGGTAAATAACTAAAATCATACAAATAAATGTATCAGTAAATTATCAGTTTATCATTCTGTGCAAAATTAAGACAATCCTTTATTGAATGAATTGTGTGGTCCCATTTATATCTTTGTGAATAATGTCAAATCCTGAGGTGTAAAGTCAAGTGTGATGATCCAGTAGATTGTCGTAAATGATATGTGTAAATAATCTACAGTTACGTGTATTTGTAACCGCTCTTTTGTCATTGAATTAAATGGTATTGTTTCAGTAATAGTCATCCTACTAGTTGACTATTTGATGGGTCTTGATGTGCGTGTAGACTGTAGTTTGATGTGCGTTTAGTAGTGTATGTAAAAACCGATGAGATGTTGATGTGTTGTATTAGGTGTAATATAATGGATTATGGTGTGAAATGCATCAAATGAAAATAAGAAACCAAATTTACTGCTTTATTATGGCTTTTCACGTTTGCTTCCTTAGGGTTATTATACCTGTTTAAGGTCAAGGTTAGCAAATGTTGCCTTGACACCACAAATCACTTAATCCACAGCTAAGTATAGCAGGTATAACATCATTAAAATTAGATGCAGTGTGTTCTTGGGACAAGGGCTTGCAGTCTCTAATTTGCTACTACGACGCTTTTATGTTCAAGGCTTCCAGTATTTATTACTTGCCCATTCATCTCGCTACGCTCGATGTCGGCGTCGCCCTGCGGGCTCTCATCGAAACCGTTTTAAATCAGACATTATAACATTTTGGTATATCAAGTAGATTTTAAACAATTTATTATTAGTTAGTAACAGAAAGGTTGCATCAGAGCCAGGAGGAGGAGAGGAGGTATCTCCCTTAGTATCCTTTTTGCTTACGCTGATATTAAACAAAGCCTATTATTGGGACAATGCGAAAGAAATTCAAATTTTATGCAGTATTTGTATATCACAAATGCCATTTTTTGATAATAGAATTGTCATATCATTCACTGCTGCTGATGCTCTTAATAAGATGGCGACATAAAGCTGGTCATAAGTAAATAAAGGACTTGTGTAAGATCTACAGCGACTTTTTTTGAGTTGTTGACATTGCAAAAGGCTCGCTTATAACAAAAGCACCCAAAAACGTATTTGGGTTAAGCAATTACCCTTTCAATTCCATGATCCCCATTTAATCAACATCGCAATCATCATTATCATCAACAGAAAGGCATTTAGGTCAGCCAGCAGCAATGCCGCCGTCAAAATTAATTCAACCTCAGCTTTTTTTTTTCTGCTCAAGATTGGACAGATCTCGTCTTTTTTCGACTTCTTTAATCTATTTTTTGGTATTCGACTATATGAACTGTGATGATCACCCTACGCTTCCTAATACATTCTTGAAGTACTTTTCAAGGCGCTTCCGACGGTGCTAAATGTAATAAGTGTTTTGATTGAAACTATTGAGCAATTCAATAAAATTTGAAATGAGGTTTTTAGCGAAAATAGCCATATTTTGTATATGAAAGCCTCATAACAGTGGTTTCAGAGGTTGCTCTGGATCGAGAAAAACATTTTAATTTGATATATGCCATAGTAAAATTCTTTATTTTCAAGGCGAAAAATGCGATCCTTTGATTTTCGTAAAAAGCCATGAGGGGTACCTCATGCTTTTTGGTTGATTTTTGGCCATATTTTTTAGGTTCTCAAAAGGTTGAGCAAAGGTGTCAGAAAGTTGCTACTACTTAAGTGCAATTGTTTGGCGTTATTCCGGTGGCTCAGGAAGGTCTACATGTCAAGATATGAAGGCTTGAAAACTGTCCAATTTGGTTATGTTTTGCTTTATGGCTTTTATTTACACGGCATGAACCGCATCTTTAGTAGCTAAAGTCGTCTGGAAGGGCAGTTCTGCAACCTGTGCAGCTTGTAATTTTAACAGGAGACATATTGATTTTGTAAGACTAATTCATGCGAATTTTGATGCCCTATGTTGCTGGTAAGCTTATTATTAACAATGCAAATGAGAACCCAAACTTGCTGCTTGAACACTATGGTTGTACACCTTTGCTTGGCTACGGTAAAATCGATTAGGACTAATATTAACAAATGTTGAATTAGATGCAATATCACTACACTTGACGACGGTGTCACCCTGCGGGCTGCCGCCGTAGACATTCCAAATCATTAACAATAATAAACACTGCTATATATATGTAGATTTTAAACAATCCATTATTAATAAAGAAAGAGAGAAATCGAATTTACTGCTTAGATACTACGATTTTGCATATTCGCTTCGCAACAATCAAGCCCTCATATAGATCGATACTATGAAAGGCTGGGCTGGATTATATGTGAATACAACACGTAGAAAGACATGGCTTACAGATTTACTGAGTTTATTAAAGATGCATGCATTGAATACCCCAAAGAGTAGCACACTTTATTATGTTGCCTTTGTTGCAGAAGCGGGCCCATACAGTTTAATTTTATTAATAGGATGCTATCTATTGCACGGCATGAGATAGTAAAAAGATAACATACATGAAAAATTGTCTTTTAATACTATACGATACAATGTTTGCCATAATATTCATTAGATACTGTTTCTCAATCGCTTGATGACCGTGTGGAATATACAAAATAATCCAATCAGACTGTAGATAATAATCTTCATAAACTGCTACTGTAGTGGAATTAGGTTCTCGAAATTTTGTGGTACTATATTCGCTTTTACTATGCCATCGCGTTGTTGAACAGTTCGTAATATATGAATGTTATTTTGAATGTGTACTAGAGCTGATTTGTTTAAAAATTACTGGCAGATAAATGTAAAATTATCAAAAAGTTTCCGCATAGAATGTTACAAAGTGTTTGTTATTTAATGGTGTTGTGAGTATAAGTAACAGATTTAGATAAATGTATATGTCTCAGCAGTATAAGTGAGAAAAAAAATAACCTTTATTATTTTTGATATTCATATTAACTATAAAAGTTACTAACAAAGTCTGTGTGCACCTGTGTCGTGTGTATAGGTATAGTTTTAGAGTAGACTTAGATAAATGTATATAAAAGAATCGAATTGAGATATAAGATGATCTTTATTGTTTTGCAAACTAAGTTGATATTTATACTAAATTAAAAAAAGCTACACACAAAGTCTGTGTGTACCTGACACCTGACAATGAAAAAAAAAAGGGGGGGTGCTTGCTTCTTTTATACTGACGCCGAAAGCTCACGTCTGGGCCACACTTCTTTATATAAAGACGCTGATGGTCTCACGTCTGACATCTAACTAACATTGAACCCTTATATATGGTGAGAAAATTCTAATATTGTCAAATTGTGGTTTTTTTTAAATATATCACATTTTCATGGGTAAGAATGTAATGAATTGAAAAGCTTGAAATTGATTTGATCGACTTGACTATTCCCAATAACGGAAAATAATTAAGTTAAAATGTAATGGCAGAAGGTTTTTAAATTATTCCGGTAATATAAGTATTGCTGGTTGCTGACTAGCAAATTCAGAGTGAATTCTTTTGGAGTTGTACTGTATAAACGTGCATTCAACTACTATCAAGGTAAGCTCTAGGCCATGGTATGGTATAGCACCACGGAGGTTTCATATATCGGATACTGGAAAATATGAACACAAAAGCGCCATCGTAGTTAATCAGAGATTAAAGGCTCTTCTTCCCAGAACATAGCGTATCTGATCAAGTGATTTCTTGTTTGCTATTTGGCTATAGATTGCGTGATATGTTGTTTCAAGGCAACACTTGTTGGTATCATTGGCCTTGAGGGGGTTATACCGTAGTAAAACGAAGGTGAATGGCCATGACAATCAAGCATTTAATCCAACTTTTGTTAGCATTAATTTACATAAGGATTTTATCATAGGGAGGCGAAGGTGCAATACCAAAATAGTATTCAAGCATCTAGCCCAATACATGATAACAGCGATTTTAAAAGTGGTTTTACCGTAGCGAAGCCAAAATGTAAAGCCTTAGTGTTTAAATAGCATATTCGCTTTCTCATTTCCATTACCATTATCAGGCTTACCGACTGTTTAGGATATAGATCATCTCTGAGAGGCAAATGTATTAGGCGTTGTATATTACATAAGAGGATCTGAGAATGAGCTGAGATACATAGTAGAAGTGAGAGGTCTTTATTCAAGCAGCACGAAGGAACATGAGTGGTGCCATCAAATGGCTAATCTATATCCTGGATCATCTTTGTCGTTTATCCTTGACCGGTGGTTCATGAGTTCTGATGCAGCACATCCTCGTTACTGGTTCAAGGCTTATACAATTATCCCGCATTCAAGATCAAGGTCCTATTGCTGCGGCACTGTCAAATAACTATAAATACCTTTGATATCTACACCAGTTTTGATCCCTATTCAATCTTGGAATAACATAATAATAAATCTATTCAGTTCTAATTGTATTTACTCTGTCTATATTTCGTTATTCTAAACAACCGACAACATAATAACGCATCAAAGTTTACATGAGTTAGTCTCACCGAAATTGTGGAACACATCCACTATTATCTGCATTCCGACAGTTCATCCAGTTACCAGATTTAGATATAAACTATATGTACACCGGATTAGATGTACAGTACGATATCGATTTATAATATAAGAAGATATGGACTTCAGATACGCTAGTACTATAAGATTCATACTGATGTATCATTTCTAAACCGGATCTCCAAATGCGTAGAAACAAGCAGTTCAAGCACCGATCACATCAGATCATAAACTTTGACATGAAACAGGATTCAATTACGATCCATATCATGGCATGTTCAGGATAATAGATTGGATCTATTATCCTATCACCCAAATCAACCCATCTAATACCTTATCCTCACATCAAATCCCTCAATTCGAATAGTATATAAACCCTCTTATTTACAATGTAATAAACGATATTCTTTACTTGATTAATTTCATACTCCTTTTTATAAATAATTTATTTCTGATAAATCAGTAGCCAAGAGAAGGCGTGTGAAGCTATTTCAAGCGCTCAAAACGCTTTGTGGTATGAGATATTCGAGCTTGGAAATGGCTAGATTTGAACAGAATTCGGCCTAAAACGAAAGCGTAATGGGTTGCATTGCTAGAAGAGTAAGTGCATTACAATTCGGTCTAATGTCCTTGATGTTCTGCATTGTACGGAGCTCAATCTCTAAGTTATCGATGCTTTTATTCTTGCAGTGAAATCAGGTTTGAATAGATTTCACAAAAAAAAATAAAGCAATAGTAAAATACAATAGAAATCAACTGTATTTTATTTGTGTATAAAATGAAGATCCTGGAATTGAGTAAAAAAAAAAGAAGAGTATTTATACATTTGCAACTAGCTTGTAGAATTAGTGATGTTAGAGAGCAATAGGTGCTGCGACTGCGATATCTGGCAAATGTTGTTGACGTTTGATTTAAAGTGGTAATCAATGCAAGAGCGCTGGCCATAAGGGTCGATTTGAGTAACGTTGATGGGCTTGGGTGAGCTATCGTCACAGCATGATTTAATGTAACCTTGATGGTTTAAAGTGTGATGTTTGTTATTGAAGTATGGAATTATTTATCTGGGATATTTTGCAACTATGGCAGCAGGGCATAGTTGTCATATTTGAATATGCTTGTTGGTAAGCACAAAGAATAAAAGGATTATTATTTGTAGCTTATAAAAAATGTTCAATATTATAAAAACAAGAAAAGACTTATTTGAATAAGATCAGACACAAAAAACTAAAGATTTATTGATGAAGACCAGAGTTATTCTATTTATACTAAGTTCTGAATGCCAAAGTAGCAATTTATCTTGTACAACGCTTATCACATCTGGTGAACCTCAGTATTTAGATAGCTGAGATGCACTTCACTTATCATAGCTTGTCCATGTTGTTGCACAACACAGACATATCTACCCATCAAGAATACCTTAATCTTTATAGACAGTTGTAGCCCTTCTGGCACAGCACTTGTTATTGATTTGATTCTATTTGGATAAAGATAATATCTCTCTTATTACGACCATCATGGGTGTGATTGAATGCACTGTGGTCAGGAGTGATTCATTCAGAGGATGTGCGATATAAGAATGCATCTTTACTATTTTGTTATGTTCAAGTGGTTGTTGATGTATATTTGAGCGCTTTATTAATAGGCTCAAATAGCATGAATTTGAATGAGTGATATTTAACGAAGCTCGGTTTTCAACCAACTAACGTTTGTGTTCCTATTTCATTACAACAATGACTCAGCGTGTCAGGTATCAGTTATTTCTCCTGAATTATGAGTTTCCAATATTGTGAATAGACTATAATAAGTTCAGTTTTACGGCTAGATATTGTATCTTTGTTGTGGACGACCATCAACAATATACTGCTAACCTGATGAGCATCTTATTCAATCCGAGCAAGTTATTAGCTTCCAATTTGCATAATATTATTGACGCTCAAGTGTCAAGATCACTGTAATCGCACATCTCAAGAAGCAAGACTTCAGCCTTGGAATTGCAATAAAAGCGCCTGTTACTCGAAAATTGGGTTTTATACAATGCAGAACATTTGAATCATCAGACAGAAGTGTAACTTACTCTTTTGGCAATGCAACCCACTACACCGTCGTTTTAGATCAAATTCTGTTCAAACCTAGCCATTTTTAGGCACGAATAACTCATGCCACAAAGCGTTTTGAACGCTTAGAATATCACCACACGCCTTCTCTTGGCCACGCTTTACTTACTGATGCTTTATCTCAATTTTTTTGGGTCATTGCAAATTTAATGAAAATCGTCATTTTCACATGAGTACTAGCAAGGGAAAATTTTTGAAAATCAAACGATCGCGTTTTTCACCCCAGAAATGGAGACTTTTCCTATAATACATATCAGACCAAATTGGTCGTAAAGGTCAAATGCAATACTGGAAGCTTTTTCTATGAGACTTGTATATGCTAAATTATGACATATTCGCAAAAAACCGGTTTTGAAATGTTTGCAAATTGCTCATTATTTTCGGTCTGAAAGCTGAGTGCAACCAGTATCATTCGATGCGCCTTCATTGACTCTTCATAAATGCATTAGAAAGTAAAGTATAACAACGACAATTTCCATAGTCAAATTGAGCAAAAACATTTAAAGAATGTGAGATCAAGTCAAATTTGAACATGAAAATACTTACTGCACAATTGCAAATTAAAGTGCAGCAGTTACGGCTGCCACCACGGCAGAAGACCGAAACCAAATCTACTGGCCGTGACGTCGGGTAGGTCGCCCTCTCATTTTTCCATACCACCGTTTTTTTTTTTTTTTTTTTTTTTTTTTAGCATTTTTGCAAGACGCGTTTAGTATCAAACCATATTGGTTTTGGAACTCTTTTGATTGAAAATAACACTCTAACTTCTGATAACACGGCCTTGCATTCTTAAAAGTACTTGATACTGCTTCTTTGAAGTGGAATATAGTAGGTGCCATTCAATAACGAGCACAGAAAGATGTAGAACAAGCATTAATCGAATTTGTTTATTAGGTTTCGATAATTTTTTGCCTGCTGTTTGATGTCGGTGCTGCTGCCATTACTTCTTTGCTATCTCTGCTGCTTGCTTCTTTGGTTTATTATGTCTGGTAGCTGCTTCTTTGGTCTCTGTCTCTGATGGTTGCTTCGTTAATCTTTGTCTGCTGGTCTCTGGTGTCACCCGCTCTTCGGTTATTCTACGATGATGGTGTTGCTGATGGTGTTGCTGCTGCTGCTAGTCTGGTCTTTCCTGGTCTACTGTCTTTGGTGCATGCTCGTTCTCTGACTTATATCCGGTGATTGCGTATTCTCTGGTCTATCTGTGTCTGTGGTAAGTGGTAAGTATATTTTTTCTTCTGGTCGCAATGATATAAAACCTCTTTGAACGTTTGTATTGTTGCTTCCTTTCTCATGATATTGCATTCATGATGTTTATTTTGTTGCGCTTTCTTTTTCTTTCGTTGGCTGTGATATGATCAGCTCAATGGATGCTTGCAATGTTGTTGCTTCGTATGTAGAAACAATAAGCATGATGTGCAGCTATATATCTGTATTGCCTTTGTAATATTACTTTGTTATATGGCCGTGGGTTGTTGTTTATGTTGCCTTTGTCGCTTCACATGAAACAACGTTAGTCACTATGTTGTACTGCACACTTATAATACTGCTGTTGCTCCTGCAATTGTGCGTGTTTTTGTTGCTTACATCCGACTATTATTACCATGTACATTGCTCATGTATGCATTTTTGTTGCAACAACAGCCAGCTGTTCTGAACATCTTTGATGCTGTATTTGTTGTTATGGCTTTCTTATGACTCACCTTTTTTGTGTGAGTGTTCCTTTTTTGCCTACATACTACTATACTCCTATAGTAGTATGTTCTTTTCCTCTTTCTTTTATTCTTATTATGTTTCTTTGAAGCATACCTTTTTTTTTACGTTGTGTGGATGTGCCTATCCCTGAAGCTCAACAAGACTCTATCCGAGGCTAGGAGGTAGATAGGCTGCCTTCACTTGGTTATCACTACTTACTTTAGTGATGATTGAGGGTCTCAATGCCAGAATTTAAAGCTAGGTGATGTAAGTAAGGCATGCTCTAGCGCCTGGGGGAAGTTTGATGATAGCAGTGGCTATATTGCTATTATAGCGGCGCTTAAAATTTTGCCTCACCTCAAAACAGGGGGAAACCCTCGCAAAATTTTTTTAGGTCAGCGGAGTTTTCAAGCAATTTGATTGGCCCAGATGTTGAAGTACCGAAGGACTTTAGCTAGTTGATTTTCTATTGATCCCCTATTGATTTGCCATTTACCATGACTATATGTTTCTAATAAAAAGCTATCGAAATAAACAGAATTCAAATCTCTCTTTGTTCTAAATTAAGATAAGATGCAATCATTTGACCTAGCATCCACTAAACAGTTCCATGTGAGTGATGTCGTTTAAATTTAATAACATCATTTGAGAAATATACATTAAGACTGTGGAATACATCCACTATGATCTGCGTTCCGACAGTTCATCCGGTTACCAGATTTAGATATAAACTGTATGTACACTGGATTAGTTGTACGATATCGATTTATACTATAAGATGATATGGACTTCAGATACGCTAGTACTATAAGATTCATACTATATAAGATATAGGTTATAGATGGCACCACGGACATGAATGGCGCTATAGACTTATACTTGTATTCCGACATTGACTACGGATGTTTACCATATCTGGATAGGCACCAAGATTAATGCAATATGAGCTTGTTGCTTCAGATGTGCACTTCATGATCCACGCTATAAGACACATGCTTATATCCGTGATACTAGCTACAGATACTTCATGTACTACAGACTTGTACTATATATGAGACATGCTATAGACATGCATACGATATGCTATAGACATGCCATATATCCAGATACATGCTAAAGATGTATGCTTAGCGATATACACTCAGATATGTACTATTAATATAGACTAAGGAGACTGTACCTATCGGATACATGCTACTAGATCGATATTAATTATCCTTATAGAAAGGATAGATCAGGGTACTTTGGATGAGAGTCTAATTATTCATCCAGACAGAGCTAAATCATGATTAGCTTGCTGGAGTTGTCTTTTAGCATGATTAGACATTAGTTGATCTGAGTTGACTTATTTGTCAATCTAATTAATAGAACTTTTATCCATTGTTATAGTATATAAGAAGGATCATCTACCTGGCCAGTAGAGAGACTTCAGTTTACTTTACACCTATCAGTTTGATAATAAAACATACCTTTATCAAGTTGACTTTACTGTTTTTTTTTATTCTTTTTTTTCCGTGAATTTTAGTCTATAAAGCCTCAAATTCCAAAAAGACATTTGAGATAGTTGTTATGTATTCTCGTTCGAATTATGCAGCAGTTTTATCTAAGCGTGAAGAAGCGGATATTACCAAGATCAGGCCATTTGAAGTTGGGCGATTTCAGAGTTTTGTGAATCCTCATTCGTCGTATAAACTAAGGCCATTTAACCAAATCTGTTTGTAAAAACGTTTTTGAGCACCAGGAATCCACAATTTGCAAGTGAGTTGTAAT
The DNA here is from genome assembly GCF_035048745.1 of Mucor velutinosus. Lineage (NCBI taxonomy): Eukaryota > Fungi > Mucoromycota > Mucoromycetes > Mucorales > Mucoraceae > Mucor > Mucor velutinosus. Next base: position 3,941,110 of record NW_027041905.1, on the reverse strand, counting down.
GGGAGTAAATCTTTCTTTTGGTATCAGGTTAAGAACAGCAAAAGGCTATGTAGTTATGCCTTTTTAAGCACTTATAACATCAATAGTATGAATAAACCAACTACCGAAAGCTGAATGAACGCATTACAAACAAGTCTGCGGAAATACTTTGATCACTGTTGCCTCCAAGATCGTTTATTAGTCATTAGAAAAAGAAATTCAGCAATATCCTAAGCATATTCTGTGAATCGAGTATGCCCTGTTGCCTGACCATGCATAAATTTCGTTAGCTTTGGTACTTTTTGGTTGAAACGTTTAACGACAACTTACTGCAGCATGATTCTGTGCATCTATTGATTGATTTGTAAAGGTGGAGTTAGTCATGAATGTGCACCCATTGATCCAAATCAGCCTTACCTTTCTCTCCCTTCAAACCCGTGCTACATTGCTCACACTTCAGAGTAAAGTTAGCAATGTCAGTAAATTTGTGGCTCTATATTACCATGCAAAGAGGTGATGAATACACGCCACATACAATCCACTTTCGAGACACTTACTTTTCTGAGTCCATCGACCAATTGTTTAGCAGCATCGAGTACAAAGTCCTCGCTAACTGGAAATCTAGTCTGATCAAAATCAGGAGGGCTATCGGCTGTGGGTGTTAATGCTAGCGCATCGTAATCTATACAAACCAATCAGCCCTCTTGGTCTTTCAATAACATCACAACATGTAGGCCAACATACGAATACCGCTGTAGACGATCAAAACTCGTTCATCAAAAGATCCCTCGCCAAACTTGTCTATGCGGCCAGTTTGAACATCAATGCTATCGATTTCTGAAGCAGGAACATCAGTCTCAAATGCCTCATTCGGAACAGAGATCAAATTACTTACCAACACCAAAATAAGCAGAAAAAATCGCAAGTTCTAGTAGATTTTCAGTCATGGTCAGATGAAGCATTGATTGTTTTTCATACCAATTCCTCCTCCCCAAGAGTTTGATTTCTGGATCCATTCCATGTATTTGTCTATTGGGTAGATCTATCAATCTATTGAAGCTCACGAGTACATGTTGCAAGGCTTACCTCTTGGTTGCCCCAGAGTGACATCAGAGTACATGACTGGATCGTTCTTGATGCCGTTCACAATGACTAGAAATACTCGCTCAGTGGTGAAATCACACAGTTAACAAATGACGTATCGTACCTTGCCTAAGCTCTGGGGATATGGTTGTGTCTCTTCGCAATACATAGCTTCAAGATGGTCTTTAATATATACACAAAGCATCTCAATACTGCATCTGGATTTACCCTACATAGTAAACGAGGGATTATGAGTCACTGTAACTATTGCCATACATTAAACATTACCTATTGATCTGAATAAGCATGAATTGTCATCTTCCATGACCTAATTTAATAGATTTAATCAGTTACTCTAGCAACATGGCTTGATAGAAACATACTCTCAACTGCAAAATTCCATTGACTGTTTGCACAGAGCCCTCTTTAAGAGCCTTCAAGGTACGCAATGGTGCATTGCTGCTTGCTGTACTAGATGGCTGTTGTTGCTGCTGCTGCTGCTGCTGTTGAGAGATCGGTGTATCTACCAATTTGATGTTCAATGTATCTCCATCCCTTAATCCAGCATCCTTCAACTCTGTATTCATATCATTCAATGGCTTTGGCGGATATCCTCCTGAGACTACACAATTTCAAATATGCATTAACAATAGAAATTTAGAGTGATGGCCCATGATGTTTTACTCTGAATGTCCCGAGTAGCGTCAAGAGAGATTGCATTCCTGATAGCGTCTTTCAGTATGGAAACAGTGTCCTCTTGCCTCACATCCGAGAGGGTTGTCATGCCTTCCGCGTGCCTTATACGTAATCTCATAATATAAACAAAAGAGAAAGTGTCTTTTAATTGCACAGAACACATTCTTCCGCGTTGTGTTTATATTGTGGTGTTACAAATAGCAGGTCGCCGGAACTCGCTCAAGTTCTCGTGAATCGCTCTTCTGAGTCTCAGTGACGAGTAGTAGGAAAAAGAACATGCCTTTCCAAACAAGTGCTCACTTTTATTTTTTTCTCTCTCTTTTCTTCCACAGTTCATATAATCTGCTAATATGGATAATATCGACGACCTTATTCTTTCATTAACTGATAAACAAGCTGAAGATGCCAGAAGAAGAGATCACGCGTCAAACAGATCATCCAAGAAATCTAAGAAATAGTGAGTTGTATATCTCGCAAATCTGTTCTGGTATTGATTGTGTATATGGCAACAGCTTATCAGAATCTGAAGACGATGAAGGTGCTTATTCAGATGAGGACGATGTAGGCATTGACGACGACGAGGATATGGAGGACATTGATGAATATGGTCCTGATTTGTACAAAGACGAAGACGATCGCAGAAGGTTTACGATACATTGAACGAGAAAAAGGACTACGCACTGACAATGTCTCGACAGATTACAGGCACTTCCTGAAGTTGAAAGAGAAAGAATTCTTGCTGAGCGTTCAGAAGAAAGACAGAGAAATTTGGAGCGTCTTGAAGTCAGAAAATTGCTTAAAGATGGACGCAGAGATGATGCCACCAGACGTAAGCCTTGCACATTCCTTGACAAGGTTGCAATAGCGCTAATGAGTGTCCATCGTTGTAGGTTCCACCCGTTCAAAAGGGAGCGGCACATCCAGCGCACTCTCAGAATTGACGAGACGCAGAGAGGAAAAGAATAAAGTGAGAAGCAAACGCCATCGCCGTGATTCACCCAGCCCAGACAGAAAGAGACGTAGAAGATATGGCGATCAGAGCGATTACGAGTACAGTGGAGAGGAATACAATGATTCAGAGGAAGAGACTGAAAAGAAGGTATTATGGCGGCTGTTGCTTTCCACACGTCGCGGCATGATTCTAAATGACATTTGCTACAGGCGAAAAAAAGAACACCCAATTTGGAAGAGATTCAGTCAGTCTCTGTCTCAAGAAACATGATTGAGAAATGGATCTTTGCCCCCTTTTTTGAGAATACAGTCATTGGTATAATATCAGGATGCTTACCATTGCAGTAATTTCAATTACTTATGTCTTGAACAGGCTGTTTTGTACGTTTATACATTGGCCCTGATCCACAAAAGAAGGTGCCCGTTTATAGACTGTGTCAAATCATCGATGTTGTCCCATGGCACAAGACATACAAAATAGGCGAGAGCACCCATAGCAACAAGGCCCTCAAAGTCAAGCACGGTAAAGCAGAGAAGGATTTCCCCATGGATATTGTGTCAAATCAACCCGTCACACAGCAAGAATTTACTCGCTTCCTAACAACACTGGAGAGTGATCGTGTCCGTGTGCCTACCATTGATCAAATCGAGCAAAAGGCAGCAGACCTGAAGCAAGCCAAGGAGTATGTATTGAATGACAAGGAGGTGAATGAAATGATTGAAAAGAAGAAGGCTGTCAAGGGTTCATCTGTCAATGCAGCCATGGAGAAGGCTCAATTGCTTGCTCGTTTGGAACACGCCAAAGCACACAACGAAGTTGAAAAAGTACTTAAATTGTCAAGAGACTTGAAGGAATTGGAAGAGAGAATTGCGCTTGCTGAAGGTGCGCATCAAAATGTGTGGGCTGATATCAATAGCAGAAACAGAAACAGAGATAGAATTGAAGTCCATGAAGCTGAGCGTCGTGCAACTGAAGCTAGAAGAAGAGCACTGTTGGAGAATACGAAGGCTGCTGCTGCTGCTGCTGCTGCTGCCGCTGCCTCCAGTCAACCTGAAGGTGTCTCCTCAGCGACCACAACCGCATCCACTATCAAAGAAACGTAAGTACTTATGAGATGTTGAGTTATCTACTTGACTGACACACTTCGTTATCACTCAGAGCTACTGATTCATCTTTAATGCCAATGGAGAAAACCGGCAGACCTTTAGCCAAGTTGATCACATTGAGCAAGCATGCATTAAATGTTGGTGAGGCTACATCTTATCAGACTGAATACGAAAAGCTTGTTAGTAAGGTAGCCATGGAGGTTCGTATTGAGCTTTTGGAAGATAGCCCGGCATGATACATCTGTAACATATATATATATATATATATATATCGTGAATAAAGCTTATTCAAATTATCATGATGGATGGCATTCCTCAAAAATGTAGACATTTGATTGCGACATGCTCTTTCTTGAAAGGGTGGATTCCATGTACAGAAACAATTAAACTGGCTGATTATACAGTTTAATATTATTTCTGTGTCTCGACATGTACGCTTGTATTTTGTGGTTCTCATGTTTGTGTATTGAAGCATGACACTATGATTTCAATCCATTCAAAGCATGTGTGACTTTATTGGCGACTCAAATAAATAGATTGTCATTCACTCTGTCTGTTGTATTTCATGTTTATATCACTTTAATACTACCTCTTCCATTTCACCTCCACCTCTTTTGCATTACACTGTACTAACTCAATGGTAAAACTCATCATTTACATACACGCTTGAGCCAACGCACATCTCACATCTGAACACAGGCTGTAGTTACTCAAGACATCAAAATATCATGTCATAACAGTGTTATCAAGGGCCATGGTGCCAAGTCCAACGACGGCCATCCATGGAGAAACTGGAAAATAACGCTGGTTGCCATGGATGGAGAACGAGAGGTCAAGGGCAAACTGGCCTTGATTCTGGACCACGTTGAGTACATTCTTCATCCCACATTCGAAGAGCCACGCAGAGGTGTGTCTTTTCTACATCAGTGAAAAAGTGCTGGATACTCATAGTCATTTGTTTCTAGTCAAGAAAGAGGAACCTTACGTTTTGCAGGAAAAGGGATGGGGAGAATTCGACATGCGAGTCGTCTTGTACTTTACAGACAACATCACTGATCCGCAGGTGCTCTTGTTTGACTTGAACTTTGCATTAGCATCTTATTCCATTACACACAGCATCGAGTTTCCCAATGCATCGCCAGAGCTCGTTAAATTACTGTCCAGAGACCCTTCTTCAGCATCTGCTTCCGCCGCAGCGTCAGTAGCATCAACGCCTCGTAAAGGAGGAAAGAAACCTGCTCCCAGCACTTGCACCAGTGAAATCAGACAAGCGAAAAAGAAGCCCCTCAGTTCCAGTCCACACAGCAAAACTGCCAAAAAGGCGAAACCAGACACCAAATACACCGCATCTGTTTCGTCCAAGAAATCAAGGAAATCCTCTACATCCTCCTCTTCACCTGCACCTGTGTTTGCCCATGTAGGGGCAGCAGCAGCTACACCACAATCTCCTGTCTATGACCAACCATCCCCCTCCGATTACTCTACCCATTCTTCACCGTCCCTCATTGCCACATCCACACCGGATCGTCCCCCTGAAGAAGAAGAAGAAGAAGAAGAAGAAGAAGAAGAAGAAGAAGTTGAAGAAGAGCCGACGAAAGCAATGCACAGCCGGCCTTCCTCAGACAGTTCTTCCAATCGACTCATTGATCACACGTACAAAATAGCAGATGTCTACAACCTAAATCCGATTCATCATGCCAAATTAGACAAGCTGTTACGAGATAAATGGGATATTCCAGATGTAAGTCAGGCTGACCCCTTTGCGTGTCATGTTGAAACTGAATGATTTTTGTGTGTGTGTGTGTGTGTGTAGATTAATATGATGGAATTAGCGAAAAGAATATATAGAATGTCACCAGAACAGACGACAGAATTTAGAAGCTTAATATTTGACAATACACCAGAGGGCATGAAGACGGTGATTGATCCAGGTGTGTACCAGTAGCAATGAGCATTTCATAGGATAGAATGGCTAATGTATACTGTGTTAGATGGCAATGTAGGCATCGACCTCTATTCACTGGGAAAACCGCTGTTGGAGAAATTGTGGGATTTTTTAGCAGACATGGCATCCGATGACAATGAATCGTTTACATCACAAGATCACCATGAAAGCGACCTGGAATTTGACAGCGATGTTGAGTTGGGAGAATACAAAAGCGACGACAATGGCAACAGCCATTACACAGACATGAATGAGCCTGGCTATTTTCATCAAAGTGACATGGAAAGCGATTACACGGATCCACATACCAACCACAAACAAACCAATGGGTATCACCCTTATGCACACCCTGCTGCTGCTACTGAGAATGGATACCACGATAATTCAGACATGGATATACAGGACGATGATGATTACTGATCCGCATCTTTTTTTTTTTATTTATGGCAGAAGGACAGATGCGTATAATAAAGAACAAAGGTACCAGCCCTCGCTTAGGTTGACATCGATTTCCAACTGTTCTTTATGCTGTTGCGAGCATAATAGTAGGACGATGGTAGCATGAGCTCTTTTTTGCTGATTGTTTGCTGATGCAGAAAGAGTTCCTTTTCAGTGAGCGGTATGCTAGTGAGGTATGCAGACGATGGTGGAGCTGATCCGAGCGAGCCAAGTGTGGATGAGGATGATGTCGAGTAGGATGATTTGTCACTGTTGATTGATCCGGATCGGCTTAGTGTAGATGATCGCTGTTGTTGCTGTAGCGCCACCTCCAAATCACTGATTCTTGATTTGGCTGCTGTTAGTTGCTTTTGAAGCTCACAGTAACAAGTCAGAGTGTTGTTGGATGGCGCACCACTGCAACTGTAAGCATGCCATGATGGATTTGGCTTGATTTGTTGATGTTGCTGCTGCTGCTGCTGCTGCTGCTGTGTTAAATGCTCAATCTGTTCTTTTAGCAGTGTGTTGTCCTTTTGCACATGTGATAATGCCAATACCAGATCCTCGATCTGCTGATGTAGTACCCGTGTTTCATCGCCCTTTGTTTGTTGCTCCTGTAGATCCATAGCAGATGTTGCTGGCTTTGATCTTTTGATTGTACCAAACCAGCCTTTAGGTCGCTTGCGTGATTTGCCATCAGTGGATGGCTTGGGTATATGTTGCTTCTTGCTTATGCTGTTATTCCTCAGAATAGTGTACTGTTCCTCCAATGCGTCTAGTTTGCTCCTTGTCACAATGTCTCTGTACTCGACTGAATGTTGGATAACGGCATCAAAGCTATTTAGAAAAGGTGTCATCAATTGTGTCGATAGATAATTCATGACGTCTTCAAATTCGGTGAGGGCGACAATAGGATGCGTTGATTTCTTGAGCAAAGCGAGTGCTATCCGCATGACAGTTTCAGTAACACCTTCAGCCAACATGATGTCGTATATGCGAAAGATGAGCGGAAGCGGTAATATGTAAGCAAAGACAGTAAGAAACCATTGTGAGGCATACATTTGAGGATGGATGCCCTGAGCGCTCAAGAAGGCATGTAGCTCAGGTATTTGCTCCAGTAACAGCACATCGAATTGGAACAAGCAGAGGTGAAGCCCTTCCATTCTCAGCGTGAAAAGTGTTCTCAGTCCGTAGGTCTCCATCAGACTGCATGTTGCGCGTTAGTATCCATAAATCAGGCATAAATCAATTTCATGAGCCATTACCGTACAAACACACAAAACGCATCTTCCTCGGACATCTACAGAATAGATGAGACCACGGCGATACACAGGCCATCCACCCTATATGTACTTACTTGAAGTAGTAAGGGACCCACCAAGAATGCAAGGCCCTGACAATAACCCACATCCGCATCATACAGACTATAAGCACGCAATACACGTTCCAGTGCCCTTTGTCCGCTCTCTTGACCAAACATGTCTGAATGTGGAAACGTCCTTGATACATCTCGCTGGATCAGCTTTTCATACGGTGAGGGTTCATTCTTCAATTGACGATACAAGGGCTCCAAATGTAAGGCGTGGGCGCTGGATAGCGCTTTCCATACAGCGCCTCGCATGTGGGTAGGTTGAATGCCTGCCCTGAGTTTTGTTATCAACAAGACATTGAAAGATGGTTCTCTATTGGGGTAGGTGTCAGCCACAGCTAACCAAAAGGTCTCGTCTTGCTGCTGTTGCTGTTGATCACAACTCGCATCTCGTTTTTTGCATGGATCCACTGTAAGTGCATGATTTACTCCTTGAATATCATCATCATAGACAAGTAGATCAAGGGGATTCCTGTCATTGTGAAGCTAAATGGCATTACAAATGTCAATGATTGCATCAAGAAGAGCAGAGATTCATATGGGCTGAATATACCTGATACTCTCTAGGTTGCAATGAGAGTGTGGCAAGTGTAGAATGCAACTGATTCATATCATTGGCGGTGGGATAAATACCAAGTGTGTCAAATGATTTTGCTGCCATGTCTCTATTGTATTCAAATGTCCTGCCCCTGGTTTTGGAATTCATGTTGTATAGTGATAAAATAGCAAAAAGATAAAACTGGTTCAATCAAAAACACATACAGATACTGTATTTATATTAGAAAAAAAAAAAGGTTCATTTGTATGATGGCATATCATTTGAGTTGCCATGGGTACCGTCGACAGCATGAAGTGACCCAATGCTGGTTCAATCTCAGTGCTGTTTTAGTGTGTAATGCAATGTTTGGATCGTACAAAATGTTACCATATTTGTATGCAACTTGGAAAGAAAAAAAAAAGCTCCTTTATGAAAAATTTCTTCTAGTATAAAGGGGATTCTATCCCCAAGGAGACGCAGCGTGTGTAAGGGAGAGGATTGCAAGTGAGGAGTTCGTAGACGGGATTAGTATAAATACCACCTCTTGCTTGGTTTAATCATTTCAGACATACTGTAACGATGAGACGAATCAGTGTATACGGTCTCTGTGTGCTTCTACTTACTGCTCTTTTGACATGGAGCACACTTGTCCAAGCAGCCATAGCGATACCCAGATCATACATAGTAGAATACAGCACCAACGGCCAGCATAACACCGTTGATTCAGAGCTCGCACCTTACAAAGACTTGTATCAAATTCACCATGTATACTCATCACGACTATTCCATGGCATGTCGTTTACATTGAAAGATGATCCAGCTGTTACTGCGACTTTTGTTGGTGCTGGTATCAACCCAGTATCGTATACTCAAGTCGACAAACTTCATCCAGTGTACACGCATCTGGAGCAACATCCAGTGATCAAGAACATTTACCCTATTTACGAGGTGCCTCGGCCTCAATGGCAGCCAAACCAACGCAATGTCACTTTTCCCTATAGCAATAACGATGTACAGATATACGATATTCATCAAAAGCTCGGCATCCAAGGTCAAGATGTGTTAATTGGTGTTTTGGATTCAGGTAATTTAGATGAGCAGTTTATACCTCCCCTATTTTTTTTTTTTAAATAATCGAGGGATATTTGGTATTATGTTTTTTCCTTATTCATCACCTTTTTTTTTTTCTCTCTAAAAAAAAATACAGGCATCGATTACAATCATCCTGCACTAGGCAAAGGGTTTGGACCAGGTCATAAAGTCAAGGTGGGTAAAAATCTGGTGGAGCCCTCCAATGATGAGAAATTCGGGATTGAATCCTTGGGTGAAGATGATCCGTTTGATCCTTGCACGATAGCCGATTCAGGTAAACCCTAGAGCGTATTCCACACCTTTTCGTGTAGATTAAATGGTGATGCTGATAGGCCATGGCACTCATGTTTCGGGTATCATTGCAGGATATGACCCTGAAAAGGTAGCATCATAATAAACCAATGCAGTGTGATTTGTTGACTCACAGGGTGGTAGAACTTTACTGGCATTGCCCCCAAAGCAAATCTGGCTATATTCCGCGTATTTGGCTGTGAAGGTGGTGCTGGGGAAGATACCATTATTAAAGCCATGGAAATGGCCTACGAAGCCGGTAAGTGATGTATGATTTCAATCTAAAGTTGATGCTCAATTCTTCCTTGCAGGTTGCCAGGTCATCAATCTCAGTCTTGGTATAGAAAATAGTTGGCCTGAAGATGCCATGGCTGTCGTTGCAGAACGTCTAACCAGACAAGGCGTCATTGGTAAGTGTGGTTTAGTGTGCCTGGGTGGATCCTCGATGTACTTATACGGCATCAAACAAACAACACAGTGGTCGGAGTGGCCGGTAATCAAGGCAGTGATGGCATCTACTCTCAGAATTCGCCTGCTTCTGGAAAGCATGTTGTTTCAGCAGCGTCCATTGACAACTCGTTCTATCTCTCCAATGTCGTGCAATTCAGTATCATCACTGATATATATTTCCGTAAGTCTTAGGCAGTTGTCTATTCAACAGGATACTAAACTAGTCAACACCAACAGCCTATGTTCCATCGTCTACCACCACAAGCTTTCCTAATGGCACGATTGCGCCTATTTTATCCGAGGACAGTTCCATTCCCTTTGGCTGCCAGAACGATACGTCCATCACACCAGACAATGCCAAGGGTCAAGTACTGTTTTTAAAGCGAGGCAAATGTACATTCAGTGAGAAACTGGAGAAAGCCAAGCAAATGGGTGCCATTGCCGTTCTTTTTTACGATCCCGATGTTTCATCCAAGGCGGTGGTGGTCGCTAAAACAGAAGAGGGCAATTTACCATGTGCTGGTATCGAGCTCAAGGCAGCCACTCGTCTCATTCAATACATGCAAGAAAACGGCACAGCCAAGCCTATACACATTGGATTCCCAGACGAGCAAAAGATCATCTTTCCTGAAACAGCAGGTCGCATCTCTGAATTCTCCAGCACAGGCCCTAATTACGAGTTGGATCTAAAGCCTTCAGTTACTGGCATTGGAGGCGATGTCTACTCTACTCTACCGTTGCACGTTACTGGTGGCTGGGGTGTCAGATCAGGCACGTCCATGGCCTCTCCGCATGTAGCTGGTGCTGCTGCCCTGTTGGTCAATTACTATGCTCAGCAAAAGATCAAGACGACACCAACGTACATTATGGAACAGTTGCAAAACCACGGTCGACTTATCTTGTCTGATAATGGCAGAATAGAGAATCCAGTGGTGCAAGGAGCAGGGTTGATTCAACGTACGTATGAATATGATCTTTTTTTTTTTTTTTTTTTTTTTTTTTTTTTTTTTTTTTTTTTAGCGTATCTCATGCTCAACCTATCGGTATATTTTACCATACTAGCTTACGATTCCATCATGAGCAAATTGCATATTTCTCCTGCTCAGATCAGTTTCAATGACACCGCGTCCACCACCTACAAGGCACACACAATGGTCATTGTCAATTCAGGAGATGCACTTATCGGCATTGCACTGAGCAACATTCCATCGCAGTCCATTCAATCGTACGCCAACACATCCAGTTTCATTCCAACGGAGCCAGTGATTAAAAACGGCTCTGTCACGGTGGATCTCGACTTTTCATCTACCACCATAAACGTTCCTGCCAACTCTCAAATCGAGGTTACTATCCGAGTCGTTTTACCGGATCCCAACAGCCAGACATACCACTATCAAATGTATGGCGGGTTCATTGCCTTGACCCAGGTCGACACGCAGGAGCGCTTAGCAACTGTGCCTTACTTTGGAATTCTAGGAAGAATGATTGACGTACCTGTTTTTGATCGAGGATACCCTTATCTGGCTGTTTCCAAAGAATCCGATGCCAAGCTGGATCCCATCCACTCCTACGTCTACGACATGAATAGAAAAGTCAGTACCAAGCCAGCTGTCGTGATACGCTTACTGTCTGGCACAGCTCAGATGAACATGGATGTGTATCATTCCAATGGCACATGGATGGGCGCCATGGACGGCGGACCCTGGGTTTATAATCAGCGAAACAAGTTATCGCAGGAGAATTATGACACCAGCATTGCTTGGAATGGAAAGATCGTCGCATCCGATAAGACGATACAAGTGCCAGATGGCGACTACTACATTCAACTAAGGGCATTGAAGCATTTTGGCAACGCTGACAATGCAGTGGATTGGCATGAATGGAAATCAGGATTGATTCAAGTCAAGTCTTGATGCAACGCATTTCGATCGGAATTTTCTATTTTCCATGTCTCTTGTAAATGATAAGGTTAGGCCTTTCCCGAGGAAATAAAGGCTGCATTGCTAGATCCAAAGCGATGCTTCTTTTTTTCGTTTTTCTTTCTCCCTCGTTATATCAATAAACACATCATGAAGATATCCCTACTATCCATTGCTGTACTACTATGTCTGTCCAGTATTCATGCAGAATCACAAGATCAGCAACAAGATGCCTATCTGGCATCCATCATGGCCAACCCCAAATTCAAGCCAAATACACTGGGCAATGTAATTCCCGGCCGATTCATCATTGAATTTGAGCAAGACTACAGAGGATCCTCGCTTGAATTTGTAAACGACATTGAATCAGAAATCGACATCAGTCCTCGCATCAAGATGAACATTGCGCAAGACTACAGCTCATCGCCCTCGCTGTTTCGGGGCGTCTCCATCTCCATTGATCAGCCTAGCAGCACCTTGCAAAAGAGATCCGAGCAAGAGCAGGAACTGCACATGCAGTCTATCCATAACACGGTGCTACGGAAAATATTAGAGCAAAACCGCGTGAAGCACATCTATCCTGTCACTGAGATCCCAAGACCCAATGTCCAACAAATGTCACCCACTATAGACGCCTACGCTATCGATCAAGACAGCCAGATTATTCCAGGGGCACCCACGCTGGAGCTTCCAGACAACGGGCTACCACTGCCATTCTCACATGCCATGACCCAGGTAGACAAAGTGCATGACAAATACAAGGGAAACGGTGTATTGGTCGGAATTATTGATTCTGGTATTGACTATCGTCATCCTGCGTTTGGAAGTGGATTTGGCCCAGGCTATCAGGTGCGATTTGGCTATGATTTGGTGGGCAATCAGTTCAATTCAAGAGATCCGCTTTCGAGAAAACAACAAGAGACTCCTTTAGATACTTGTCTAGATGGAAACGGTAAGAGTTGTCGTCTTTGCTGTAAATGAATTGCAAATCTGATGGACAAATCAACAGGTCATGGAACGCATGTAGCTGGTATTATTGCCGCTAATGACAAGATGTTTGTAAGTATCCTCGCCAATTGAGTAGCTATATGTAGCACCCTATGTTGACCCCACACATGACAGAACTTTACAGGCGTAGCTCCAGAGGTTACGTTGGGTGCTTGGAGAATTTTTGGTTGTGATGGCGCCACTTCAAATGATTTGGTGATTCAAGCGTTGATCAGTGCGCATGAAGCCGGTTGTGATATCATTAATCTCAGTCTGGGAAGCTCCAGTAATTGGGCAGATGATCCCACTGCTATCATTGCAAATCGAGTGGCAGAGAGAGGTTCCATTGGTGAGTGTATTACTGAAAAGAGCGAGGTTTATTGCGTACTAACACACAGGCTACAGTGATTGCTGCTGCTGGTAATGATGGCTTTGAAGGCGCATTTTTCATTTCATCGCCTGCTAGTGGCACTGGGTCTGTGGCAGTTGCATCCATGGATAACGAGTACAACCTTCAACAAGCAGTGCAAGCAGACAACGGTGCAGAGTACCGTAAGTTATCGCATGCAGCAATGTACTCAACCAATAACTAATGCATGCGTATAGCCTATCTATTGTCCAGCACAACCAAGGAATTTCCATCAGGAAAACTAGTCAACTATATCAACTCTGAATCAGCCGAAGACGCCTGTCCAGGCACCAGACCCAACAACTCTCTCAAAGACAAAATTGTGCTTGTTCAACGAGGTAAATGTACATTTGATGAAAAAGCTGACATGGTGGAGCAATACGGCGGTGCTGGTATTGTGGTGTACGATAACCAAGAAGAACCTGGCTTCAAACCACAAACACTGACATCCAAGCTGCCCCTGGCGTCCATCTCGATGAGCGCAGGCAAGGAATTGAAACAAAGGCTCAATACCAACACAACACTGGCCACGGAGGGCATCCAACTTACCTTCAAGACAGCACTGGCGCCTCAGAAAGTACCTACAGCGAGAAAGGTGTCCAAGTTCTCCAGTGTAGGTCCATTGTATGACATGAGCTTGAAACCTGATCTGGGTGGCCCTGGTGGCTACATTTTCTCTACATTGCCCATCCCCAACGGTGGCTATGGTCTGCTATCGGGTACATCTATGGCTGCCCCTTATATTGCAGGCGCATACGCCTTGTTTTTGGAGGCACATGGCAAGAATGTCACTGCTCAGTATCTCAAAGAGCACTTTCAAAACTATGCAAAACCTTCCACAACTACTCATGGCATCTATCTCGATAATCCAGCTCGCCAAGGCGCAGGCTTGATTCAATGTAAGTGTTCCTCATTTGATTTAAAGCACGGCAATTCTAACGCTTGCCATCACAGTGCTGGATACAATTCACCAATCTGTGCATGTCTCTCCTGGATCCCTCAGTTTCAACGACACTGCCAACATCAAGCCTCAAACACTCAAAATCACTAACCCATCGAACCGCTCAGTCACCTACAGTGTCAGCCATCATCCCAGCCTCGCCATTTCACCTTACAATACAACACTGCAAGGCTTTGCACCTCTGAATCCTCCTCAATACGCTGCTGAAAAGGTCAAGGCAGATATCGAGCTCTCATTCACACATGTCACATTACGACCTGGACAATCGGCTAACTTGAACCTAACCGTTAAACGCATTGGAGGCAATCATGTAGATCAGCCCTACCCCATCTATGGTGGATTCGTTGAATTCTCTCCTGTCAACAATTCTGCGCTGAGATCTATCCATGTGCCTTACGTCGGTATCCGAGGCTCCCTTGCTGAACTTCCCATCTTTGATAACGGATTCCCTCGACTCTTGTTAACCAACAGCACGCTCTTGTTTGAGAAAGAGGTGGGCAATGGAAAGACCATTGTTGGTTTTGTCATTGAGCGATCCAGCTTTCTCTCGTCGTTTGTCACATCCACTTTCCGTTTACTCACGGGTACATCTTATATCGTCACTGAAGTGTTGGATGCCAATATGACCGAGATTGGTGTGTTCTCAGAAGACAGTTACTTGTCGAGAAATACATTGCAAGAGCAAGATTTCATCTTTACACAACGTTGGAATGGTACTGTCATCCCCACGGGATCGGATAGCAATGTCGTAGAGGCAGAGGCAGTGAAGCCTGGGCTTTACTTTTTGAGATGGAAGGCATTGAAGCTCATGTCAGATGCTTCTCGTCCTGAGAGCTGGTTTACAAAGGTGTCTCCACCTATCTTGATTAGAAACTAGACAGATTAGATTGTTAATAAAATTACTGAATACAATGTACAGACAGATTCTTTGCCCGAGACTCATGCGATCAGCACTTTAATCAGGGGAGTTTGTATTGATGAGTTGAGCTAAAGGCTAATCATTAGAAGCGTTTAGAGAGACGGTTAGGAGGAGGATTAGGCTGTAGAAAAAAACAAGTCCATGACATTAGCAACAGGTAAATGTTTGATCTGCTATACAGTCAAAAGAGAAAAGCTTACATCAATGTGTATTATATAGTGAAAAGAAGAGAAAGAGAGAAAACACCAACAGTGGTTACATACATGATCAGATTCAGCATACAAAACCTTCAAGTGACATTGACTTTGGCAAAGACAACATGCGTTTCATTATAAAAGTGCCTATCGTTTAAAACGATACTCATCAAAGATCAATCTTGTGAGACATAGCCTACCAAGCCGGATTGATCACTCAGTTTGACAATGAGAGAAAGTTGCAAATCCTAAATGAATCTCTCACTTCAACCTCGTTTTGTGAGCATGCATTTGAAGATAAAACTGCTTATCGAGCAGAAGAAGGAAAGCACAAGGTTGATTTACAAGCGATGCTGGTGCAGGCACTGTCGATATTGCCTCATTCGTAGCCACCAAAGCCTTGGAAGAGAACAAAAGTTTCCCACGATGCCAACTGACTACTGATACTGGTGAACGATGTGGATCAACGTATCTTGACGAGAGGATGAAAGAGCTGCTCATGAGAGTCTTGTTCAGGCCCAATGACAAGACCATTTACCACTCGGAAGAACAGAAACAAGAGTTTGGTAAGCTTGGATTCATTGACTACACTGCTGAGGAAAGAAAGGAGCTTGATATCATCGTCGCTGATGTATTGAAGCAATTCAAAGAGGAACAGGGTTTGAAGGTAGAAATCAGCACTATCAGGACATTCACCAGACTTCATTTAACAAGTCGAACTTGTTTTTTTTTTGTAGTACAGTTTTCCTGCTTCAGCCTCTTGTGAGAACATTGATCAAACGCCAACTAAAAGCAGTAGTGATAATGATACTGAGTCAGAGGGCTCTTATTCTTCTTCTGATAAAAAACGATGGAGACAAGAGCGAGAAAGAGGTGGAGGAGGAGGAGGGATAAGGCAAAAAAGAAAATAACCCTCACCGAGAAAGCGGTAAAACACGCAACAACTATAGTAAGATTCTTTACTACTAGAGCCAAATTTTAGTTACCACCTTATAATTTCGTACCTCAACGTTGTTCAAAAAGATGGTATTCCAAGCTATTAGCGAGGCCATATACGTAGAACATCCAACTTCTGAGACTGGTCAGAAGCTTCTTCAAGTTCCCTATGAAACAATGCGAAATCTAGTCCTTGCCCGTAGCAAAGCGAAGGTGCAAAACCATAGTGTTCAACAAGTAGCAAATTCGGCTTTCATTTCCATTATTAATAAGCTTACCAACAACAAAACGCATCAAAATTTGCATGAATTAACCTTACCAAAATCAGTATGCCTTCTATTCAAACTAGAAATTGCACAGGTTGCAGACCCCCCCCCCTCCCAGAATATTCCAACTGCCAAAGATGTGATACATAATACCGTCTATAAAGCAATACATAACCAAATTTGACAGCTTTCAAGCCTTCATACCTTGAAATGTAGACCATTCTGAGCCACCGGAATCACGCCAAACAGTTGTACTTGAGTAGTAGTAACTTCTCGACACCTTTGCTCAACTTTTTGGGACCAAAAAAAACATGATGAAAAATCGACCAAAAAGCATGTGGTACCCCTCATGGTTTTCATCGAAACTCAAACGATCGCATTTTTCACCTTGAAAATGAAGACTTTTACTATGGTATATATTAAATCAAAATGTTTCTCTCAATTCAAAGCAATCTCTGAAACCACTTTTGTGAGGCCTTCATATGCAAAATTTCGACGTTTTTGGCCAAAAACCTCATTTCGTATTTTCTAAAATTGCTCAAAAAGTTCAGTCAAAACATCTATTTTACTTGGCACCATTGGAAACGCCTTGAAACGTACTCCAAGAATGTGTTAGGAAGCGTTGGATGTTCACCTCAATTTATATAGTCGAATCATTCAGAATAGATTTTAGAAGTCGAAAAAAGCCAATGTTGAGCAGAAAAGTTTTTTTGAGTTTTAATTCATCCTTGCCCTGCTGGCTAACCAAAATGCCTTTTTGATGATAACAATGGTGGTTGGGATGCTGATTAAATGAGGGTCATGAATTTAAAATAACAATCGCTTAGCTTGAATACTTTACTTTGCTTTTGTTTGTAGTTTCTCTCTATAAAGATGTCTTTGCAATGACATTCTCTCAAAAAAAAAAAAAAAAGTCTCTATAGACCTTGAAGTCCTGTATTTTCGCATGGTCTGCTTTCTATCGCCATCTCAGAGGCACCATCAACGAACGATATGTCAATTCTACTATCAGAAAACGTGGCACAAAGGGAGAATGTGGGGTACCAATGCTGCAAAGACATAGGTTCGAGATATATCTCAGAGATACCACCAAATCAAAAACTTCTCGACGAATCTATTTTGATATCCACTTGTGTACGAAGAGCAGCGAGATTCTTTTTAACGCTCAAATGAAGCCCAAAGTTACTGGCAATTATCTCTAATTTTGCCTTCCTGACAGCCTTTTAGTATCAAATGTTCTTGGAGACAATGCCATGTTGATGATTCCGGAAAGCTTAGTTAATTATGTTTTTGCTTGAGATCCACAATAAGTATGCCTTGAATTGCTCCACACAGGTACAATACCTATTCGATGTTCAACAGCAGCCATCGCAACGCATTTACACATCCTTATCCACCTTTTTTTTTTTTTTTTTTTTTTTTTTTGCTTGGTCTGATGATTTGATACTTGCTCTGCTTAATCTCGCGATTTGCTGATATTGTTGAGACTCTCCTGGCATGATATCTTGCATGAAAAGGCTTGAATGACATTTGGGAGACGTTCAAAAATGTGTATTCATCAGCCTTCATGCTTTGGTAGCACATGCATCAAATGTTGGATTTAAGGTTTAGTAACAAGGACAGCAAGAAATGTCAGCAGACATAAAATGAAGAAAAGGATCAGCTCATTAAGCATCTTGAATAAATTGATATCAAATATAATAACTCATCATTGAAATTGGATTACATAACAAAAAAGTACCTGAATCAATTTGTCGATCCCTTACATTATTATGACCATGGCTCGTGCGGATGAAAAATAGAGGTTACCCTTGCCTGCTTGATAATTGCCTGTTTGTGAATCGACAAGAAAAGGGTCTTTGTCTCTCTCTCTCTCTCTCTCTCTCTCCATCATGTCATTTGCCAAGCTCTACTAGTATACAAATCTATAAATAAAAAAAGAGGCTCGTATTCAATGCCAACCAACAACAAGGTAGACACAAAACATTGCTCCAAAAATAGTATCAGTATCTGTCCAATTTCGACCATGATTCGTACATTTAGTCAAGATGAATGCTTTGATGTATAATTCAAATGAAAACAAGCAGTACACTCTGCATTCAGGAGAGAGAGAGAGAACTGTATGTGTGCGTGTGTCAGATTAAAAGGGTGAACTTTATGCATGAATCGCACGTTTGTGTTTTCATTCTTATGTGTGTATACAGCAACAACAACATGGTTTCTTATAGAAATATTGCTGATAGCCAGCAGTGATGTCACATTGAGCTTCAAGGTGTATGTGTTTATATGCTATTATAAGCTTTGATCCAATCCGGCTTTACACTTTGATTTGGATAAACCCATTTGTCAATAGGATGTGCGATAAATGTACTGTACACATGGAAGAAAGATGCGATCGGAAGTCAATGCTTAAAAATATCATCAGAAGGGTTAAAAAAAAAAAAAAGGAGATATCCTTACCCTTCCTTCTTTCTTTAGATGCTCTACTCTGAAATTGGCTTAGATGATGAAATATGCATAAAGAAATGTTAGGTTAGAATCATTTGATATGATTGTATGCTACACAAGAAAAAGACGCTTTATTTCAACTCAGTGATATTTTGAATGGATTCTTTTGAGCAAAAGGGAGAACTGGAAAAGCGGCAGAATCAACAACAAGAGAGAGAGAGAGAGAGAGAGAAAGAGAAGCTATTCCAAAACAGACGTATTGCCCCTCTCCATCCATCTTGTATCGTGGAGAAAAGCTTCTCCCCTTGCTTTGCTCCTCCCCTAAATTTGGTGCAAAATGTATGGTTCTCCTTGATTCTAATTCCCAGCCTTTTGTTTATATGCTGCTTTTACTATAAAAGCATAAAACTAATTAGCATTTGATTCTCTCGTTCTTTTTTCTCTCTTTCTTTACCAAAACTCTCTTTTCAAATCTTTCGTGCTGGCTCACGTTACCGTATATATATACATACTCACATAAAACCAAACCCTTTCCCATTCCAAAATCCTTTATTCTTCCTAGCAAAACACAATACAAATGATGAGCATTACCATGAATAAACCTTATCCTACTTCAACAAGCGCAACCAGAAGAAGAACACACCTCAAACCAAGTCAAGTTGCTGTATTACAAGAGACATTTGTTACAAATACGCTGCCTGACGCTGCTGTTCGATCTCAATTAGCTCATGAGTTGGATGTCAGTGAACGTACTGTTCAAATATGGTTCCAAAATCGACGAGCAAAGGCTCGCAAATTGGAAGCAAGTAGTGGTGGTTCCATGTCTTCACTTGTGCCCAATGTTCGCACTGGTTGGATTGAACTACCAAAGCCAATTCAGCAACAACAACAACAACAACAACAACAACAACAACAGCACCACCATCATCATGACCGTCATCCACGTCAATCCGAACATCCATCATCAGATCAACCCAACCCCTTCCGCTCTTTCATGACAACTGACACTTTTGAAAATGAGCCAACCATCAAACGTAGACCAAGATCATGTTCCAAGCCTGAAAAGACGACCACTTTTTTACTATCAACGCCACCTCAAAGAGCCATGTCGGAAGGCATGGGCCGAGTTGAAACAAATCAAGGTACATCTCTCTCTCTCTCTCATTTTACCCCTTAAACTCGTCTCTTTTTTGATGCTAATCTTTTTCACATTTCAGATGCTAAACCAATCGTTTCATTTCCTGTTCAGGGCATCCGCATTGGTACCTGGGCAAGATTTGCAAGACAAATTAGCAGCAAGGAATGGGATCTATTCTGCTTTAGTGATCCTTCTGTACGCCAGTTGATCTGGCAAGTTCAAGACGGTGGCCATCAATTCAGAATCGAGGTTGATTTCGAGAATATCCATCAAATCAGATTGGGTCAAATCCAAAATGACATTGGCCAACTTGATATCGAGATTGAGCCTAAATCCATCATTTCATTCTCTATGCGTAGAAATAGCATTGATCAAGATTGGGTGCGTTGCAATGATTTCACTGAAAACCAACAGGCAAGCAGCTTTGAAGCCGGCTCTCATGCTCTCCAGGGTTCCCATGATAATCTCCGACAATCTCTTTTGGAACTGATCTCTCAAGCTCCTGACCTGGCTGCCAAGCTTGTCATCGTTCCAGACAACAACTATCTTTGTCGCGACTTGACAATATCCCCGTCAGCTACGCCTGAACCATCCTTCAGCAACATGAATTCAGTTGCTGCTGCTACTGCGGCTGCGGCTGCTGCTGCATCGTGGTTGGTTGATCCTGCCAAGATCTCTTGGAACCCCTATCCCCAACAACAGCAGTATGAGCAACAACAACAACAACAACAACAACAATATCAACAGCAATATCAGCAGCAACCGTCATCTTATGATGCATCCTTCTCGTGGCCACATTGGAACATGCTCCAGCAACAACAGCAAGATCCAGACCACGCACAGCATCACTTGCTGGCCAGTCAGCAACATGATCCCAGTAGTGTTGATATAAACAATTTCTTGTAACTCATGGTAAAATTGCTCTTGATAGTGTAGTACTGTTTCAAAATTCTCTCGAAATAAAATATGAATTTAGCCAGTTGTTTAAATTGCTGTTTGTTTGTTTGCGTCTGCTTTGCTTTGCTTTGCTCTGCTTTGCTTTCATTAGTGAAAGGCACCCAATCACACAATGATCACAACAGTCCGCGCGACATGATCCGTGTCTCCTTTGAGCGTGTTGCAGGCGCGCAATTGAAAATTCTTTCTTTCCATAACGTCTTTTGCAAGCATGTCTCAATTCAATGATTCGCACCGACTATTCATGCAATCCATGCTATCAAAGAAGATGGTAACCGAGCAAGAGGCCATGCATATCTATGCAAAGGTATGCGATGCCACATCCCGTAAGTAACAAGCTACACTTTCCATACAAATGTCATGCTAAATGCCCCTTTTCCTCATCCTTTTTGCAGGACCAGCAGACGTAGATTTTTCTTCATTCGTTTCTGTCCTGAACAAAGAATTGGACAAATTGGATTACTCTCTCAGATTATCTCGAAATGAACAGAATGGCATCATGTATGTGATCATGGTCAACACAAATCAAGATTCAGCAACAGAGCTCGCCACACAATACACTGCCATTGAGATGGCATATATCCGCGAACTGGTACACAATTGACATCTAGCACACAAGCAGAACACTGTGATTAATGCTGTAGCATAGTTTGATCTGATCATCAATGCAGACGACGAGAATTTCGGCACATCTTCCAGAACAGCTTTGCAGTTAGGCGGTAAAATGACACCAAAACTAGCTTCCAGAGACGTTCAGACATTGCTCGACAAACTACTAGACGATGGATGGATCGGCTTGCAGAAGGGCTGCTACTTTTTAACCACACGTTCCATTGCAGAGCTACAGGACTATTTCAAGCAACTGTATGGCGAGCGTATTCTGGAATGTATCTTTTGCTTAGACATGGTGACTATGGGCGAACATTGCGCCAATGCTCAATGCAGTGTCCGACTTCACAAGCACTGTGCAGACAGTCAATTCAACAACTCTGCTGATCCCAGATGTCCCAGTTGCAGTAGTAGATGGTCTAGAGAAAACACATTTGGTCTTGGTTTACCAGATAACGAGGAAGATGCTTGAGTATTTATTATATCCCTCTCTCTCTCTCTCTCTCTCTCTCTCTCTCTCTCTTAGCTGTATTTTTAGATGAAACTCAAACTATTATCAAGCATAAAAGATTACAATAAAACCAATATGTGTATAGATTGCTCTCATTGTATATACGTTTTTCTGTTGAGCTCTAAAATAAGATGCAAATGAAAAGCGCATGACACACAAACCATACTCTCCCACTTTATATGCAAATGTCAGTTTTATTCAACTTTAAATTTCATTGCATCTACTTCTACTCTTTACTGGCATTGCTGTCATTATTATTGTTGTTATTGGAAGGTGTAGAGGCCTCCGTATTGGCATTGGCATTAGCAGCATTATTGTGGAAATCATGAGCAAACTTTCTAACGTAATTATCCACGCATTCTCTCACATTCAAGTTGGGAATCAAGCCATCTAATCCGTTTTGAATTGTCTGCTGACAATCTTGACAAGCAAAATTATTCTCCATCAAGTGCACGCGAATACATTCATCACAAAAACTAGCACCGCAACAAGGAGTAATGGTGGCCTCTCTCAAAATACCGTTGCAGATGGGACACTGCAAGTGTTTGGGTACCGGGATAGAGTCGTACCAATCCATCAAATCGCCTGCGGATGAAACACCGAGTCCAATGGTGGTGGCTGTCTTGGCAACATGCTTATCCCAAGACGAGGAATCTGCTTGTGCCACAACAATGTCACCTTTGGGCGTTACCATCAAGCCTCCAGTACCTGCTTTCACTGCGTCCTTGGGCTCTTCAATCACTTTGAGGAAACTGCGAGGAATACCTGTGGTACGCTTGATTCTAGGATGTTTATCATAATCCTTGTCGCCATTGGTGGGACATTGGTTGATGTAGTGACCTATATGTCTATTGTCAGACACTGATGGACAGGACATTGATCATACCTGCTCACCTTTTTGACCACAACGATAGCACACATACGTCGGAGGAGGCACTCGCTGTGGCATTTGACCGTCTTTGTTGTCTGATGAATCTCTATGCGTTAATCCGCCGGGAGAACCTTGAAAACCGCCTCTTCCACCACGTCTAGCATCACCACCACGTGCATTATAAGGGATATATTGTTGTCTAATCCGTTCAAATAGATATATAAGATACAAGGCATACAACACACATAAATCAACAGAGCAAGAGAGTAATAGACAAATTTCATTTTTAATTCAATAAAATACATTACTGCTACAGCTATCTTTTCGCTCCCTTTCCCACCTCTCTCTCTCTCTCTGCCATAAAAAATGAAAAACCAGTACTTACTCTGCTAATCTCTCTTGCATTGCGCCCCATTGATCTGTTGTTTGCTGAAACATGGCTTGGATTCTAGCCTCCTCTGAATCGTCTTTGGGCTCATCGCCCTCGTTTTTGCTGCCCTCGTCTCCAGATGCAGACAGTTGCGATGATGGCTTATTCGCTGGGTGAGGTCGTTGTGCATTTAGCACCATGTTTCGGCCTCCACTCAAATGGGGAGGGCCACCTGAATTGCCACTGCCACTGCCGCCTGGTGCGTTGGATGGCCCTCCCTTCATGATCCCAAATCCTCCTGCCCCCTTTCCATCCGTCGGTAACACGCCCAATACATATCGCTGTGCTGTTCCTTTACCAGGCCGTGCTGCTGGCAATCGTCTCACAATGACAGATGTGTTTCTGGGCACAACAAACACATCGTCCTTGTATTCTGTAGCCCCTCAAGTTAGTGGACTGCGCATGTGTGTCATCTCAAGCTGACTCACCTTCGTCTGTCTGTGCATTGTAAACAGCAATGTCGAATTCAGTGCCTTTTCCAAACTTCTTTGCTCGAATGATCTCGCGTTTTAAATCAAAGACAGTAGCTCCTGGTCCATCAAATGTGAATACATCGTAATCCGAGTCTTTGGCTGATCTAAGCTTATAGTAAATAACAGACATGCTTTGCTGTAAAAGTGGTGGGGGGGAAGAAAAGAAAAAAGAAGCAAGCAAAGATTTACTCCGGACTTGGGTCTTTTTTAAAATAGCTTCCCTCTGTCAGTCATCAGTCTTTTTCTGACGGCTTCTTTCTTAATTTTCTTGTAGATTCACCATGGCAAACTACGATACTGTCATTCTCGATATTGAGGGAACAATCACCCCCATCACGTTTGTTAAGGAGGCTTTGGTAATGTCATATAGACGCTGCTTTGAAATGGGACATTAACATTTGAGTAGTTTCCCTACGTTACCTCTGGTTTATCCGCCTTTTTAGACAGAACCTGGAAGACGGATGAACTCAAAAAGCAAATTGAGCTGTTGCGTGAACAGGTAAGCAGTGCGTATGTAATCTTTCAACTTGGATATTGAAAGCCTCGCTTGATTTACTAGGCCAAGAAGGATGTGGATGCCAAGATGGAGCAAGCTGTCAACATTCCTACTGAGTCAGAAGCGTATGTAAGTTGAAATGCATGGAGGCACACGAGATTGACATTTATAATAGATCTGCAGAGCAGATCAAATTTGCCGTGATTGAAACCATCTCTTGGCAAATGAAGGCAGATCGCAAGATTGGTGCTCTTAAATCCTTCCAAGGCTACATGTGGAAGGAAGGCTATGAATCCGGTGTGCTACGTGGTGTGTAAGTGTTGTATTGGCTCATGCTGTACGCAATCATGACTTACAATCTCATCAGTGTCTACGATGATGTCGTGCCTGCATTAGATCAATGGAAGGTAGCTGGAAAGAAGATCTACATTTACTCATCTGGCAGTGTTCCAGCTCAAAAACTATTGGTTGGGTATTCAACAAAGGGTGATTTAATGAGTGTAAGTTGGCGTGAATGGATCAGTAACGGAATATGTGTGTATTGACATGTGCATGTGCGTGTTTGGCAGTACTTTTCTGGCTACTTTGACACTGCTGTCGGATTGAAGACAGAAAGCGCATCTTACAAGAACATTGCTCAACAAATTGGAAAGGAGAATGATACCAAGAGCATTTTGTTTGTCACTGATAACATCAATGGTAAGACTAAATGACAAAAAAAAAAAAAAAAAAAAAAAAAAAAAAAAAAAAAAAGCTAACGGAAGGCTCATACTCATGGCATTTGCAATAGAAATCTTTGCTGCTACTGAGGCTGGTTATCAAGTGGTGATTTCAGATCGTCCGGGCAATGCTCCATTAGGCCCTGAAAGTAAGCAATTCAAGATTGTCACATCATTTGACCAGATCTAGACTGCATCGAATCTTGTAAAAACCTTGGATGGCGTACTACGCCTTTTGATAAATAATAAGCATTCTTTGCACTTCCAAAAGTATTCTACTTGAGCGTATTATAGCCTTCTTACAGGGAGCTGGAAATCCATTTCATTTATATCTCATTAATGGCAGATCAACATCACATACTGAAAACAAAATGCTCACAACGAATACCATTCGAGGTGTTCATTTCTTGCATTGGGAGAAATTCAATGCCGCGGTATTTTGCAAGCAACGGAGCGTGCCTTGCTTTGGTTGATCAAAAGCCTCTTCTGTTTCATGCTTCAAACGTTTACCATAATTTAGTTGTACCCGAATATTACACACGGATGTTCTTTGGTGCAACTCTACGCTGGGCGTTGATTCCTTTAGCCTTCGAGCAGCCAGGTAGATTGTAGAGCTGGGTAACTGCTCATCCAGTCCATCTACCTAGCAAAACACTCTCTTATTTGATCTATGATTTCCAGTTCGCTGTTGACAGATCACCAAAATGCCATGGACAGTGTGCTGTCTCTGACTTAAAGCTGTATCGGCTGATACTATTGTGGGTCACCGTGCGATGGCTGAACTGTTTGTGGCACTGTTTGTATAAAGAAGCAGGCTTACACAAGGCTTAATGTTGTGCAATATAATTCAACCACTTGCTCTGATTCTCTTCCCCTTTCTTCTCTTTGTCCAAAATCCCGTCCCATCCAAAATGGGCTCATTTGCGTACGATGCGTACGGTTGTATCATCAGTATTGGTAAAGATCTTTCTTAAGCACCTGTCAAAATTATAAGGCGCTCACATCATATAGACTTTGGTACAACGTTCTCCGGCAGCTGTTATGCTACTATCTATGATAAAGAGACAAAAGACTTGAACGTGATCAAGAACGACACTAAATTCATCCAAACTGCAGATTTGTAAGTAGCTACATGTGTGACGAACTGGTGTAGCTTTGACACCACACGCTAGGGACCGAGACGATATTATTAACATTGAGCAATGGAACGAGACCAAGGGAAATAAGACGCCAACAGTAGTCGTCTATGATGAGCATATGCACTTGTCGCATTGGGGAAAAGCAGCTACAAAACACATTGCAACAAAGAGGAGCCCCCATGATATCGTCCTGGAGAAATTCAAGCTGAAACTGCCCAAGTCTGTCTCGCAAAAGGGCGCTGTTCTTGTCTCTGGCAACCTGGAGCAAGATGACGAGGAAGCCAACATGCGAGCCACTATTGATTTCTTCCGTGTGGTGTATGACCACATTTTCAACCAAATCCATACTCATAGACCAAGCTCAAAGATTGAATTCACCAAGGATGATATTCGTTTTGTAATTACAGTGCCTGCAATTTGGAACGATGTAGAGCGTACTATTATGAGAAATGTTGCCGTATCCGCTGGTCTCATCTCTGAAAAGGACCATGAAAACAGACTGATCATCATCAATGAATCTCTCGCTGCAACATTGTACTGTGAGCGTGAAACAGCCGAAAATGATATTCAAGTAGGCACCAACTACATTATATGCGATGCTGGTGGAGGCACTGTCGATATTGCCTCATTCGTAGCCACCAAAGCCTTGGAAGAGAACAAAAGTTTCCCACGATGCCAACTGACTACTGATACTGGTGAACGATGTGGATCAACGTATCTTGACGAGAGGATGAAAGAGCTGCTCATGAGAGTCTTGTTCAGGCCCAATGATAAGACCATTTACCACTCGGAAGAACAGAAACAAGAGTTTGGTAAGCTTGGATTCATTGACTACACTGCTGAGGAAAGAAAGGAGCTTGATATCATCGTCGCTGATTTATTGAAGCAATTCAACGAGGAACAGGGTTTGAAGGTAGAAATCAGCACAATCAGGACATTCACCAGACTTCATTTAACAAGTCGAACTTGTTTTTTTCTGTAGTACAATTTTTCTGCTCCAGTCTCTTGTGAGATCATTGACCAAGAGTCATCCGCTGAAAGCAGTAGTGACGATGATACCGAGTCAGAAGACGAGGAAGACGAGGAAGACGATGAAGACGATGAAGACGATGACGAGGAGGAAGATGAAACAGGAGAAAATGACCCTTACCGAGAAAACGGTAAAGCATGTAAAAACTATAGTAAGCTTCTTACCTAATCCCAAACTTCAGTTACTAGCTTTAGAATTTCGCATCTCAACGCCATCAAAAAGATCAGATACCAACCTGTTAGTGAGGCAAAATACGAAGTAGATCCAACATCAGATATTGGTACGATGCTTCTTAAAGTTTCCTATGAAACGATGCGAAATCTAGTCTTTGACCCAGTAATCAACACAACCATCAAACTATTGGACAAGCAAATTGACAAGATCAAGGACACTGTTGTTGCCACGTTCCTTGTTGGTGGTTTCGGAAGAAATCCATATTTGCATTATAGAATCAAAGACAAGTTCAAGATCGCCGACGAGAATGGCAATATTACTGGCTACAGATGTGGTAAATTATATGATGATGATAAAGGAGATCTGGCCGCTATGAGAGGTGCTTTATATTATGGTTTAGATGGCAGCCGCAAGCCGACTCAAACTGATGTTATTGAAAGGCCTTACGATGATGATAAAGACGCCTCAGGTACCGATCACGACGGCTTTGTTGCAGACACTTACAACATGGTGATATGCTATGGTAACTCTAGATTCCTGTGCTGTTAAGTCATTCTTTAACTAACGCTTGCTTTCCAGACATTGGCTATGATTTTACATCTTGCTCATACCTCGACTTGAGTGACAGAAACAACGAAGACGATCAAGAGTTTGTTTTCATTGACGAATGGCCTGGTGCTGCAGAAAATACCACCCGTATACCCACAGCATACAGATCTGCCAGTGAATGGGGCGCTCAGGTCCTCAATCCTACTGAAACAAAACCCGAAGAATTTGTGGTGCCTACCAAGCTCATGTCCATTGTCAAAGGCGATTGTAGACGCTACTTTGCTAATTTGATCAGTGCTATGCAAGATCATGTTTGTGGTGTTATTGAAAAGAACGGAACAAGCGTCAACCGTGACAAGATCAGATACTGCATTACCATGGAAAACAGCTATAAATTCTTCTTCCGTAAATCAGATATGCGTCAAGCCGCCATCAAGGCTGGATTGATTAGTAGTGAAGATAGCACCAAACGTCTATTGCTCATCAAACGGGAAGATGCATCTGCCATGCATTTCGAGGAGGAACATTTTAGACCAGATGATAAAGAAAAGAAGGCTTTCAATTCCAAATTTTTGCAAATTTTCTTCCGCCATGATACCTGCCATTTATCATTACAAGAGGCTACCAAATTGAGCGGCTACAATGACAAGAGAATGGCCATTTTGCAAGAGGTACAAGAGGCGAGAGGGAAATCCGCAGAGACCAAAAGCAAGGAGAGTGACACCACCACCGTAGCTTCAGAAAGCGAAGAGGAGCCTGTCAAAGAACCATACTTTAGAAATGTTCGTGGTATTCGATCCGCTACTCTGCCTTTTGACTTTATACAAAAACTGGTCCTCAACTTCAAGATTTATGTGGACAAAAACATGCAAAACTGTATTAATTGCTCCAACCGTGCGCTGTCAAACGAGCATGAAACTAATTATGACCCATTCAGCCCGGACTTCAAGAAAGGCTTTCTTGCATATGTCAAGGTAACGTATTTCTCTTGTCAAGCTTTCGTTTTTATAACACCTTATTCACTTTGCTACAGACTGAACTAGATTTCAGCAGTAATGAGCACATTCAGAAGATTAGCATTAGAAAGGAAGGATGCTGTGAAGTATACATTTCGGTCTACGATCTTTTGGAACATGTCTTTAGACCTGCCATTCGCGACCTAGTGTCTGATATTAGCCGATACGCTACCCAAGTCGATATCGTCAATTTCCGTATGGACAAGATCTTTTTGATTGGAAAGCTGGTTGAGGCACAAGAAGCAACTTACTCCTTCTTGGAAAGAATCATTACCAAGAACATATCTGAGGTTTTGAATATTGGCAATGATTTTATCACTACATCTGATAAGATCGAAGAAGAAAACCATATCTTGGGCGCTCAAATCTACGCAAGGGATCCTACTACCTACACTGAACGAGTTGCAAGAAAAACCTATGTCATTGGCATCCAATCATACACTGTCCAGCAGTTTAAGGGTGACATCAAGAAGCAGATCCAAGCGCTAGAAAACGCAAATGAGGATAACAAGGACAAAATATACGATTTGGAAGCTGAATACGCTCTACGAGGCGTAGAAGGACCGGAATTATTCTACCAGCCTGAATTTAACCCATCTTTGTGTGTGCCAAAGGGACCAGGGGACTCAACCCTGCTAATTGAAAGAGGAAAAAAAGTATTAGAGAAGGATCAAGAGGCAGGCATTGAAAGAAAATTCTTTGCCCACGAAGAATGCCTTATTTATGCCAGTGAGTAGTGTTCAGAGTATCATAATCATTCGTAATGTTGATGGTTTGCATATAGGTATCTATGTCACTGAAGAATATGACTCTGATGAAACACTGAGACAAAACAAACTGGACAAGGAAAGATACCAAAGAATTCACCAATTTGAGATCTATTTAAAGAAGGACAAGGACGATCCAATGGCAAATTTCAAGGACAATCGTCTTCACTTCACTGTGCGAATGATACCAGATAACAACGAAGTTATATTCGAAGCCAACGTCTCTTCTAGAATTGGTAGAAAGATTCCAGAATTCCGTTTCCGTGATGAAATTTTGGTCGCTCAAATCTACAATGATGTGAACAGAATTCCAAAGTTCGAATCTCAACGCAAGGAAGAGCCAAAGCAACAAATCGACAAATAAGTGATACTTACGTTCTCATAAGTGCAGCTATTCATTCGCATTTTCTTTATACCTATATCTGCAAACCCTATTAAAGCATTTTTTTTTGCTGGAATACACACAAGTATAACATCTGACTCTAAAACAAGTGTAACTGATTGCTTGATTTGATGGTCTTTCTATACCTCCCTATTTTCTGTCTAAACCAAATGCTTACCAGCCCACATCTCTTTTAGTTTAAATTCATCATCTATTCATTCAGCTGGACGATAATAGTACTTAATTCATCGTCTACATCATCTCGGAACCAGAAGAATAGTTTCCATGCCTCAAATCATGCATTCAAATTAAGAAAAAAAAAATCAACACTTTACAAGACAAAGTATAGATAGGATCAATTTGAATAATATCACGGTAGCGGTAGCTCTTTTGCGTAAAACAAACTTTTGAGGCTCGCTGCAAATAAATTCTACAGCTAGCTTCGAATTAAAGCAAAACCCAGTGCCTATTCTAC
Source organism: Mucor velutinosus (assembly GCF_035048745.1). Taxonomy (NCBI): domain Eukaryota; kingdom Fungi; phylum Mucoromycota; class Mucoromycetes; order Mucorales; family Mucoraceae; genus Mucor; species Mucor velutinosus. Next base: position 3,910,396 of record NW_027041905.1, on the reverse strand, counting down.
TCTAAAACCAAGAAATTGAGTTTTACAGATCGAAAAACTCTCAGTGCAAAGGATCAATGAGGATGATTGACAAGTCTTTGATTAACTAGTGAAGAATTGGCAGCCATTGAATCCACCAAATAATTAAATATTTGGCAAAAGCAGAAAAAACTGTTGGTTAAGCTATGCCACTCTTCGAGTTGCAATTCCCACCTTTTGGCTTTGCAAACATTGATTACATTTATCAGAAAGGCGCTTTCCAGCCAAAACTGATTAAATTTCTGTTTGCCCGATTCGTTAATTTTTGAGCTTTTTGAACATGATTCGACTTATTTTGCCTCAATCGACTATATAAAAGGTGATGATCATCCAATAGACCCTTAAGCTCTTCTGAGGTGCTTTTCAAGGCGTATCTAATGGTACCAGTTATAAAAAAAAAATGAACAAACCTCAAAAGCAATTTATAAAAATATGAAATAAGGCTTTTGCCCAAAACGATGAGGTTATATCAGGGTTTCATAAAAATATTTCAAGGGTTGCCTCGAATTGATAGAAACATTTTGATTTAATATATGCCATAAAAAAGTCTTCGTTTTCAAGATGTAAAACTTTTTTTTTAAAAAAATTTTGTTCATTGATGGAGCCGCGTACACTAGGAGTAATGGGTCGAAGTGAAGAGGCGGGTGCAATTGAAAAGAAAATAATAAAAAGAAGGTAAAATATTAACTAAACTAAACTAAACAGAACTATCGAAACTATCTAAACTACAAGAGGGAAGATGAAAAACACGATTGTTTGATTTTCGGCAAAATCTGAGTGAATTTAAGCCGCGTTTTCTCGTGTTCAAGGTTATTTTAGATCGTTGAATAGCACCAAACAGTTTCTCTCATCTGGCAGTTACTTTCTAATATCTTTGTTCAGCTTTTTGGGGATCAAAAATACATGGCCAAAAATCGACCAAAAAGCGAGGTACCCCTTATGGTTTTCATCCAAAATCAAATGATCGCGTTTTTCACGTCAAAAGTGAAGACTTTTTCTATGATACATATTAGATCAAATTGATCGTAAAAATGAAACACAACACTGGAAACTCTTTCTATGAGACTTTAATATGCTAAATTTTAACATAATCACAGAAAACCTATTTTCATATTTCTGCAAATTGCTCATTATTTTCGGTCTATAAGCTGGATGTAATTAGCACCATTCGGTGTGGCTTTTTTAGTTCTCTAGAGATGTGTTAGAAAGTTGGGTGTGATAACGATAGTTTTCATAGTCAAATTTAGCAAAAACGTTTAAATGATGTGAGATCAAGTCAATTTTGAACACGAAAATACCACTGCACAGTTTCAAATTAAGTTGCCGCAATTACGGCTACTACGGTACAAAACTGAGACTAAATTTACTGGTCGTGACGTCGAATAGGGTGCCCTCTCATTTTTCCATGCCCTCCCTTTTTGCAAAACGCGTTTTAGTATCAAACCATGATGGTTTTGGACACCGTTTGATTAATAATAACACTCTAGCATCCGATAACTCTGTCTTGTACTGTTGGAAGAACTTGATATTGCTTCTTTAAAGTGGAATATATTAGGTATAATTCGATAACGAGCACTGGAAGGCGTAGAATTGACACTAATTGAGTTTGTTTATTAGGTTTTAATAATTTTTTGCTTGTTTGAGTGAGTGTTGCTGCCATTACTTCTCTACCGTCTCTGCTGCCTGCTTCTTGGGTCTTTGTCTGGTCTCTCCTGGTGGCGTTCGTACTTTGGTTTGTCTATGGTGCTGGCGTTGCTGCTACTGCTACAGCTAATATGTTCGTTTCTGGTCTACTGTGTTTGGTGCATGCTCATTCTCTATCTGGTGTCGCTCGTTCTTTGGTTTGTCTATGGTGCTGGTGTTGCTACTAGTACTGCAATTACGGTCTTTCCTGGTCTACTGTGTTTGGTGCATACTCGTTCTCTGGTCTATATTCGGTGATTGCGTATACTCTGGTCTATCTACGGTGATGGTTGTTGTAACTGTCTGAAATACGTGAGAATGGATATGTCTTTTTATTTTCAGTAAAATCAGATAGAGAGAAAAGGGAAGGGTGAATGTCTACTGCTATTTATATGTATGATTTATGGATTGCTTACACACCCCTCTAGAATGGTGTTCTCATGCTAAGTTTTAGTGTCAATCCTCACTTATGCTAAATGGTAATTATTTCAGATATAGATGATCAGTCTAAATATCTTTAGTAGCTCTTGGCAACGTTAATTACTTACATTCCTTATCTGCTATCTTTTGACATATAGAGAATAGCTTATCGAAACTTAGCTTATGTGAATATCATGATTATCGTTTACATGTTGAACAGCTTATTTACATATGCTCCATATGTGCATAGTTTATTGCTCAATTCAATCTACGACATTATGATTCAGGAACAGTTATATGTGTGAATACAACAATGGTAAGTGGTAAGTATCTTTTCTTTTTTGGTCGCAATGATATAAAACTTCTTTGAAAGATTGTATTATTGCTTTTTTTTCTCATGATAATGCATTCATGATGTTTTCCTTGTTGCATTTTTCTTATTATTCTTTTGTTGATTGTGTTGCTTTACATCCGACTATTACCATGCATGTTGCTCATGTATGCATTTTTGTTGCAACAACAACGAGCTGTTTTGAACGTCTCTGATGTTGTACTTGTTATACTTTTCTTTTGAGTACTCACTTTGTGTGAGTATCCATTTTTTGCCTACATACTACTATACTCCTATAATAGTATGTTCTTTTCTTCTTTCTTTTATTATTATTATGTTTCTTTGAAGCATACCTTTTTTTTTTATGTTGTGTGGATGTGCCTATCCCTGAAGCTCAACAAGACTCTATCCGAGGCTAGGAGGTAGATAGGCTGCCTTCACTTGGTTATCACTACTTACTTTAGTGATGATTGAGGGTCTCAATGCCAGAATTTAAAGCTAGGTGATGTAAGTAAGGCATGCTCTAGCGCCTGGGGGAAGTTTGATGATAGCAGCGGCTATATTGCTATTATAGCGGCGCTTAAAATTTTGCCTCACCTCAAAACAGGGGGAAACCCTCGCAAAATTTTTTTTAGGTCAGCGGAGTTTTTAAGCAATCTGATTGGCTAAGAGGTTGAAGCAGCGAAGGGTTACAACTAGTTGATTTCCTATTGATTGTTGCATACAAGCATGCATCTTAGGCTACATTCACTTTCTCCTCAAGCCACCTTTTACAGTGTAGCAGCATAGATGATGTTTATCGTATCACATCACATCTATGTTTACAAATCCAGTCAATTGTGTGTGCACGGGTGCCTCAAGAACTACAATACATTCAATCTCCCTGATGTCAATATGTCGAGATCCACCTACACTACATGAAACATATCGACTTAGGTGGCCTCTCAACAAGCTATACCAACAATCCATAAGGCCCCAGTGGCCTGCTATTTATATACCATCTCAACGTAGTAGTCATTGACCAGGGATCTACCATATTTAAGCTAGTTAGATACCCTGTAATAAAGAAGCTTTTTGCTTTTTGTTTTAGATACAGTTGACAACTGATTATTATCATCGACTTATTATTACGAATTCATCATTGATCCCCTATTGATCTGTCATTTATCATAATATAGTGTTTGTAATAAAAGGATATCCAAATAGTTAAAGTTTACATTCTTTTTTAAATCTAAATGAAGATAAGATGCAATCATTTGATGCAATCATTTGATGTAACAACAGCTAAACAGTTTCATGTGCGTGGTGATGTCTTTTAAATTTAATATATGGTGAAAGCTGTATGATCGGTATTAACGTAGTGCACTAGGTACTATCCAAGTTTTTACCTTGTTATTACTTCCAAAAACTGATGATTTTGCACAATGACATTTTTGGTTATATATTAGGAAAGACAAACCTTGTACAAATAAAATAAAAGCCATTCAGAAGCTTTACTTTGAATCTATCATGCTGTAAACGTCTTGGGTCCAAAATATACGACGTCCCCTTCATGATTTGGTCAGAATCTTGTGTACTCTATACATTCCAGTAGCCAGGGAGACCGTCTAAAGATTCATAATACTGGAGAAACCAGGTCGAATTGACAGTTGCTGACCAAATGACAGCCAGCGATTTAACTAATTTTGAATGTTGGCCAAGTCTACGCGATATTTCCATGATTAGCATTGATGATCTTGGAAGCTTACAACAAGAAGAAGGAGCTGTGGATTGAAGCGTGTTACCATATATAATGGCCTGGCTATGTCATTTGAGTTTCGATGAGTAATTTTGAATATGAAGCACAGGCTCAATCGGCGTAAATTGTTCATTATATTCTAATGATAAATCTCAATACCAGTCTTTCTAATCGGCATTGCCCATGACACTTGGAGTGTTGGTTGCGGATTGCTGAAAGACACACTATACATTGAGTCCGCATGAGTTAATGATATGTGAAGAATTGCCACCGCTCACTTGCACCTGAGATGCGGTATCCTTTGACCAATTGTGCCCTCAATCCAATAAAAAGATTGCCGTTGCTGTAAAAGTTTTAATAATGATTTTTGTATTGCTATATTACACTGTAAACGTATATAAATTTATAATATTCAAGAAATTTCTACCCATCTGCGCATACAAGAATTTGGGGTCAAATCTGAATTTTAATTGAATGAGTCCAACATGTATGAGTGATAAATCTGATAGCTTCCTTACCAAAATTGTCGTCTGCATTGCAATGGCACTTTTTCTGCAACTCACGAGCAACAGGACAGTGCATGAAAGGCTCATGCTTGTAGCCGATGTCATTGAAAAAGTGTACTTCTGATTTGTTTAAAAAGATACCCACAGCAATGGAATGCACAGGCGCATCTCCCCATCTACAACACAGCAGACATTAACCTCTCTCTTTTGCCTTCAATTGCAGAGTTTCCCAATTACCTTTCATAGAAGAATCCTCCAGATTTGTCGAGATAATCAAAAAATGCTGTATATTCAGGGCTTCTCAGGAACTTAAGATCGGCAATCTCAAAGTTGCTCCAAAAGTGACACAAGTTGTAGTTCTTTCCATTATCATTTGAAACAAAGTTCATCAAATTGTTCTTTGGAATCATATCAGGATGCTCCTTCATAAATGCCTTTGTCGTTTCCCACAGAGTAGGAATAGTAGCTTCGAATTCAATGAGGGAAATTGTCCATCCATATTTCTTGTTGTTTTCCTTCATGTACAAGAATGGGTCGTAATCAATATCGCAAAAAAATTCCACACTAGGCTCTACGCGCCAGTAAAATTCGTATTCCTCCATCAAGGGATGTCTGAAAAAGAACCCACTTTCGAATCTACCCAGAATGTCTTGCGTTAGTTTTCGAACCCTTTCTCTCTCTCTCTCTCTTTTGCTCTCGCTCTCTCTATCTCACTAGATGACTTGCCTGCACATGTGTCTATAAGAAAGGTTATCGCCGTAAATGATACCCTCATCGCCCATCTTTTTACGTAATCTATCTGCCTTTTCAACATCAATCCAATCCGGATAACGCCAATGTTCCTGTGGGATAACGCCTAATGTTTATAATTAGTGACACTTGCTTGTTCCAGTATGAAGCGCCACTTATTGATGCTGCCATGACACACATACCATACTTTGTTTCTGCGTTGGTTAAGCTCGAAGTGAGGTCCTTGAACTCTTGTGTGAACTCGACATCATTCAGAAACACATATGGATAGTTGAACTTGTGATTGAATCTTGCTTCCAATTGTTGAATGGTCTTTCTCAAGGCATCCAATTCATTGTTTCTGGTCAAGATAACAAACGCAGCCTTCACACGAGTTGTATTGTGCCAAGCAGGTGGTAGAGACGGGTCTGGTAGATTTGGATGGTTGATGAGAGATGAATGTGAGGTTGTTGCTTTCTGATTGTTCGGCGCTTTTAGGGGCCAAAAGAAGAAGAAGATGCAGAATAACAGACAGCCAGCTGTTAATAGCAGAGGCTTTCTTTGATTTGAGTTGATCACAATCATCGTAAAGAGATACGAATGAATAGAAAGAGTAATAGAGGAAAAAGAGAGAGAGAGAGAAAATCCCAAAAAGAAAAAGTCCAACTTTATTAACCCCTTCTACTACTCCTCAACAAAAATTACAGATTGAAACATACGCAGATTTCTTGTTCCACTTGGCAGATTACACAAAACTTTATTAGGTGAATTAGGTCGATCCTTGAGCACTGGGATTCTGACTAGGATATTTCTGTGTTTCTTTGCCAGACATGCTTGGTGGAGCAGGTGGCTGCATCTTGTTGAAATCTATAGGTTCTACCCACGCAGGTTAGTGATTATACATTGGCTGACTGAACAATCTCACTTACTGCTGCTGTTGCTCTTGCCGGAGTGAGGTTTGGGTTTAGCCCAGACCACCTTGAGTGCGTGCCCCTTCAATTTCAATCCAACTTCGGCCACTTTATCTGCTGCCAGTTCTGCTGATGTTCTTGTAGAGAAATTGATGAAAGCACACTTTGTTTTGTGGGCAACGATAATTGATTTGATATCACCAAAAACATAAAAGAAGCCCCTAGTTATATTGTTCATCAATATATGTTCTCCCTTTTGCTAATCATCTCCCTCTCCTTACTGTAAATCGTCTTGAGTGATCTCTGATTCGACGCCCGTAACAAATAGTGTAGTCTACATTGGCATGTTATTGGGCTGAGCATTGTCACCAAAATCCAAACAACTTACCACAGTCTTATCGGCGGGTGGTGTTAAACCACTATTGCTACCACGAACTCTATTCAGCATCTTGCTTGCAACTGGATCATTCACACCATTGTAACGATCTGTGATGTTTTGTTTCACGGTCGATTGATTCTCCCCAGGAAGCTCGTGTCTATATGGACATCCTTCTCCACGCTTACATTCACCCTTGAGAAAGAAGGAACAGATATGAGCTCTGTTGCGTTTATAATAAGGTTCGCTTCTTGCTAATTTGCTCAGGATATCACGGCTCTCTGGTGTCAATTTGGCAGCATCGTAGATTCCCTCTCCATCGCCACCATCCTCTACCTAGGTTGATTCAATAATAGCATCAGCCTCATGCCTCCACATCCTATGTTGCAGATCAAATTACCTTTGAGGCGAGGTTTTGTGCAAAATACTGTCGATTGATATCTGTGGAAGGGGCTTCTGATTTGAGGTTCAGTGCTTTGTCTCTGACTTCGACAGGCAAACCTGGTTCAAGACATGATGATTAGTAATGTGATTGACAGTTACTGCGTGGAAACTCGTTACCGTATTGTAAATCCAAAACACAGGTCTGACAAACGTTCTTTACTTTGGCGCAGGTCTGGCAGATTTCAGTCTTTTTATATCTAGCATTGGTACCAGGTAACCAGCGGAAAACAGTGTAAGGACGTTGACAAATCTATGAAATGTGAGTAAACGCGCGTAGTCCAGCAATCGCTTGATGAGGTATACCTTGCACTCTTTTCCAAATGGCTGCTTGGTCTGTAAATTTAATCATTGTCAGCATTGGGTCTATAGTCGAGTATCTCTACACATATCAACCATACCATGCGAACATAGGGATTATCACCTAAACAAGTTTCACAAACGATGGGGAATTCCTGAAGAGTCAATGTTAAGAGGGAGGATCATTGAAGCTGCGATCATAGTGATGCTTACAGAGTCTTCCCAGCCTTGCTTATTGGGATCTGCCTTAGTTAAACTCATTGCGAATATAGAATAAAAGATGAAAGAAGGTTGAAGCCTATAAATTTTTTGCAACTTGAGTTGTAAATTTTGATAGTTGCAATCAAAGGATTTCAATTGGAGCATACTTGACAACCACGTCATTACAACAGCAGCGGTTCAAATGCCAGATGTTCATCAGAACGCTTGATCCTATCAGCTATGTCTTGTAGAAACAAGTTGTTTAATAACATACCGTTGACATGATGCATGGATAGCTATATCAGCAAAAATAATGGGTTTAGGAACCACATTTCATATTCTCAATGTCTCGAAAGGCCGCCAAATGTCAATTGCAATTGTCCTCATAGCATTCGCATCGCCAATAAGGCTTTTGATTACCAGTAGCCGGCCCTATCTGAATATGAGTGATAGACCAGACGTGTCTGGCAGACTTGCAATACGCTCGCTTCTGTATTACTGCCACCCAATGTGATGGGCATTTCATTTCTCGACATTGCACTCTAGACCAACATTACTGCGGTCATAATTGCTCATGACTCTGAGCGAGTCAATGTTACACTTCTAGTGTGATACTATATCCATTTTCTAAAGTAAATTGCTTTACGAATGTAACAAGTAAACAACACTTGTTCCTCTCTGACTCATATTCCTTTTTCAAAAGTATACACATCATTAGAACCCAGTCAGGGTGGTATAAATACGAAAAACTTTTTTCATCATGGCAGCTTCTTTCTTACATCAAAAGTAACAACAACATTAGAGCATCATGGCTACTCAACAACAAGAAGCAGGTCTCAAAGAGCAGCTTGCTCAAAGCATCGAAGCACAAGGACTCAAAGTGCGTCAATTAAAGTCTGCCAAAGCTGACAAGGCTGAAATCGATCAAGAGGTTCAAAATTTACTCGCTCTCAAAAAGGAATTGGCTCTGCTTGAAGGTGCCGACCCTGCCAAAAAGTCTAGCAAGCCTGCCAAATCCAGCTTTACATTAAAGACTGCCAAGGTAAGCCTTGTGGTGGAGTGTTTGCTATAGCAGATCACTGATGATGCCATATGTAGGGTACCAAAGATTATAACGACAAAGACATGGCCATCCGTGAAAAGGTATTCAGCACCATTACCAAAGTCTTCAAGAAGCACGGTGCTGTCACTATCGATACTCCTGTCTTTGAACTCAAGGTAAGCACAAGCATCGAGACACTCGCACGCGGCGACATGTCGAGTAACAGAAAGACATAGGAAATTCTTGCTGGCAAATACGGTGAAGACAGTAAATTGATTTACGATTTGGCAGATCAAGGTGGTGAGGAGTGCTCTCTTCGTTACGATTTGACCGTTCCCTTTGCCCGTTTCTTGGCTATGAACGGCAAAGAATACCAAAACATCAAGCGTTACCAGATTGCCAAGGTGTACCGTCGTGATCAACCAGCCATGACCAAGGGCCGTATGAGAGAATTCTATCAATGTGATTTTGACATTGCTGGTTCTTATGACAGCATGATTCCTGATGCAGAAATCTTGAGAATTTTGGTGGAAGCTCTTACTAACTTGGAGGTCGGCAAGTTCACTGTCAAGTTGAATCATCGCAAGATTTTGGACGGTATCTTTGAAGTGTGCGGTGTGCCTGAAGACAACATTCGTCCCATTTCATCTGCTGTCGATAAGCTCGATAAATTGCCTTGGGCCGATGTCAAGAAGGAGATGGTGGAAGAGAAGGGATTAGCAGTTGAGGCAGCTGACAAGATTGGCGAGTACGTCAAGCACAAGGGCGGTCGTGATTTACTAGACATGTTGAAGAAGGATGAGGTATTGATGGCCAATGCCAGTGCTGCTGCTGGTCTCAAGGACATGGAGACCTTGTTTGACTACTTGGAAGTTTTTGAGGTCTTGGATAGAATGTCCTTTGATCTCAGTTTGGCCAGAGGTTTAGATTATTATACCGGTATCATCTACGAAGCTGTTACTGAAAAGTCTGCTCCTCCCAAGCTTGCTGAAGGTGTCTTGCCCAAGAAGAAGGAGAACGGAGAGTTGGATGAATCTACTGTGGGTGTTGGCTCCATCGCTGCTGGTGGTCGTTACGATAACTTGGTCGGTATGTTCTCGGGTAAGAACAAGAAGGGTCAACCCAACCTTCAAATCCCCTGTGTCGGTGTCTCCATTGGTGTTGAGCGTGTCTTTTCCATCCTGATGTCCAAGCAAAAGGCCGAGGAAATCAAGAGTAACGAAACCGAGGTGTTGGTTATTGCTGTAGGTGATGGTCTTTTGAAGGAGAGAATGGCTATTGCCAAGACACTCTGGGATGCCGATATCAAGGCCTCTTACATGTTCAAGAACAAGCCTAGATTAGATAAGCAGTTTGATGTCTGTGAGAAGGATATGATCCCCTTGGCCATTATCATTGGTAAAGATGAATTAGAAAAGGGTGAGGTGCGTATCAAGGACATGAGATCCAAGAACGAAGCTCAAGGTGGCGGTGTCACTATCCAGCAAGCTGATATGGTCAAGGAAGTCAAAGCAAGACTCGAGCAATTGTAAATTTTTTGAATAAACACGAAAAGCATGTCATTTATAGAAGTGTACGACATGCGTGAAGCACAATTTCGTGATGGATCCTTGTTCATCGGGCTCATTTTAACGTTCAAGATTGGTTCGCCAGCCATGGCAGCTAAATCCATTTCCATGCTAAGATAGTAGTGCTTTAATTCCCAGTTTTGGTGCGACATACTGCAACCGAAAAGTGCATCATTTGTGGTTCTCCTTTCGATTCTGTGTGACTCCAAACATGCAAACAAAAGTTTTCTCTTTTTTCCATTCGACCCTTCTTTTCTCTTCTTTTCACTCATCTTTCGTTTTCGGGTAATTTCAAGAGCACGATGAATATACCTATAGTCGCATTAAACGACGACACCATGCCCGAACATCCACTCACAACAGAGGACCCTGCCATCAAGAATCCAGAGCTCCTCCAAGGATTCAAAGAGATCAATGACGTAGATCCTCAAGATAACCGAGTGCCACCCGCTATCATCATAGACAAGGAGGATCCCAACAAAATCAGTGCGCATCATGGAGAAGATTCATGTCTCCAGGACGAAGAATGTCAAAATGTAAAGCATGAGGGCGTGGAGAACGAGGACGACGAAGATGAAGTGGAGGAGCAGCAGCAAATCATCATTGACGACAGCCCTCCTTGTAAGACACCTCCCAAGAGCCTCACGCTCAACCACGCACCTGCTACCACTGAAACTACCACAACCACGGCAAAAGGCGCTCTGGACATCTCCCCGATGGTGAGCCCAACATCTGTGCCAAAAGAGATGGAGGAGGACTCAGATACAGATGACGAATTGATGCGAATCACCGAAGCCAATCGCTTTATTCCTGCAAATACAGAACCACCACAACCTGCTCAACAACAGCGGCCCCGTTCAAAATCACTCAGAAGCCAAAGCGTCTCCACGCGTCGTCAGCTGCTAGTGTTTGCTGATAAACCCACTGTTACAAAAAAACCCGATCGTATTGTAGTGTCAAACCATTACGGTGCTGGACCCGAAGGCGCATTAAGCAGCGATTTAAAGCCAAACAGAAGATGTAGATCCTATCTGGTCGCCTGTGATTTTAGTGACGAGAGTTATCATGCCATTGAATGGACAATGGGTACCATGATGCGTGATGGAGACAAGCTGTACGTGGTTACAGCTGTGAATCGAGAGGACAACCCGGAAGCTGTCAAGGAGGCCGGATTGTCCCTATCCAAAGAGGTATGTTTTGCTGTCAAGCTGCGTGATACATTATGGGGTGATTGAATGGTTTGTTTGAAATAGCTGAAGAAGGCATCGGATACTGTAACAGAAGAGGCAAAAAAGACATTGGGCCAGATGCTGCTATTTGATGTAGAATTGATCACTTATGCCATCTGTGGAAGAGTAAAGGACATTTTATTTAGTCTGGTAAGAGAGCAATAAGGATGCAAAGCAGTAAACAAGGCGAGTAACGTATTGCATAGATTGAGGAGCTGCCATTAACCATGGTTGTCTGTGGAAGTCGAGGTAGAGGCACTATGAAAGGGTAAGCATCATGCGGTGGTACAAGATTCACTATTTTTCATGCCAAAATAACATAGATTACTGATGGGCTCCATCTCCACCTATCTTGTGCATAAATCTCCTGTCCCTGTCACTGTTATTCGACCTCAAAAGAAAAAGAAGGCCGCACACAAAAGACCGGTACATGCTGTGCCTCTCAGCCAAAGTAAAGTGTGATTTTATCGACAGTCGCGCATGAATGAAATTAACCCGACTTGTTGTAGGTGTCCAAACAGGACAGCTGGCTGTGGATGAAGTCAGCAAGGCAGCCACTGCCACCGGCACAGACAAAAAGACATCTACTACTAGCAGCACATCTACAGCCGCAACTGCCACTGACAAAAAATAATAGCTTATTATATACATATAGATTTTATTTCCCTTTATTTATCCTATATTTTGTATTACTCAAGAGAAAGCCTTATTGTCATCATCCACTGAAATGTCGAAATCTTCATCATACGAAGCAGAAGCTAATTGACCACCGTTGGCACTGAGCGTCATGTACTATAGATGAGTACATTAGTCTGCTGCAACATAACTTTGTCAACATCCAATAAAGGTTACCTTTGTCTGGAAATCTCGATTCAAGCCTTCCAATTTGTTCATGATAGACACACGCTCATTGATGGCAGCAATGCTGAATATGCGATCCTCCAAGTTGATCTCCTTCTTGTCGGGTTGATCAATGAAATGGACCATCTTGACATGCTGCTCAGTGATGGACATGGTAGCCGATACTTGCTTTTGGTTAATCATCTCGATCAGAATCAGCTCCAATTCTCGAGCTGTAACACCTCCAATTTTCTCTGCCATTTCGTTCAATCCAACTGTAATATACACGTTTGTCAGCTCCTTGATGATTTTGCGACGCAGCGACTGTAAACACTGCTTCACTAGCCCCATGTGCTTGTTCTGTTGTATCGTTAGCATGCAAAGATCACAAGCAGAGGCCCTACTCCCTACTTACTGCTTCAAAAATGCCTGAATGCTTGGATGCCACATCATGAAACATGGCGAGATCGGTGTCTGTGAATGCCTTGACCAAGCTCAAATAAGCGCTGGCATGCGTTCTACAGACCTTCTCTACCCCCTGAGCTGTATATTTAGGCAGTGTGCGCACTTGTCCATCCACAATCAATGAAGCGAGCACAAAGTACCTGTAGGCTGCTACTTGAATAGCACTGATCGCTTTTTGAGTGGGTACTGAGATGGCGATGGATAAAAAGTCCAAGGCACGATCATAGTTCAAGTTGCCTATGTAGACGAGAGCTCCATAATAGTAGTATTCCAGGAAGCGTTGGATATTGATGTCGTTTTTCTGCCACATACAGCTGTGAATCAGGATGCCTACTGTGAGTGCTGTGATAGATTACTTACTGTGGTATCCAAAATTTCAATGTCTCGATTCAATAAATCCAGAGGAAATCTATATTGTTTCGCTGAAATGCAGGCCTACCGCTCGTTCGTTAGTGTTGTTCGTCCTATCGACATGTGGGAATGCTTACTCGAATGAAGGGTGCATGAAGCGATGTCAATGTGGGTTGGTTTAATGAAAATCGCTCAATGGCAGTTTTGAATGATTGCAGCGGTAAAAGAGGCTACAGACAGATACACATTTAAATTGTGATCGAGTGCAAACAAGCCTAAGCCTACCTGTTTCAGGACTTTGGTAAGATGCAATAAAGCCTTTCCAATGATGGTGACTGAAGAAATCGGTCAGTTGCACATGCTGATGATGCGATCCAAATGAAAAACTCACATCGAGTAGGTGCTGCTTGAATCTGCTCAGGATCAAATACCTGGATAAAGTGACTAAGCATCTCAAACAAATGCTTTCCATTACTTGCTGTGGCATCCTTGCTTCTTGCTCCACTACCGATTCATATACGTCAGTACCCAAGGCATTCGTCATTCAATGTTCTCTCCAGTGTACACATTACATGAAATACAAATAGGCCAAAGAGTGTGTTACTGGATTCAACACAGTTAAAGGATCGAGGCCGTCAGACGTATAGGAGAGTAATTGAGCTGTTGTCAACGTGTCTAAGGTAGCTACGTTTTCTGCGTTTGTCTGACCAGAGATAATGAGAGCAATGGCTTCATCGATAGGCGGATGCTCTTTATTCTTTGGTGATCTTTCTGCTGCGGATGATGGTTCTCCTCTTTCCATTTGAAACGATGCCAGAGGTAGATGGTGGTGATCGAAAAAAGAAATTTGACAAAAGGGAGTGTTGAGGAACAACCAAATTCAAAATGGCATTGCCAAATGTCCACACACTATCGCGCTGGGTGTGAATCACTGTTCCAAACCATGGAAGGTGGTATCTCATTTCTCGATTTCGGTTGATGATAGAACAAACAGTTGAAGACGATGGCTATTGAAAGAGCACCATACTGGCTTCACCATCTCTTACAGAGGCTCTACAGAGTCTATTCTGGCTCTATACTATGCATTCCACTGTAGGGGCATCACGCTGGATGAGTGGTGGATGCTAACACCAGTCCCATGTTTGATTGAATAATACACTTTTTTTGCATTTTCATCGCTTGATTGATATTTCCTTCTCAATTGGTTGACAAGATTCAGACATGTCCAAACAACCCTTGGAAGGATTAACTGTGAGAATCTTTGATCCCCCTGCCGATGATACGCAAAAAGCTACTACTGGTAGCAGAGGTTATCGTGAATATACAGAGATTGCTGGTAAACTTACCGGGTGTTTGGCACTGAGAGTGCATCTACTACGCACAGCAGCAACTAACTCGCTTGCATAACAACAGGCACTGACCGCTTGAGAAACATAAACTATAATTGGAACAAGGGTCAATGTAAGCAATTGAAAACGGGTTTGACCATTGCAAAATGTACTGATTTGGTGCTGTAGCTATCACGCCTGAAGGCTTGAAAAAAACTACCCGTGATTGGGACAAAGACTCTCAAACCAAGCGAAGCGAAAACGTTCAAGACTTGTCCCTGGTGAGCCGGTCGAATGCAAACGACGACAAAAGGTGCGATAAGCAAGACACTGCATAGCAAAGTAGTTGATTATAACATTTAATAAACATTGCACTTTATATAGCTTGAGAAATGTCCAGTTGCAACATGAATTATGGTCGCATATTCAGGTAAAGTTGGCAGAAATTGCAGGAACACAAGACAAAAACAAGTGGGAAGCCATTGTAGATCTCTTCCGAAAACTGCGAGAAGGCATCTTTTCTAGCCAATGGAGTCGTGGAGACTTCAAATTTGCCAATCAAGGTAAGCTGAGGGTTGTGCCGTGGATTGCAAGCCAAAAGGATGTGCAGCGAGCTGATCAGCATGTGCAGTCTATGAGGCATCCATCGATTGCTGTATCAAGGCATCAAATAACCAGGAATTAGTCAAAAGCCTCTCGGGATTGATGGAATTGTATGAGCTTCAGGTAAGTCAAGGCAGAAAAGGGTTAAATTTAAGAGTTTTGCTTATATGGTAACTGAATATTCTGTCTAGGATTACACAAACGCCAAAATTTATTATACCACCTTGAATATCGTATTCGAATGTTGCTATAATGAGAACCTTATCAAGGCAGCACAACGTATCGCCTGTCTTGAGACAAACACGCATGAGTATCGTTTCGTTAAGAAGTTAATTAAGTCTATTTCTTCACAAAACTCGCTCTTATTCTTTCGACTGTATCATCACAACCCATACCCCGCATTTCGATCACTTATGGACCATTATTCAGATCGCATCCGAATCCAAGCCATCGCACGAATGCGAAAGGTATATTTATCAGCCTCCATTTCATGGGTTGGCATTTGGTTGGGTATCTACCATGATAATAATGTCGTCTTGAGTGTGCTGGACAAATTGGTGAAGCCTTCTTGCGTCAAAACGGTCGATTATGAGCGACAACTGGTGTATTTTTTAAAGCGTTAAATGTAGTCTTCCCAAAAACAACTATGAATGTATGGATTGGGATTGACTTTTTTTTTTTTAATGATAGTATATAATTGAATAAAATGAATGATTGAATTGATATATAGTGAGAAATATGATAATTGTGAATGAGAGTGATGAGATGCATGTTAAGCAATGATGTCCATTTAGTCTTTACTGACGACGAACATAAGAACATGAATATCATTTCGATGGCCAATACGCAGTTTCTTATTGCTAGAGAAAGATGAATAAGAAGAGGCCATTACAACATTATCATTGTTCTTAGATGAGGTCTGCATATTATAAAAGGATGAGTACATACGGTTGGTAATTGTATTAGTCGACTTGATTTCATACCTGATCTGGAAGCGATTGAGCTTTGGTTGCATAGACGACAGCACTGGCAGCAGCGCCTACAGCACCGATAGTTGAAAACAGAGTAACAGGCCCAGGCATTGAATAAGATGGATGAGACGAATTGAAAGTAGAAAGAAAAACGACCTCAAATGATGCATGTATTTATATAGTTTCTCTAGGTTGTTAACCATCTTGTAATTGGTAAATCGAAATATTCACACCTTCATCAAAAGCAAAAATACATATGATATTTCAAAGATGTTGCACAAGATTCTTTGCCCAAACACTCAAATCCTGCAAACTAATTTGATCATTTGACAAGCAAGGCGACGAACGAATCCGCCCACATCAATCATTGCCGGATACTTCCAATCAAAGAGTTGGCAGTTATATAGTTCTAACTGTATATCAAACAGTAATAATGCCATGAGCCAGGAATCGAGCTTATTACAAGTAATACTAACAATATTAACATGCACGGTAGAAAATAGGTAGCCATACTTCGCAATAGTACATTTCGATTTGCAATTCCGTGTTTATGAACTCTCTAGAGCATCAATTTGCCATCAATACAGGCATAGCTTTGACTTTGCCCGGCCAGCAATATTTCAATCTCCGTTATGTTCTTTTCGCTCGAATTGGCAATTTTTTTGCTCTAGAATCGATTTCGATGATCTATTTTGCCAGATTTGACTATATAAATTGTCATGATCACCTCACACTTCCTTAATGTCTCCTAAAGTCCTTTTCAAGGCGCATTCAATGGTGCTAATTAATACAGATGCTTTGAATAAACTTATTGAATAATTTACAAAATTATGAAAAGAGGTTTCTGGCCAAAAAGTCGAAATTTTACATATCAAAGTCCCACAAAGATGATTTCAGGAGTTCCGTTAGATCGATAGAAACATGTTGATTCAAGATGTACCATAGTAAAAGTCTTCATTATCAAGGTCAAACACGCGATCGTTTGATTTTCGATGGAAACCATGAGGGGGGTACCTCATGCGTTTTGGTCAAATGTTGGTGATCTCAAAAAAAAATGGAACAAAGATGCCAGGAAGCAAGTGCTAGATGAAAGCAATCGTTTGGTGCTATTCTGACAATTTAAAACGGTGTATAACACGAGAAAACACGGCTCGAATGCTTCCAAATTTCGCTGTGTTTTGCACATTTTTGAGTCTTGAGAGCTAATACAAGTAAGTTGTCTGCCTGTGTGTTATGTTTCTATTATTGCTGACAATTAGAAGATAGCCTCTTGGCCTAGATGGTTCATGGGCACCTCCAATGCTTTGATCCTAAAACCTAACAATTCTTAATAGCAGCCACCACTTCTTGTTGATTATTCCACGATGCAGCTGTTGATTTCAAAGACGTCCCGACTGATTACAGGATTGTTGAAGCTGACAATGCCTGACAAGCACAGGCCCAAGCTAGCAGTAGTAAATCGAAGCGAACCTCTGATACTCTCGCCCTATATCATAACATTTTGCTCAAATACAGCATGCTCCTCGTTCTTCAGTCCTTCTTTTTTGAAACAATGACAAATGAATGGGGGTTGCTTATCGAAAGTCGCTAGGGGTTTTCACTCTCTGACTGATTGGTGGTGCTTGGTAACGTTTAGATGTTCCTACGTTGTTGAATCGTGTTGAAAATCTGGGAGCCTGAGATTCGTGAAGCTTCACTCACGACCTGAATTGTAGCGGCCCGAATCTTCGGCTCTGAAATTAAGATTTACATTGCTAGCCAAGCATTGGCTGCATCTTTCATCTCTTTTTCTTTACTTGCACGTTGTTTCAAGATGACACAATTATATAAATGGTCTACTGATGAGCAAATAGATCAGTTGAAGCAGTTTCTCGCTCACAATGGCCCAACAACCGCCTCTTTGCTCGGCTACATTCTCAGCACAGGTCATTGTGAGTCAGATGCACCAGGCAAAAGTGTGATATGGACTAGCCACATCGACCCCTTTCATACGACAGACATTGTTGTTTGGATCATTGACAGTGATCATCGCATCCGATTTTTCGTCACTTCAGAAATCGAATTGAATTTTAAGGAAATGACACCAGATGCCGCAATTTTGGCACATAGAGCATCATATCCTGACGAATTGCCTGCTTATTTTACTCACGCTGAAGATGAGGCATTGTATAAACGCAGTCTGCAAGTAGTTGAGTCATTTTTGAAAATGTACATGGATAAAAGATATGGAGCAGACAAGGGTAAGGTTCTTGTTATTCGTAATTTATCTTCATACGACTCATATTGTGCTAACAAAGGTGTGTTGTATCATGATACATGTCTCTTATGGGCTCCGATCTTTCACAAATTGTTCACGATCAACATTGATGCACCATGCTATGTCTTTACTCGACAGGCATCCAAGCCTTTGGATCCCATCGAGCTACCAGAAAATTACACCATCGGCTCTTTGAAGCCGTCTGATGTGGAAACAGTCGTGACAAAGAACAAGATCTCTTATGAATCGAAATATGTCCTTGATTGCTTCCGCATCTCTAGTGCTATTCGAACTGGCGATGGGAAATTAGTTGCGTGGGGGATGACGCACAGAGATAGTAAAGTATAAAGGCTATTGAAGCAATTTACATACTATTGACACTCTTTCGGTAGTGTACGTCGGCGCATTGCATGTCTTGCCAGAATACCGTCGTCAAGGACTAGCAGAGATTTTGGTCATGGATTTGTGCAGACAATATGTTGATTTCTTCAGGGCTCAAGTACCAAATGTGTCTTTGGATCAGCTCTATGCTGGTGCGTGCGTCGAGACATTCAATGATGCTAGTGCTGGATTGTTTAGAAAGACAGGATTCAACACACATGGATTGGGCACTACATGGATCCATTGCTGTAGAAAATAAAAAGAGTATAATACAAATTGTTTAATTTTTAACTTTCTATGATACAGCCAAGCTATTTTATCGTCTATTGCCACCCTTCTTGCGTTTACTAGCTTCCAGATTTGGAGCTGACACCTTGACTTTACCCATCATTGTATTAATGCCTTCCATTTCAGGCACACTCTTGATCAATTCCTTCTCGCGAGCAGTGGCTTCATTCAGATTGAAAAAGACAGATTGAGCTTGTTTGATAGCTTTGCCACGCTTCAGTGATCCAGGTGTGAGTTTGACCTTGTACTTGTACTTTTGAATGGCTGTGTAAGGGGCACACACAGGAATAGCAAAGTGGATGATATCTTCAGGCAGTGGGTTGGGAGTAAATGAGTCGAGCACAGACAAGTTGGCAATCTCATCTGCTTCCAGCATGGTGATATTTTCTTCTTTGAGCATTTGGCGGATGGTCTCGGTGTCTTTGGCATCAACGCCTTCTGTCTCAATAGGATGTTCCTTCTCTTGCTGCTCCTCTTCTTGTTGCTTCTTTAGTAATCGTGCCTTTTCATCGGCCTCCTTCTTTGCTGCTCTTTCCTTCTCCAAAGCTGCCTTGTCTTCCTTGGCCTTAGCATCGCGCTTTGCCTTTTTACCCTTGGGTTGAGGACCCTTATTAGGCTATAGACAGTGATGGTTAGATGAGAAACAGCTTTCAACATACTTATTACTTACGGCCAAAAGCTCCATACGAAGCTGTCTTTCTTCTTCATCTTGATCGGCATACTTGTCCTTCATCTTCTTGGCTTTACCCTTCTTTCCTCGAGTGGAAGCAGGAGGAGCAGCGATCGCCTTGGGTTTAGCAGGGGCTTGCTTTGGCTTGGCTTGCTTCTGCTTTGCCTGTTGCTGCTGCAATTGTTGTTGCTCTTTGATGGCATCTGTGATTTCGGTAAGATTATTCTTCTTCATCAATCTACGTTCTTTGGCAGTGATGAACTTCTTTGCAGGCGTATTGGACCCATTCGTCGAGGGACTACCAGCAACGTTTTGCTCATCAGAATCATGGCCATAGTCATCCAAATCGTATTTATCAGCCTTGGCATCTTTTTCTTGTGCCTTTTCGACGTTGACGGGAAGCGATTCAAGTTGTGTATCAGGGAAGGCATGTTCATCGTCGCTACTTTCGTCTGAATCAGAGTCTGATTCAGAAGCACTCTCATCATTAGGCTCATTTGCAGCAGGTGTTGATGCGCCTGTTCTATGTTAGCAACACGGAAAATATAGAAATGCTTGTATTTAACGTACCTGATGTAGTAGCAGATGCCTCCACTGTCTCATTTTCAATTGATTTAGCATCATCAGTTTGGTCTTCTCTCGGCTTCTTTTCCTCAATGGAGTCAAGGAAATCAGCCTTGCCAGATGGAGCATCAGTTTCCTCAGCAGTTGCATCCTCTCCTTCACCGTCTTCTTGTTGAGCTTGGCTCTTGACATGATTACCAATAGAGGACTCATCCAGTTTAAAGACATAACCAAAGCCATATACCAATTGCACGGGAGGCAAAAAATTCTTCTTGCCACGAATCATAAAACTACCCGTCGTAAGGTACTCACCTGATGGAGCAGACTTTGATACTTGATCAGGGTACACCCAGTAAGCACTAGTGACAATCTTGGAATCCCAAGCCTTACTCTGGCAGACAGACATAATGCCAGCTTGATACAAGGTGCTGGGAGGAATAGGCTGACCGTTAGCATTGGGCTTGTTCTTGACAATCACCGAAGCAGCACCGTGAAGATCAGCATGTACATAGGCATCGTCTTTCAAGAGGTAGCGCTTAACCAGCATTTCATTTTGTTGCATATCACGACCAGCGATTACAAGATGTCCATCAGTTGAAATGAACCACAAGAACTTTTCAAACCAGAAAGGCTTTCTAATCTTATTGATAGTGGCTGTAATCTTAGTTTCCTTCAAATCTTGTCGAATCTTGCGTTCCGCAGACTTGAGAGCCTTGGAGGTGGCCTCAATGGTTTTTTCATGCTTGGTGGCAGTGGTTTTTTTCTGTTCGTAGTACTTTCTGGCATTGGCAAAAGCTGTCAATCCAATGTCAACATCGACCTTGTATGATTTCTGTTCGTTCGCGTCTTCATCCTCGCTGTCGTCGCTGTCCTCATATTCTTCAGGATCGCTGTAAAGAAGATAGTTAGCATCCGCTTCTTCACATCAAGCACTAGGCACCTACGTCAAAACCAAAGTTAATTGATTTGTGGCCAGTTTGAGATTATCAATGATCATAGCAATGGGGTTTTCTCGTCTTTTTTCCTCCTTGACCAAGTCATTTAAATCTTGCCAATCCATTTGACTAGCAACAGCATTGCGAATAATCGTAATAGCAGCATCCACCATTTGAAGATTCAATTCAATCAATTGAGCCTTGCGAACATTGGTAATTTGCTGGTTCAAGAGACTCTGAACTCTGCTCTCCTGCTCCTTACGAACTGCCTCAAGCTTCTTCAATGCAGCCTCTTCTTGACGTCTTGACTTTAATTCAAGCTTTTGAGATTCGATGGCGGAAAAGAACTCATCGACCGCTTTATCAAACGTAGGGTATTCCTTGAATTGACGGTTGGCAAATTGCTTGTACAAAAAGGGATGGAATTCGTCATAACTAAGAAGTTGGTATCTATAAGTATGATTGCAGCATTACAACACACATATACACCAGTGCACTCACATTTCCACCTGCTCCTCGCTCTCAGTTTTGGGCTTATTCTTCTCATCCAACAAAACAATGTAGCCGTTGGGCACAACATTCTTGGTGGATTCAATCAATTCATCGCCCTTACTGAAGCCCTCCAACAACGCTTGCATCATGGGTGAGTCTACAGACAATCAGATCAGCAAGTGATTCTGCTCATTGTCTAAAGCAACTTACTCTCAGAGGTATCAAAATCGGTAGCAACCTTCATATTGGGGTCCAAATCTGCCTCCAAAACCATATGCTCAATCATAGCAGGACCATACTCTATGAGCTGGATCAGCTTCTCCCCTCCCTTGCACTCTGTTATAACAACTTCTTACCGAATTTAATATTTAGTAACTTCTTCAGCGTATCCTTAGGTCCAGCAGATCTCAAGGCAGTTCTCAATTGATCCACTTGCACCTTTTCAAAATCGGTCAATACTGTCTGAACATTGTAAATCTCTCCAACAGCAATGTTCAAGGTATCGGTGGGTGGAACATTACGCAACAAGGCCAGAATACGGTATTCATGATCTGTGAAGATGATATTGCCCTAGTTGCTCAATATTGAATACCAAGTTTATCCACCCATTGTATCAGCTACACTTACTGAGGAGTAAAATTCACAAATGATGTGATATCCAATGCCCATTTCGCCACCAGCAAACTCGAAATCAACAATACGATCAACGCCCAATTGACGAACATTAGTGACACGTCTCGTACGAAGATGTTTACGAAGCTAGTTTCGATTGATTAGCTCTCGAATGATATTTGCTCATGGATTGTGTCGTTTACCTTCGCACAGAATGGAGTAGGTGTAACTGATTTATCTCTACTGAACTGAGTGGTATGGATACGGATACCAGATTCGACCAAAACAAGCTCCTTGTCATCAGGCTGTACACTATCAATTAATACTAGAGGAATTGCGCTCGTAATTTGTGTTTACCTTGGCAAACTTGAAGAGGAAGGTCTTGTTGTTTACATCATAAATGTTTTGCAAACGAATGCCAATAAGTCTAAATACAAGGCGTGTTTGCAATGTAAGATGGTTGGAGCATGCTCTTAATGAGTTCCATTTACCTTTCTCGAAGATTGATGACAGTAGCACGGACATCCAAAGCGTTAAAACGTTGCTTCATTGCTGTTTCTGATGATTTACAGTAATGAACAAGAAAGAGGAATAAAGAAAATGTGTCTGTTGAAGCTATTTAATGCCTTTTTTCATTTGGACAGTTTTCACGAATTTCAACTTACGCTACCGTAGTAGTTGATCTAAACCGCAGCAATACATCATAGCCTGTTGGGCTTTGTAATTGCCTTAATCAGTTCGAAATACCGAAAAGAATGTATCCCAAAGCTCAAAGATCGCTCAAAAGAAACATAATAAATGCGGCAGTGGAGGCCCTTCAACTATCATAAACAGGACTAATACATATGACATGAAATCTTTCAATCTACATTAGACTGCTTGTCTAAAGAGATTGGCACCTTGATTGCATAGCTTGTCATCACTATGTGCATTTCATTTTAACATTTGAGTCAACATGGAGCAATTGATACGAGCGAAATCTCTTGATATTTCATAATGAAATGAGGAAAACGCTCAGAGTAGATGTCAGATTTGGTTCTGTGGAATTAATCCTGCAATATTGGGTAATCCTATACATACTTTCTGTCAGGCATCTCAATTGAATGATCCAAAAATGTCATTTTCTACTCAAATGTGCATATAGTACTAGCCGATCTATCTCGCTGCACTCGATGACGGCGTTGCGCTGCAAGCCTTTGGCAAAGGCGTTTCAAATCAAAGATATTAAGTAGACTGTAAACAATCAATTAATAGAAAAAGAAAGGATATATATAAGCGTCAGTAGGGAAGGTGTCCATTCACTGATGTTGCTCTTGGGATGATGACATAAAGCTAGCCATAAATAAATACAGGACTTGTGTAAGATCTACAGCGACTTTTTTGAGATATTGTCATTGCAAAAGACATCTTCATGAAGCAAGGCTCCCCAGAAAAAGTATTTGCTCTTTCAATTCCATGGTCCCCATTTAATCAGCATCGCAATCATCATTGTCATCAACAGAAAGGCATTTAGGTCAGCCAGCAGCAATGCCACTGCCAAAATTGATTCAAACTCAGTCCATCTTTTTTTTTTTGTTAAAGATTGGACAGATTTCGTCCTTTTTCGACTTCTTTAATTTATTTTGTAATATTCGACTATATAAATTGTGATGATCACCCTACGCTTCCTAATACATTCTTGAATTATTTTTCGAGGCGCTTCCTATGGTACTAACTGTAATAGGTGTTTTGACTGAAACTACTGAGCAATTTAATATAAATTGAAATGAGGTTTTTAGCGAAAATAGCCATATTTCGCATATGAAAACCTCATAAAAGTGATTTCAGAGGTTGCTTTGGATCGAGAGAAACATTTTGATTTGATATATACCATAGTAAAAGTCTTCATTTTCAAGGTGAAAAATGCGATCGTTTGATTTTCGATGAAAAGCATGAGGGGTACCTCATGCTTTTTGGTCGATTTTTGGCCATGTTTTTTTTGATCCAAACAGTTGAGCGAAGGTGTCAGAAAGTTGCTGTTACTCGAGCACAATTGTTTGGCGTCATTCCGGTGGCTCAGAAGGGTCTAAATATCAAGATATGAAGGTTTGAAAGCTGTCAATTTGGTTATGTTTTTACTGTATAGCTTTTTTTTACACAGCATGAATCACAGCTTTGGTAGCTGAAATCTTCTGGAAGGACAGTTCTGCAGCCTGTGCAACTTCTAATTCGAATAGGAGGCATATTGATAGTGGTAAAGCTAATTCATGTATATTTTGATGCGTTATGTTGTTGGTAAGCTTATTAATAATGAAAATGAGAAGCCGAATTTACTACTTGATTACTATGGTTTAGCACGTTTGCTTCGCTACGGTAAAACCCTCTCAAGGCCAATGTTACTAAGTGTTGCCTTGAAACCACAAACCACTCAATCCACAGTCAGACAGCAAGCAAGAAATCACTTGAATTAGGTGTGTTGTTTTCTTGAGAGAGGAGCTTTTAATCTCTGACTGGCTACGACAACGCTTTTGTGTTCACGTTTTCCAGCATATATAATGATCTATAGCTCAAAGTTCAGCCGCTCGTACCGAGAAAATTACTGCATATTTAGAGGTCCCATGCAAGATTTCCAATCACATCCAAATCATAGAGACTAATGATGATCTGATCTGATAAGAATGGCTTGTTCATTGACTGATGCCTCGACACATTAACGTGCAAATTCAGTCCAATGTTCATGCCTGGAGGCGCACCCCGCTGACGCTGATTTGGAAGACATCTCCAGAGATGTTGACATGCCTTTGACTATGACTTGCTTCATAGAAAGACGACGACGATTGCACACAGCCACCAACCCACGTGACTTGAAAATTTTTGTCCAATTTTTTTTTTATTCCTATTGAATTGACGTGCTTCCCCTTACGATAGAGGCCTTCTTTTTTTAATTTTCGCGAGCGAACCCTTATAGATATCAACCATGTCTCGTTTCTTCCGTAGTTCAGATACTGAATCTGATTCTGATACTTCCTCTGACAACGACTCTCAATACTCTCAATCTGATTCCGAGTACGATTCCGATGCTGAGAGTTATCACTCTGAAGTCGAAGAAGAACAACCCAAGAACCGTTTCTTGAAGGGTGGAAGTGATTCTGAAGATTCTGACGATGAATCCAACAAGAAGCGTCAAGCCAAATCTCAAAAAGACAAGAGAATTGAGGAAATGGAAACTGCAGTAAAGGCTATCGAAAATGGCCAAAAGAACAATGATTGGAATTTGATTTCTACTGGTAAATGACTATAACAACACACCCACACAATCTCGATGTTTGTTGATGGATATTAACAATCACTTGTAGAGTTCGACAAACTTACTGTCACCATCTCAAGAGCCACCACTGGCTTTAACGCCATTCCCATGCCCAAGTTCTATATCAAGACTATGGTTGAACTCGAAGATCATTTAGCTGATAGCCTTCAAAAGGACAAGGCCAACAAAAAGAAGAGCACTGGCAACAGCAAGGCCATGAACAACTTGAAGCAAAAGCTCAGAAAGCTCGCCAAACAATTCGATGAATCCATCACTGCTTATAGAAAGGCAAGTTTTTTTTAATAGCGAAAATTTTTTTAACCCAAATGCTAATGCCAATTGACAAATTATAGGATCCTGAGGAATTCATGAAGGAAGAGGAAGTGGAGGAGGAGCCCGCTGCTCCTGTTAGTAAGCAAAGAGAGATTCCTGCCCAAGCTGCAGCTGCAGGTGATGATGATGGTTTCTCTTCTGTCGGTAAGGGCGGTAAGACTCTTGTCTCTGTTACCAGCGAGAACCTTTTGGCTCGTTTGAGAGAAGTTTTGGAAAGTCGTGGCAAAAAGGTAAATTGGCAGATTTGCTCGAGCAAGACAAAATGGATACACGAAATTAAACACACATGTAGAACACCAACCGTGATGAACAAATTGCTACCTTGGAAACCTTGTTGGAAAATGCCCAATCTCCTTTCCAAAAGATCTCCGTTTTGTTAGCTCTCATCGCCTCTCGTTTCGATATCACTGCCTCCAAAGCACCTTACATGGATCTTGCTGTGTGGAAGTCCTCTGCCAAGGAGTTTAACCAACTTCTCGAAGTGCTCGAAACCAACAAATCCTTCGTTGTTACCGAAGATGCTGAAGATCTCGACAATGAAGACAGAGATGTTAAGCCCAAGGATGGTGAAGTGATCAAGGTCCGTGGTTCTATTCTCAGTTTTGTTGAACGTTTGGATGATGAATTCAACAAGTCTCTTCAAAACATTGATCCTCATGCTACTGATTACATTGATCGTCTCAGAGATGAACCTGCTCTTTACGCCATGTTGGACCGTGCACAATTCTACTGTGAAGTCAACAGCATTGACTTTGCTCTTCCCAGAATCATCTCTCGCAAGTTGGATCATGTCTACTACAAGCCTGAGCAAGTCATTGGCTCTCTTCAAGCTGCCAGCAAGCAACTCTTGCCCAACTATGTTGTCTCCAAGATCACCAACTCTCAAGATCCCGCCGAGTTTGTCAACCAGCTCTGTAACTACCTCTACAAGGATACCTCCACTGTCTTCCGCACTCGTGCTATCCTCTGTCATATCTATCACTATGCTCTCCACAAGAAGTTTCACACTGCCCGTGATTTGTTGTTGATGTCTCATGTTCAAGACTCTATCCACCAAGCTGATATTGCCACCCAAATTTTGTATAACCGTGCCATGGTTCAAATTGGTATCTGCGCTTTCCGCGATGGTTTGATCAAGGAATCTCATGCTGCTCTCTCCGAGATCCAAGGCTCTGGCCGTGTCAAAGAGCTTTTGGCCCAAGGTGTTCAAGCACAACGTTTCGGCCAACCCGCCAACCCTGAAGCCGATGCCATTGAGCGTCAACGTCAATTACCTTTCCACATGCACATCAACTTGGAACTTCTTGAATGTATTTTCTTGACATCTTCCATGCTCTTGGAAATCCCTGCTCAAGCACAGGCTGGACCTAACAACAAGAAATTCATCTCCAGACCTTTCCGTCGATTGCTCGACTACAATGAACGTCAAGCCTTCTGTG
Organism: Mucor velutinosus; assembly: GCF_035048745.1. Taxonomy (NCBI): domain Eukaryota; kingdom Fungi; phylum Mucoromycota; class Mucoromycetes; order Mucorales; family Mucoraceae; genus Mucor; species Mucor velutinosus. Next base: position 3,883,088 of record NW_027041905.1, on the reverse strand, counting down.
GTCCTCCTGAGAACACCAGGGATCACATCATGAGTGCTGCCAAGGCTTTGGCTTCTGGTGAATGGGAAAAGGCCAAGGACTTTATTTTAGCTATCAAGGTTTGGGATTTGATGACTGAAACTCAAGAGATCAAGGACATGCTCGTCCGCAAGATCCAAGAAGAAGGTCTCCGCACCTATTTGTTCACTTACTGCTCTTACTACACCACATTGGGATTGGCACAATTGTCCAGCATGTTTGATTTATCTGTCAACAGTGTTTCCGCTATTGTTGCTAAGATGATCTTTAACGAGGAATTATCAGCATCACTAGACCAAGTTACTCAATGCATTGTTCTCCACCAAGTTGAGCTTTCTAGACTCCAAGTTTTGTCCTTGCAATACTCTGAAAAGGTTGCTAACCTCGTTGACCAAAACGAGCGTTTAACATCCAATGGTAGAGATAACAACAATAACAGCAGCAGCAACAACACAAATAATAACAACAGCAGTAGCCATAGCCATACTCACAACAGAAATCATTAATTAGAAGACCATTACAGCTGACAATATCTAATTTCCTCTCCCTCTCTTTTTTTTTTCCCTCTTTCCCCTTTATCCAACTCTTTTTTCTTTATTTTTTGTCTATTTTTTAAGCGGTTTGAAAAAAATATATACAAAGGCTTTTTTCCATGTATTCTAGTGCTTGTTTGGTCGACTTCTTCTTGTTTGTGTTGACCTTAATTTTGGCTGTTTGTAGGATTTCCTGGTAATTGTGGAATTGACAATGGCCTTGAAAAGGTAGAATAAACCTATTAGTCCAGCAATCATGGTAATGTAGAGAGATGTGGTTTACGAGTCCAATAGAGATGGTTTGATTCATTCTTAGCATTCTCAAGTGGGTATTGTTCTGATTGCGACAAAATGTTAGCTGTATAGCATCAAAGTGCTCATTTTTTTTTACCTACTACCTTTCCAATTGACATTCAATATGCATTACCATTCCATATTCTCCAGCTTCATATTCAGTGAAAAACCTTGTAGTCAAATTGGCTCTATGACTTGGCGGAATATGGTGGCCATCTCCTTTGAATTTGTTTGCAGTCATCTATCAACATTGATATGAATAATAGCTGAATCAAACTGGATCTACTACCAACCTTTCTGATAGCTCGAGTAAAATTGGTGACATCCACTAGACAAGAATCAATGGATTGAATATAGACCTCTGAATCGCCCACATTCTTGATGCTCAGCATAATCTTGTTCTTATCGCCATTAACAAGAACTGCAGAAGGTTGAGTGCACAGACTAACCTATCAATGATGATTTACCTCCAAATGGGCTTGTTTTGAACGATGAGACTATACGCAACTGAGGCACTACTCCTTCCATGTGATCCGCTGCTATTAGTTCAAGGACACGTCAATTACTCTGATACAACGTGACACCAACGTCCTTGTCAAAACCTCCAATTACCACATCATTGCAAAAAATGGACACGAAGCAGCAGCAGAAAAAAGACTGTGTGCTTTGATATATGCATTGGAAAAATGCGTATGAAAAGGAAAAGGCAATGCTGCAAATGTGTGCTGGGTGAATCCTTTAATTGAAATGAGACAAAGGCTGGTTTTAGAAGGCGATGTTGATGATATACATGTACACACTAATTTCCTTTATTATGAAACTATACAGCACGCTTGACTTCGAAAAAGTGCTTGAGGTAATGAACTTGCCAGAAGCAAACAACGATTAATAATGCGATTTGAGCGACAGACCACCATTTGACACGAGTGTTGGTGCTCTCGGCAGCTAAACATCATACTCATTAATACCGCACTTGAATATCATCACGGCCACACTTACTGTCTCTGTGTCTACGCTCACGAGCAACAATGTATTCTTGCTCTGCCTTGACAGCCAAGATACTATCGGCCAACTCTTCAATTTCGTTCTTGAGAGGATCTTCTTCATCTACAAATCAGCATCCATCAGCCTACTCACATTTCCAGACAATACTCTCTAGCTGTGTCTTACTCTTTTCATTGACTTCGTTCTTCAAGTTGATGTTGGCATTGAAATTCACAGATTTAGCAGAGACGGTAGAGATCTTGTTGGAGAAACAGTAGGTATATCTACCAGCTGTATTGGCAGTGACCCTCTTTGATGATTGCGTCTTTTTGGTGGTGCTGACGAGCACATTGTCATCTGGGTCAGAGATCTGAAAACATGTCAATACAATCAGTTACTCTTATATGTGTGTCTTCTATTGCTTACCCAGAAATCAATATCTAAATTTCCACCTTGTCCAACCTGGGATTGCTCATGTCAATACCAATCTCTGTTATAGCTGTATCCATTACTTACTTGGAAGGTTACTGTTAATTTGTCGCCTCTACCAAGCTCCTCGTAAAAGCATTCGTTTTCATGAGGTTGAATGTCAATACTCATGGCCAAGGTAGTCTTCAAGAGACACACCATGGCAAGAAATAATACCACAAGTCGAGTGTACATTTGCTCTTGCTGTGTTAGTATGATTATATATCTAAAGAAAAAGGTTCTTGCTCGGAACTCACGCGTTCAGCTTAAACTCCTGTTTTTGCTGTGTTTGTCGAATGTCATTGGCTTGTTCAGACAGTTAAATGAAAGCAAGATTGTGAATCCCGAATTCAGCAAGTGTTCCTGACATTTGCCCTTGCTCTGGTAAACATACTGAAGCCTATGACTAGGCTACTATAGCGCATAATGGATGGCATTCAATTATACAAAGTGGCATGTTTGCTATGATTGTTGGCTATCCTTTCTCTTGCAATGTGGATGCCAGGAGAGAAGCTCACATGTGGATCCTTTCAACCACCAAGACGTTTGAACAGATAATAGCTATTAGCTTTGGTCTGGAAGTGGCGATATCAATAAGCTGCTCTGTTGCAATCTTGATGCTCGATATATAGATATACTTCTGCTGAAGACTCAAGTGATCAGAGGTGCTATAGCTGAGCACAATGCAATGGATTTGTCAGCAGTCCTGACAGAACCTTAGCAAGGAAACATATTTGAGATTAAGCCCCTTTCTTTCTTCTACTCATCCACTACTGAAACAATGGAGCACATGCGGGAAACAACCAGAGGCCCTCTTGAAGGCAAAAACATCATACTACAACGTTTGGATCCAGAAAACGACTACATGGCCCTGTATGAAGCATCGCATGGATCACCTGAAAAGGAAGCCATCTTCAAATACCTCTATTCACACGATTTGAAAGAGTTGCCACCTTATGACAACCCCACGAAATACAAAGAATATCTTACTACCATCAACAGTGATCCGACCTGGATACAGTTTGTTGCCATTGACAAAAAGAGCAACAAGAAGATTGGACAGATCAACTACCTCAATGTGGTGCCTACTCATGAGCGTGCTGAAATTGGCGGTTTGTGGTTTACTCCCGAGTTTCATGGGACCTATGCCAACAAAGAGAGTACATTGTTATTGCTGTCTTATATGTTTGATTATCTTCAATGGAGAAGAATGGAATGGAAGTGTAATGCAGACAACCTGCCGTCTTTTAAAGCAGCACAGAAGCTAGGCTTTCAATTTGAAGGCATCTTTAGAAACCACATGCTTGTCAGAGGTGTAGACAGCAATGATCGAAACAAACTCGTCAATAGAAACACAGCTTGGTTCTCCATCGTTGATTCTGAATGGGAGGAGAAGAGAGAGGCTCTTTTTGATATGCTCAACTATAGCAAGCAAGATAAGGAGGAATTTTTGAACAAGATGCGCAGTAACAAGTAGTTTGGCATGTCTCTATTGAATAAACGTAATTTTGATCCACCATGACAAATGCATACTTCAGCCTATAGCCGTACCAATTGAGCGCCTGGATGCCACAGCTCTCAGCAATTTAAGTATGAGCCAAAGTAAGATCAGTCTTCAAGACATTTAGTTACTTATTGCCTTGTTACATCAATCTCTTCCAGTTCTAAAAAGGTAATGGGAAAAAGTAGGCGGATATTCATTGCATGACTAAATCGACTTGACCTTGTACAACTTGACGAGGTGAAAAAAAGGGGTTATCAGAGGGGTAGCTCAATCACAGACATTCAGTCCCTCTCTCTCTTTCGTTCTCTTTTTCGTCAAACAATGCTTCCCAGCTCACTTTTACATTTTAGCAGCAAGCACAAGAACAATGACAGCATCAGCAACTACTCAGCTTACATAGATACCATTGAAGATGCACTGAGAGCATTGTCGTTGCTGTTGCCTGGTATGTGTATATTACTTTTTGTGGAGTATAAGCTTGTATCAACAACCCATTATTGCAGGCAGATTTGAAGATAGCGATCTTTGCTCACAGGCAGGTAAATGCTCTTTCATGTGTATTACATGATAATCACATGGTTTTAATAATTCGCTCTTGATTGTGTACAGTTCTGGCAGGATTGAATTTGGTGTCACTCTATCATACAAATTTTTTGGTGCGAAAATCAAATCACCTCAAATCAAAGAATAGCAGCAAAGATGACACTGTAGTGGAGTCATTTAATGCACAATTCTCCAGAAACAACGGTTCAAATTGGTCAAGCAAGACAGCGTCTTCGGTGCTGAGTGTAATAGCGTATACCGAAGTGCTGGTCGAGATGTTGCTGAATAGAAAAGTGTCAAAAAGCTCAAAATGGAAGTTTATTGCAAGTCTAGAGGGACTCAAGTAAGTTGGCATGCCCACAATTACCAAGGATGAAAATTGATGGGGCAGTGTTTAATAGAGGTATACTACGACTTGTCATCTTTTACGGCACAAGACGAAAGATGATTTTGCATCCAACACACTTCATCCGAAATGTCGATACGGTATCATTGGAAGTAGCAAATGATGAAAAGTTTGAGCTGACGTTCCTTGACCCTCGAACGGGCACTGCACTATCATCAACGCAAGCAGCTATAGAGCAGATTAACAGTAGTCGTAATAGCCGTATACGAGGATGGGCTCATTTGAGCGAAGTGTTGTGGATTGTAAGACCTTTTGTGTATGGTAAGTCATGTCAACTTGTTGATAAATTTGTGTATTGATCATACATTTATAGCTTGGATGATATATTGGCGACAGAAGCGTGCACAAAAGCATGATTTGATCCGACTGAAAGCCAAAATAGAGGACGAAATAGAGGAGAGTGAGGAAGAGGCGGATGGGAGCATAGAAAAAGATGATGAAGGATCATGGAAACCATGGCTCGTTTCTCTCAGCATTGATATAGCATCTCGCGTCGCTCGACATATGCAGCCCATGTCGCCCTTGGAGCGCGAGGAGTCAAAGCGAAGGGATTACTTGTTCATTTACTACCTGTTTCGAGGGCCATTATATCTGAAATTTACAAGGTATACACATGGGACGGGATTGTAATATGTAAAATACTGAACTTAACATTGCCAGACTTGTCTTGGATGCCTTTTGTGATGCTACAGAGCATAGACCGCTCATATCTATTATTACCGCCGCTATCAATGATTATCGACCATTTTGGGAAGATTCGTACTTTTACACTGCTGGTTCCTAAGCCCTATACAAAGTGTGGTTTGACATCATAAATATATACACTGCATGGCCCCAAAATCCCAGATGCGCTTTGACTTCATACTTACCTCATTGTTGTTTGCATTGTAATAAATAAGCATTTTTTTTTTCCTTTTTCTTTTAAACATCCCATCCAATTTCATTTAAATATACACATAACAACATGTCTGCATTGCATCCCAAGAACGATCAAGAAGCCAAGGCATTGCAAGAAGAAGGCGTCAAGAAACAATTAGCACAATCCACAGATGCTCAAGAACGCATTGTGCATGATTTGAAATCCGATGGAAACACTAAAAAACAAGATGTGGAAAAGGCAACACAGACCTTGGATAGTTTGAAGAAGGAGCAAGAGTTGTTAGGACAAAACAACAAGGATTAAGCTAAATTAATAAATAAATCATTGTACTTGAGACCATCTTGCATCATACGCTTCAAAATATTGATACTAAGAATAACCAAATGAGCTACACCTTTAATGAGCGTAGTCAGGGTGGTTGCTTTATTATGAAGTATGAGCGTTTATGCTTCGGATGGCTCTCTACCTTCGCTTCGCTTCGGCGAGGACCCTCCACTTGCACATGAAACCCCTTCATAATATCTGGAGATCTAATTCTTATGTAATGTTTCACATTTGTATACTCGTAGATACTTCATATACGGGCAAGTAGCATACAGATATTATCCCTTTTTAGTCGATAGTGTGCCTAATACAGCAAAATATGAGTGCATTTGAGCTGCGTTTGAGTTGCGTTTTCTCGCGTTCAAGGCCGTTTTAGATCGTCAGAATAGCACCAAACAGTTGCTCTCATCTGGCAATTACTTTCTGATACCTTTGCTCAACTTTTTGGGGATCAAAAAAACATGGCTGAAATCCGGTCAAAAAGCATGAGGTACCCCTTATGGTTTTCATCGAATATCAAACAATCGCGTTTTTGACCTTGTTAATGAAGACTTTTACTATGGTATATCGTGAATCAAAATGATTCTCTCGATCTAACGTAACTCCTGAAATCATCTTTGTGAGACTTTGATATCTAAAATTTCTACATTTTGACCCAAATCGTCACTTCAAACTTTCAGAAATTGATCAACAATCTTATTCATAATGCTCCTTTCAATGAGCACCGTTGGTTGCGCCGTGTTAAGTTCTCCAAGAAAAATTAAGAGTGCAAGGCCAAGTCATTACGACTCATATAGTCATATTTTGCAAAATAGGTTAAAATTGTCAAATCAAGTCGAATTTTGCTCATCAGCAAGCCAATGAGAAATAGTCCAATTGCCTTTTTTGGAAGGTCTACTTTATTATAGTGTGAAGCCCACTTTAAAAGTAAATGTTGTATCTTCCCCAAATACAACATCTTAATTACAAGCGCCAGATCAATAGATACTATGTTATAAACTACTTTAGATAAAGCCGCCTGATTATATATTGTTTCGTTGTTGTGTGGCATAGGCGTAAACTTCTGCTGCGCACTGTACAGCAAAGAGCTTCGGCTTTTTTAGGCGTTGTTTTGATGTTAGGGCCTTCACTTCTAGACCATTTTATGCTAACTTTGGGGTTTCAATAGAGTTGTAAAGTGTCAATAACATAACAAACTTATAGTTTCTAGACATTTCCAAAGTCTCAAAAAAGAAAGAAGTCGATCTAACATATATTTTGATAGACTGGCGTTATTAAATATAGAATGCAAGGAAAGTATCATAACTAACAGTAATACTACGTAACTTGCCACCTACTTTCCATACACTTCAAAAGCAACTATTACTGTATTGCCTTCATGATTAAAAGAACATTGAGGTTGCCAGCCGGCAACCACCAGAAGCCAAATTCAATTCAAACTCCGAGTAATTTGTTCTGCTCCAGATTGGCCAGACTCTAATAATATTTCGACTTGACTGATCTATTTTATGAGATTCGACTATATAAATTGTGATGATCGGCTTGTACTTTCTAATACACTCTTGGAGTACTTTTTAAGGCGTATCCAATGGTACCAAGTAAGATAGATGTTTTGAATAGACTTATTGAGAAATTTATAAAAATATGAAAAGAGTTTTCTGGCCAAAAAGTCGAAATTTTAGATATCAAAGTCTCACAAAGATGATTTCAGGAGTTACGTTAGATCGAGAGAATCATTTTGATTCACGATATACCATAGTAAAAGTCTTCATTAACAAGGTCAAAAACGCGATTGTTTGATGTTCGATGAAAACCATAAGGGGTACCTCATGCTTTTTGACCGGATTTCAGCCATGTTTTTTTGATTTCCAAAAAGTCGAGCAAAAGTATCAAAAAGTAATTGCCAGATGAGAGCAACTGTTTGGTGCTATTCTGGCGGTCTAAAACGGGCTCTAACACAAGAAATTGCTGCTGGAATCCACTCAATTTTCGATGTAATTTGTATACAGTCAATTATTAGGAGGTAATGAAAGTATGCTGTCTACCAGATTATGAATTTTTCCGTCTGTGTAGACATAGAGCTAGAGTTTATAGCAATTTGGTTGGACCTGTGGCACTTGGGTTACTGTATGACAGCACATGGATGCTTCTTGCGAGAGTGTAGCCCGGTACATCGTATGCTTCAGATCAAGTTGGATTGCACAACTCGTATAGAGTAAAAAGAAAAAAAAAAGAGACAAATCAAACAAGCTTCAAAGCTACAGTCATGTTGAAATGCGCTGTGCTAGCTATTGACAAGCTAATGATTTGCGAGAAGGTTCGCTGTGATGATATTTTACTATGTCTACTGCCAGAGCAGAGCCAGCATGAAAAATGGCCTGATATACAATTATCCAGAGGTGTCAAGCATTAAAACTCAATCAATTAGTGCCTGCGTTAATGATATTTCTATGATCTCAAACATGTTTTAGTCTGATTTATAGTTCATGACTTACTTCATAAAATGTCATTATGAATTCATTGCATGAATTGAATTTTATATAAATAGGCTGCGAACGATCAAGGATTTTTCTCTTCATTATCATCATAAACTACAACGATACATATTAAAATGTCCTCCAGCAAGCAACAAACTCAATCTGTCCAAGATCAAGCTGACAGGATCCAATTGTCCCAAGTCCTCGAAACTCAACAAACCAAGGTCAACGCTTTGAAGTCTGACAAGAATGCCAATCAAGCAGATGTTAATGCTGCTGTCGAAACATTAGAGGAAATCAAGAGAGAATTAAACAAGTTGGAGAACGGTAGAGGCGGTGTCTCTCAATTGAAGGATATGTAAATAGCTTTAGCATAAATGACAATGTAAATAAAACCTATATTTTCTGTGATGAGTTTCACAGAAAAAAATCGTAATCATCCTTGATGTACATTTGACATGTTCTACAATGAAAGGGATTTCGAGGACAGAGATGTTGTAATATGTATTCTGCATGTACATATAAGCTAGCTACTGAATGCCACTGTTAGTCATTTTATATCAAAGCCATCCTATTTTCTGTTCTGGGGCATCTTTCTGTTGGTGATCTCTAAGCAGAATTGCCTTTCGAGTCACATTCATTCAGCTTGGGAAAAAACTCCATGTTGCAGGGCAATTCATTTTATGTAATGCGAAATATCAAATCAGTTGAATAAATAGACCTGGCGTAAAACTCCTTTTGAATGCTTTCTTTCCTGTTTGCTTAAACAATCTTCACAAGTCATGTCTCCTTTGCCTTATCCTATCACCTTGCCTGCTTTGGCCGATTCTCAAATCACCCGTGTCGGTGTCAAATCCCCTGAAGATGTCGTTGTTGTCTCTGCTGTCAGAACCGCCCTCGCTAAGGGCAAGAAGGGTGGCTTCAAGGACGTCTTGGCTGATGGTAATTTTGATCATAAACCCTTCATACTTTATTTGAATCTAATACATTGCATAGAGCTCTTGTGTCATGTCTTCAAAGCTACCATCGAAAGAACCGGTATTGATCCTGCTTTGGTTCAAGACATCACTGTAGGCAATGTCAGTGGTAAGGGTGGCCTCGCCACTGCTTCAAGGTAAGAAACTGCAATGACCACAACCATCAGTGCATGGCAAACGTTAAATGTCTGCATTGTAGAATGGCCTCTCTTGCTGCTGGTTTCCCTGAAACTACATCTGTCAGCACCTTGAATCGTCAATGTTCATCTGGTCTTCAAGCATGTGTTCAGATTGCCTCCGCCATTCAATGTGGTCTTATCGACATTGGTGTTGGTGCCGGTGTTGAATCCATGAGCTCTGATTACTTTGGCCGTGTCATTCCTCTTTCCGACAAGTTGGCAGAGAAGCCCGTTGTCAATGACTGTAAGATTCCTATGGGGTAAGTGCTGTAAGATGATTGAAATAAAAGAGCATGGCGTTAATGAGTTGTTGTAGTATTACATCTGAGAACGTAGCTGCTCAATACGGTATTACTCGTGAGGAACAAGACAGCTTCTCTGTTGATTCTCACAAGAAGGCTGCCGCTGCTCAAAAGGCTGGTTTGTTCAAAGAAGAAATTGTTCCCTGTACTGTTACTACCATTGACAAGGACGGTAAGGAGAAGACTATTGTTGTTGATCAAGATGAGGGTATTCGTGCCTCCTCTACTGTTGAAGGTCTCGGTAAATTGAAGCCTGCTTTCACTCCTACTGGTAGCACCACTGCTGGTAATGCCTCTCAAATTTCTGATGGTGCTGCCGCTGTCTTGTTGATGAAGCGTAAGACTGCACACAAGTTGAACTTGCCCATCCTTGGTAAATATGTCACCTCTGCCTCTGTTGGTGTGCCACCCTCTATTATGGGTGTTGGTCCTGCTTATGCCATTCCTGTTGTCGTTGAGCGTGCTGGCTTGAAGATTTCTGATGTTGACATTTACGAAATCAACGAAGCTTTCGCCTCTCAAGCCCTCTACACTGTCAAGGTCCTTGATATCCCTATGGAGAAGGTCAACCCTAAGGGTGGTGCTATTGCTATTGGTCATCCTTTGGGTTGTACTGGTGCTCGTCAAGTTGCTACCTTATTCCCTGAATTGAAGCGTCAAAACAAGCGTATTGGTGTCACTTCCATGTGTATTGGTTCAGGCATGGGCATGGCTGCTCTCTGGGAAAGAGAATAGTTTTGTTGCTCTATACCAGCTTAAATATTGCAGTTCAATCAATAAAATTCCATGTAAATAGATGATTTCAATATAACCATTGTGATATTAACCTCTTGGTTGCCATCTTTTTCAATGCAAGCGTACAAAGCTCATGTCACTCTCGTCAGAATAGCAACTGAACTAAATCTCAATTCGTCGAGAATCAAGACATTGCTTATGGAGTAACATCCAAAGCTCCCTGTATTTATAAACCAACTTGTAATAGACGTTAATATCCAGAAACGGAATACAAGAGATCAGGGAGGTATTAAGTGTTTTATTTTAATCCTGAACTGGTTGCAAATCTTGAATCTGCTTGATGAGAAATGCCTTTTCATCGTTAAACTGTTCATCATCTGATAACAAAGAAATAGCAAATTAGCTCAATCTACAGACAGACATGATGCATTTCCCTCCTTCTACTCTTACCTTGTCTATCGTTATGAAAGTTTCCAAGAAAGTGAATGAGTTTCTCTTGGTTTTTCACCAAGATATCGACAATAGGTCTTGTCTTGTGAGGATTAGCCACAAACACTTTAAACACATGAAACGCTTCGAATTGGATATTTCTACTACGATCTCGAAGCAAATTCATCATTAATTTCAAATTGTCTGCACTGCTAATGTAACGGGTCATGACAGTAAAATTGGATCTGTCCAGCAAGATCTCACCCAACAACTGCACCGCATCATGTCAGCATCTTTCCCTCTCATCCATCGAAAATTCAAATGCTTACCTTTAATGACTGCCTCTTTGTAACGTAATTCTCTGATTGTAGCAATCGCTTGTAGTGATCAAAGAACTAAAAATGACAATGAAATCAAGGGTCAGAAAGGAGTTTCGGGAGAGCAAGTGGTAATAAGGGGAGATGTTGCTTTTTACCTCATCATAATTCAATTCCAAGAAATCGGCTACCATGGGCTTGTGTTTTGTCAAAATCTCCTTGAACGAGGCAAAGGCATCAGAGGCGATATCAAAAGTGCTCATTTCAACATAGTCAAAGAATTGATAGAATTTGCTCGAATACAGCAATATTTTGGCTAGAGCTTCATGACGAATGCATTCACGTAGAATCAAACCGCAATTTAACGCAACTTCGGGTTGTTCGTATCTATAAAGTAAATTAGATGTTGATATTGTAATTTAAAACATTAAATTTACCCATTCAACAGATTAAAAAGGATGTCTTCGCGGGCACACAAATGCTCGACAGTGGGCCATCGAGATCCAATTTGTCTTCTCAATAGATTGTTAAATATCTGAGCAACGTCTTTTTTCGCCTAATGGGATGTAAATATCCTCCAACTCACGCGTGTACATCCACACATTCTCTCTCTCTCTCACTATACCTCAAACTCAAATTTTTGGATATTTAAAACTAGCAATTGCAACAAATCTGTTCGGTATACTTCTGATGCCAATTGAGCGACAAGATCTGGACTTGGCTCATGATCTTTCCAATGTGTTTAATACCAGAATACGCGCGCACCTTCCAGCAACTTACCATCTTCGCCGTATAGTATATTCTTCATCAACACTAAATATTTCGATATTTCCTCTGTTGCCTAATATAGTCATCCGGGTCAACAAAAAAAAAACTAGCAATTCACTGCTAGCCTCGACTCACTTTGCGTTTATCTGGCCCGTCTAATTTCTGAATGGAGTCTTTGACATGCTTCACAAGATCATGTGGCGTCTTTTGCTTGGTCTTGAAGATATTGAAGTTCATTTTCTCGTATTGGAAAAGAAACAAGGGGAAAAACGAAAGAAAAAGAGAAAAATAGAACGAAAAGAAAAAAGCACACACGCAACAAACAACATCACAGTAGGAAAAAATTGAGCCGGATCATTATTTAACCAAACACAGGTGTAAGGAGAGGGCTATTACACCATCCATCTACTGGGTTTTTATTGAAATCTTAAGAGGATTGCTTCTTCTTGCCCTTCTTGGTGACAACAACCTTGAAATCGTCTTCGTCTTCATCCTCAAGTCCAGCTGTGACAATGTCTAATCTACCAGCAATGTCGGCCTTTCTACGCTTCATGAATTCCTGTGCAAATCGCTTGCCATCAATACGCACTGAGTTGGCATAAATCACATCTTCAATGATCTCGGCTGATCCAGAGTCAGCAGGGAATGAGAGCAGCATGCTGACAATCTCTTCTTGGTTAACACCAGAGTTCAAGCCTCTTAATGCCTTTCTGCACCAGCGACGGAAATCTTCACTAGGTCCACTAGTACGAGCAGTGGTGGCAGCAGCACGAGCGGGAGCCTTAACTGGAGTCCATTGAGTGGGTTGGGGAGGTGGAGCAGCAATGACAGCAGGTGCGGGAGCTGGAGATGGTTTAGCAGCACGAGTGTTGGTGACAGTAGTCCAGGCACCACCAGCAGAGGGAGTAGCCGCATAAGTCTTGGAAGGGGAGGATGAATTAGCAGCGCTTGCATTGGCAGCAGCGATAGCAGCAGCAGTCTTGGTAGCCTTTGCGTTTTTCTTCTTCATTGCCAATTCCTCTTCTTGCTGAATCTCTCTCAGTGTCTTCTTGGGGCCAGTAGGTGCAGTCCAAGCAGCAGCATTGTTGGCGGAAGGTGAAGCGCTAGGAGTATTGGAGGAACTCGACTTACTATTAGGCACAACAACTCCCCAAGACAAGGTGCTAGGAGTAGCATTAGCGAGCTGTTCTTGATGAGCCAAGTATTGGGCGGCAGATGCCTTTTTGCTTTCAGTAGCTTGCTTGGCCTCCATCTCTTGAATTTCACGGAGAGAAAGGGGCTTGTGAGCAGGTTGAGGCCAAGTACCAGAAGTAGTGGAGCTCAAGGGAGTGTTGTTCGAGGCAGCCCATGAAGGTGTGGTGATAGCGGCTTGCTTGGCTTTGGCCTTTTTCAGATTAGCGATGCGAAGTTCCTCTTCTTGGATTTCACGCAATGAAACAACAGGCTTAGCAACTGCAGCAGGAGTAACAGGAGTAGCTTTGGGTGACACATCCGTGTTGGTAGACGCAGCAGCAGCGGCCGCAGCAGCAGCGGCAGTGGCAGCTTTTTCAGCGTTGGTAGCAGCCACCTTTGCTTCGGCAGCAAGCTTGGCATCAGCAATAGCTTTAGCGTCGGCAGCCTTCTTTTGTTCAGCGAGTTGGATGTCAGCAAAGGATTCAACTAGAGTCTTTGTCTTGACAGGCTTCTCAATTGGTTTCTTGGTAGGAGATGATGGAGCGCGAGGAGATTGAGCGCCAGGAGCCTTGGATTGCAGTTCCTCAGAGACTTTGTTAGGGATTGCGGTGGAGACAATGGAGCCCCATGGACTTGAAGGAGCATCGCCACCAAGAGGAGTGCCAGGAGCAGAGCCCCAACCACCCGTTAAAATGTTTGATCTCATTACAGGAGATGCATGATTGCTGCCAATGATACCCGTGTTGATGCTTGAGAGATTTTCTAGCGGGGTATTCTTGAATGTGTTTTGTTGAGCAGGAGGAGACTGTCCTTGAGGTATTTGAGGTTGTTGTTGTTGAGCAGGCTGTTGTTGTTGAGGTTGCTGTTGCAATGCCTCCTGTTGCTGTTGTTGTTGCTGTTGGTGCTGTTGAGATGGAGAGGCAGATTGCTGTTGCTGCTGCGTCTGTTGCTGTGGGCCCTGCTGGAACTGCATTTGATGAAATTGCTGTTGGAACTGCATAGACTGCTGTTGCTGCTTTTGTTGCAACATCAAGTTGTACTGCTGATGCTGATCCATGGGGTCCATCATAGATCGCTGGTAATCAAACAAGCTAGGCGAGTTCATGTTGGAGCCGCCAAACATAGGATTCAAAGTCGATTGCTGCTGACTCATGAATGGTGATGACAGTGAGCTGTTGCCAAATAGTTCAGGCGTTGTTGGGTTCAGCCAAGAGGGAGATGCTTGAGGTTGATTATCCGTGTTCCAGCGATTGTCTCTCAGCAAAGGGTTTCCAAAATTGTTGTTGTATGGGCTTTGATACATTGGATTGGACATGCTGCTACCCAAGAAGCTATCCATGATACTTCCGCCTGGAGTCGTGGGGGCAGCAGATGCACTTCCAAAAGGCATATACTTGGATTGCAAATCAGGGCCGCTTCTAAATAAGTTGGAGCCCTTCTCGACAGGCGATCCAAACATGTCTACACCGTTCAACCCAGCAGGAGGAGCGCGAGTTGGACGAGGTGTCAAGAAGGGCTGATCCTCATTGCCAACCTTTTGCGTTAACACCATCAATGGTTCAAAGAGGGTTTCATCATCACGTCGAAGCATTAACGTAGGGATAAAGAACCCAGCCTTATACCAATCCTGCATTTCCTGAGCTGCAAAGGGGCCCTGCACTTGACCAGAGGGATCACGATAAAACCACTTGATGTCTTCAGGCTTTCGAGCACTGGATGATGAAGACAAGCCACTCAAATCAGAAGATGGAGGGGCAGCAGGAGCACTTCCAGAGAGGCCATTGCTGCCACTAAAAAGCGCATCCGGCTTGAATGCAGACACATCACTGCCAAGTCCACCACCAAAGGTACCGAGACCGGAACCCTCGTTGATGGCCCAACTTGGCTGCCCCTTATGTTCCTCGTCCACCTTACCCAATGATAAATTCATATCCTCGCTGTGATCGCGTCTTCTGAGCAAATCGCTGCTATCACCACGCTTGATGGGTTGATCCTTTGCAAAGTAATCGCTGCGCCCTAACCAAGCATACACATCAATTCGACACATTCCCGGCCCTTTTGTATGGTCTCTTACCTTTACGCTGACCCAATCTGCTTCCACCAGGTGTTAAAGGGCCATTTTCCGAAGCAGGACTTTGCATTGGGCTAGCATACAAGTCGTTACCCCCGCGATGTCTTTGATTCTTGCGAGAAGACACTTCAGAGTGCACAGGGCCTGAAAGAAGCTATAGACCATGATATCAATGAAAGCTAGCAATAATTCATCACTCGTTATCGTACCTTTTTCTCAGTCTCTGTCAGCTCTTCGAAGGCTAATGGAGCGTTACAAGCGTCAGTGGTCACGTATTCATGTTGCTTGAAATCAGAAGGTAGCTGTAAAGCAGGCTTGAATAAACTAAGCATGAATTCTTTGGAGTATTTGAAAGGATTCTCTTGCTGATGTTGTTGTTGGAATTGGAGATGGCTGCTGCTGCCGTTGTCTTCAAAAGGCATGAGAGAATCTAAAATATCATGAGACGCGAAATGAGTGCCATTGTTACTATTATGCTTGGAGAGTTTACCACGCATCCTACGGATTTGAACTGACATTAGCACGCATGGAACAGGCGCACGCACGCACACAAACAAACACACACTTACCATTCGGGGCCAAAGTTCATGTTGGTGGTCATTTTTTGTGATTGAGTGAGATACAAGTTATTGAGAGTGTGGGGTGAGAGTATTATCAAGCGATAGAATTTCTTCTTTGGTGGTTTGATCGAAGGAAAAGAAGAAAGAAAAAATATTTTTTTTCCCTTTATTGCAAGCCAGAAAATAATCATATCTTGCCATGATTGGTTTAAAAACTTGATGGTTTATTGTTCATATTTCGTTATCGAAGCCAATGGGCACATTTCATTATACGAAAACTGCTTCTAGCAGCTCAGATGCTTGTAGCTATATCGCAATTTCATTGATCTACACTATGAAATGGCATGTCAAACTGCTCCAAAAATGTCAATAGTTGGACTGTTGTTGTCTCTTCTTTCGTATTAGTAAATCAACTAAGGGTTCGCAAAGGCCAATGAAATTCTGTAATTGCATTTAGAAAGAGCTGAATATGGAAATGTGGGCGTTGGATCTACCCTATCCAGCGAGCAATCATGGTAATAACGTTATCATGCCATAACAATAGTTCACATCTATAATGCCATGCTGGAGATTGAGCGTTTCAAACAAGAGCAAGCACTGCTTCGATAGGAAGAGACTAATGCTGGCTCCATGTAGTTTACATTGGAGAAGGGGTTTTTTCCTGATTCTACATTCCACAACGTCGCCTACAAAGCAGTAATTAACTACTGCTGCTTCTGATGAACAAAAATCTCGTATGTTTATTTGATAAATTTTCGCACGTATTCTGTGAGATAATGAAATGGTTCTGGTATGTAATGCTACTGCTAGGACGAGCATTTGGGTGAGTAGCTTGCACTAATTATATCAATGCACATTAATCCAAATTCGAACTTCGCACCAAAGAAGCGAAGCCAAACTACGCGATAGTACCTTCCAACTCTCAATCCCCTTCTCATGAGCTCCCAAGAGCATCAATTACCATCAATAATAGCATGGCATTGATTTTGCCAGCCAGAACTTTTTTATGCGTCAGTCTATTTTTTTCTTCTCGAAATGGCAGATTTTGATCAAAAATCGATGATTTTGCATGATACCTTTTTTTGGCCATACTTCGATAAACACTCAACGGATTTGCATAAGACATAAATAATTCAATAGCTCTACGTTATATCTATTATACTGTGAGGGTGCCAAGTACCAGATGCATCTTCCCTTTATAAATTCGCTCAAAATCTTATATTTTATGAGCTATAACAAGCAGAGGATTTTCAAAAGTCAAAAGTAAATCTATACAAACCATACCATCGTATAGAGAATTGAAAAAGAAACAAACGTTACTAAGCTTTAGGCTCAAGTTGACTTAATAAAATTCAGCGGTGGTACAGCTCTTAGAAAATTGACCATTTTCTATATTTTTCCTCAGTACTC
This sequence comes from Mucor velutinosus, assembly GCF_035048745.1. Lineage (NCBI taxonomy): Eukaryota > Fungi > Mucoromycota > Mucoromycetes > Mucorales > Mucoraceae > Mucor > Mucor velutinosus. The sequence goes on along the minus strand of NW_027041905.1, from coordinate 3,865,736 downwards.
ATCCATTATTACCCCACATAAAACAGGCCCTAGTCAATCAAAGTGCCCTCTACAACTTTTACTACACATACATTTCACATCATCACCAAACTCCTAAAATAATACATTTTATTCTGCCGTCACATAGTAAAAAGTTAATTACAAGAGTGCCCGTAGGGAAATCAGCCATTACTGTCAGCATGGCAGAAGCCTAACAATATTCTTGGAAAATAAAGCATTTACGTAATCCTTTTCTCTTCATATTCACAAGTTTTACCCAACAATCCAAATGCCTCGAAGTTTGAGAAGTCGTTTAAACCGCTCTGATTCTTTGGATACTCCAGTTGAGCTATATACTGTAAATTTTGTCTTTCACAACTTTGCTGAAACTGCAAATCCTGTTGTTCCTGAACCTATTGAAGGTAAGATTCCAGTAACAACTTCCCCAACGTACATGAGTCCAATTTTGGAATTAGGAGCTACCATCAACGAGAATATAGTAAGGTGTAATTGGTGTGGCCGCACTGGACACCAAAGGCGTTTGCATAAGGATTGTGGAATGAGGATACTTCGAAATACTTCTGACAGGAGAGCAACTTGCCCATGGTGCCATAGAGAAGGACATACACGCAGAAACCATCTTGACTGTGCGCTAAATCCAATCAATCAGCCATCTAAGCAACCGTCTCCAACACCAATTGTACAAGGCTTTCCAAATGCCTCTCAATCTGAGGCCACAGCTGAAACTCTGGACCCCAATGTCATCGTAACAGCAGTTGTATGTCCCTTTTGTGGAATAGAAGGACACCAACGCCGATCTCATTATAATTGTGCCGAAAATCCTCTACGTACAGGTGCAATAGATTCTTTTTTGATGGTGCGAAACCCTGAAGCACCTGAGGCTAACCGAAATGATTTGGGAGGCATGAATGCTTTGTGCTCAAAATGTGGAGCCTACATGTGGATTGATGAAAGAAAGCAAAGAACAACAAGAGCTTCTCCAACGTTTCAAATCTGCTGTCAAGATGGCCAGGCAATCTTGAAGCCAGTACACCATTTTCCAGAGCTTATTGTCAATCTTTTGAGTGGCAATGACGATGTTAGCAAAGAGTTCAAATCGAATATTAGAACGTACAATTCTGCTCTCAGCTTTACCTCCATGAATGCAACTTTAGATCAATCAGTTGCGAATAATCAAAATGGTGCCTACGCATTCCGTATTCACGGTAGCGTCTATCATCTCATGAGCTCTGCACTTATGCCAGCAAATGATACACGCCCAAAATTTGCTCAAATATATATATATATATATGTTCGATGGGGAAAATGAGCTCCAAAACCGACTGAATGTTGCTGGAAACCCCAACGTTGAGAGAACCACTATGCGTCTCCTCCAAAATATGATGCACGAAGTCAATCCTTTTGTTGACTTATTTAAAACCATGGAGGAGCTATCAGTTGAGCAACCTGGAGGAATTCAGAATATACGAATGATATTTCGTTCAGAGGATTCTCCTGATCCAAGAAGGTACAATAGACCTAGAGTTCCAGAAATTGGTATACTATTGTTTGATGGCGACGATGAAAGCAGCAACGAACAGCCAAAGAATCGTGATATCGTCTTAAGATTGAAAGGTTCTGGTGATAACCTAACAAGGATTAATGAAACCAATCAATTCTTTGATCCTCTTCAATACGTTTTGATTGATGACTGATCGTACAATTTCCAGGCATAGTGGAAGAATCACTATTGATAATCGTTGGGTCGTGCCTCATAATCTTTATTTGGTTGCTAAATACAACGCACACATCAACGTGGAGATTTGCAGCCAGGTCAACTCGGTCAAATATATATACAAATATGTATACAAGGGCCATGACAGAGCACAGGTACACGTGGGTTCATCTGCTCAAGATGATCATCAGGATGAGATCAAAAAGCTTCTTGATGCAAGATATGTCTCGGCATCTGAAGCCTGTTGGAGAATCATGTCTTTCCCTATGCATAAGGAATACCCCTCTACACAGCGCCTGGATATCCATTTGGAGAACGATAGTAGGGTGTACTTTAACGAGAACGAAAGTTCTGACCAGGTCTTGAGTCGCACACTTCCAGAAACAACCCTGACAGCTTGGTTCAAGTACAATCTCGAAAATCCTGAAGACAACGAAGCTAAGCAAACTTTGTATCCGGACTTCTGTGAAAAAGTACGTTTTTCATAAACAACAGAACCCAAGAGTTTGGAGACCTAGACGTTCAGGTTTTGGTGGAGCCATTGGCAGAGTCTACCCTGTATCTCCAAAAGATATTGAAAAGTATCATTTAAGAATTCTGCTGTATCGAATTCCAGGAGCAACATCCTTTACCTACTGGGAAAACCTTCATCATCAATGCTTTGTTAGATGCCGTTCGCAAACAAAATCATATTGCAATTGCAGTTGCTTCAACAGGAACGGCGGCTCTGCTGCTGAAAGGAGGTCGAACTGCCCACACTACCTTTAAAATCCCCATCGACACCTCATCTACAACAATGTGTGATTTTACACCATCCTCTGAAATAGCTCAATTCTACCAACTTGCTGGATTTGCTAGCTGTTGTGTTTCCAAACATCAGCAATAGCTCAACGATTGACCAATATTTTGCGAAGCGTGTTATATTGACCCCAAAGAATCAAGATGTCTCAGTCATAAACAATCTGCTACTTGACAACTTGCCGGGAAGAAAGTTCACTTATTACAGCTATGATCAAGTCTGTGATCCTCAATTTCGAATGCAGGTGCCTTTCGGGCTTCTCAACTCCATAGAATATGGCTCTCTGCCTCCACATGAATTGGTTTTGAGAGTTGGGTCTCCAATAATGATCTTGAGAAACTTAGAACCTTCAGCTGGATTATGCAATGGAACCAGGCTAATCGTGAAATCTTTGGGTGTTGGAATAATTGAAACCACCATTGCCACAGGGCCAAAAGCAGGTGACGTTGTGTATATCCCAAGGATCAAGTTTATTACAGAAGCCAACGGAAGAATTTCCTTCGACTTCAGTCGCACCCAGTTTCCTGTGAGATTGGCCTTTGCCATGACTATAAACAAATCGCAGGGCCAAACATTATCTAACGTTGGATTATATCTTCCCTCTCACGTCTTCTCACATGGTCAGCTGTACGTCGCAATGTCAAGGGTCAGTAAGCCATCATCGATAAGAATCATGGTTGATCCTGACATTTCTGTACTGGAAAACCTACCTGGCCACTATACACACAATATAGTATACTCTGAGGTCTTTCAATAAAGCTTTTATATATTTATATCTCAAATTACACCCATTTTTTATTGCCAGGCCATTAGTCTCATCATTTCTCAACAGATATAAAGCTTTGTTTAATGGTGCAACTAGTTCATATAATAATTTTAAAACTTTTACTAGTGGCATCAATTCAAAATTAACTATTTTCCAAAATCTCCCTTTTCTCAACAACTATGCTACCTACGCAAATTTCAGTTGCACCATCGTTTAGAGCGCAAAAAACTGGTATAGGAACATGCTAGTCTCAAGGCTCTAGCATCAATATTTAGAAAATCGATTTTCGATCGTCCAAAAGTTGAAAACCTCAAAATCAAAAAACATTTTGTACATCCAGGTCTTCATAGGTAAAAAAAATTAGAGTCTCATCAAACTTAAATATGTTGTAGAATAATAATATTGGAGCAACTTCCAAGTGGGAACATTATATCGGAAATGCTTACTTCTTGAAATAATCGACATTGGAGATGCTATTTTTAAGCGGGGGGAATATGCATGCATTAAATTGCTAATCTTATTATTCTTGAATAAAGTAAGCTACAGCTACCTAACCTTAAAAGCAAGATTTTCCATCATGTCAAGTATCTATTGATAACTTAAAACCAGCAGGTTAATATGGCCCTTTTCGTACGCTCCGGTTTTTAAAGTGCTTGGCCAAATTCGTACTTGTGTGGTGTACATATGCGGAAAGTCAACGGAGCTTCAATTTCTATTGTTCTGAATGATGATCTATGGGATTCCTAAATCTATCGACCTTAAAATTACGCGTTTACTGATAGTAACCATTCCTTCAAGCTTATATAAAACTTGTAGAGAATTCAAAGGAAAATACAATGGTGTTTGTTTCAAGTCTCTGTTGTACATTGTTCACCTGATAATTGGTACGATTGTTTCTGCCATTTTTTGACTGTTTTCAAAAGATTAATCAGTATCTGTCATCAAAGCATTTTGTAAAGCATTACTAAATATTGTAGACCAAACGATTTCCTATCGAATGAGCTATTGCTTGAAGCTCTTGCATAACTCTATCATGAAATATTGAAAATCTTGTCCTGACCAAAAAAAGGTCATCGGATTTTTTGCTTGCTATCACAGGCAGATTTTGAACAAAAATTGATGATTTTGCATGATACCCTTTTTTGGCCGTATTTCGACAAATACTTATTGGATTTGTATAAAACTAAAGCAGTTCGATAGCTTTAAATCAAATCGAACATGTTGTGTGGTTTTGACGTACCAAATATATCTTCCCTTTATGAATTTATTCAAAATCGTATTCATTATAGGGCTCTTCTTTTATATCAAATGTTCTAGCAAAGTCTCACACCAGGGGTCCTAGGCTATTATTCTTAGGTCCTTTGGTTAATCATCATGCTGGAAACCTTAGCATAATGAAGAGTATATAAATGTATTCTCTGGATGCATTCTCAATAAAGTGTAATTCTTTGGCAGATTCAATTTTACATCGTATTTTGACATAATACTTCTCGCCCAAATCAAGCTTAGTTTCCTTGCTCATGTTCCTGTTATGTAATTACAACTATCACACAGTGGTACATACATCATTTCTCGACATCTAGATCGCTCGTATCAAAATTCATTGCATCATGGGCTGGCATTTTATTTAGAAACGTGCTCTTTCACTAGCCCGATTCCAAACAGTTATACATTGGTGATGAAGCAATTTTTATAGAGCACACATATGTTCTGATTGATTTTTGGGCGGGAAGGGCTTGCTCGAAGCAGTGTAACGTTTCTGTAGATATCACCTGTGATGATTCAGGGTTCCGGTGCAAATTCATTTCAGGCAATCTGATGTTTAGGTGATCAACTAGTATAGAAGATGACTAATCAGTCTCAATTTGGTTTATATAAAAGCTTTAAAAGTGAAAAGCACCTGTATCATTGATGTCTATTTCTGCGCATAACTTTGTACCAAGCTCTAGAATATGCAGAGCACGCTGATATCACGGCAGGTATCCTCAAAATAGGGTACACTTTCGGTATTAATTGAATAACGCAATTATAATGCATTGCATTTCATTTCGTTGAGAGAAAACACCTACTCTGCACATGCGCGCACGCAGCCTATTAATAACAAATTTCGATCAATTTGTGTAATGATATTAATACAAATTGGACGGCAGTGGTTACATATATACAAGGATCTTATGTGAATTTGAAACTGGTGATTTTCCCGTCTGTGAACCCTTATTTTGGAGACGGGATAGCGGGAGGCTCTTAGAAACAGAAGCTTCTGATATGCATGATCCTACAAATCTAAAGTGCTATCGGTATGGTTCTGGTATGTCTCAGCATATGCTCAATACAGTGTTTGCATTAGTTTTTTTTTTTTTGAAATGTCAAGAAGCCAGTATGAATACAATTGCACATATATATACAGCCAGTAGGATTTACCCGAGTGGTTAAAAAGGTGGAAAAGCAATTTGCAGATTGTGTACAAAGCTAAATAGAATGGCATTACAGTACTACTTACACACGCCATGCAGGCATCATTTATTTCATTATTCATTGATTAAAATGATGGGAATTGATGTCGATAACTCTGGCCGATTCCCGAGTGGTTCAGATCATTATTGAATGACACCGACACAGTAATAGATCACTACATGTAATGCCTATTACTTTGTGCAAGGTTACTCTTGGTGAGATGTTATATATAAAGGGTCCTTTTTTGAACCCTTTTTCGATCATTCAAACAACCAAGATGGTCTCTTCCAAATTAACTATCCTCTCTGCCCTGAGCTTACTGTCTACTGCTGCCGTTGTTGTCGAGGGATGGACGTTGGCATCCACCTCCCAAGGAGCCTCATTCTTTGATGCTTTCACCTTCTTTACTAATAGCGATCCAACTCACGGATTTGTGCAATATGTTGACAAGGCTACAGCTACTAATAAGGGGCTAATCTACACCCAAAACAATCAGACCATCATCAAGACCGATAATACCACGACCACAACTTCTGGAAGACAGTCTGTTCGCTTGGTTTCAACTGCCTCCTATAACACAGGCCTCTTCATTCTTGATTTAGAACATATGCCAACTGGCTGTGGTACCTGGCCAGCTTTCTGGATGGTTGGACCCAATTGGCCAAACAGTGGCGAGATTGATGTGAGACACTCATAATGCTTAATTTTGATTGTTGTGTCATAGGACTAATTGGGTGTTGTCTTAGATCATCGAAGGCGTCAATAAGCAAGCTCAAAATCAAGCTACATTGCACACATCCGCAGGCTGTACAATGGAAGGTGTAAACCGTTCTCAATCATCCACTGTATTGGCCAACAATTGTGATGTCAATGCAACTGGCCAAGGCGGCAATGTTGGTTGTGGTGTCTCGTCTCCAGATACGCAAACCTATGGCGCCGGATTCAACAGTAACAAAGGCGGCGTCTACGCTACTCAATGGTTGAACGATGGCATCTACATCTGGTTCTTCCCTCGCAATTCTATTCCATCTGATATCAAATCAAACGCACCCAACCCAAATAATTGGGGTATAGTAACTCATGCAACAATGTGAAATCAACATGAATCTGACTAAACTTCTTCTCTTAGGAACTCCTATGGCAGCCTTCCCCTTTGTCAGCGGCAAGTGCACACCAAACAAATTCGCTAATCTTCAGATTGTCATCAATTTAACCTTTTGCGGCGACTGGGCTGGCTCTGTCTACTCCTCATCTGGCTGTCCATCTGACTGTAATACCTATGTTGGTCAAACGCCAAGTGCTTTTACAGAAGCTTATTGGCGAATCAACTCACTTAAAGTCTATCATTAATCGACTACTGAAACAATATTCATGCCGGAATTTATAAATGCATATTTTCCAGCATGAATTTTCTTGGTTTAAAGACCCCTTCAATAAATGCGATTCGCTTTTTCCTCTTTTTTTTTTTTTTTTTTTTTTTTTTTCTCCTTCATACTTTCTTTCCTCACGTAGCATTAAGCAAAAGCTCGCAATTCGCACCATCATGGCAAGCACTAATAGCACAAGTCAACATCATTCACCACCATGCTCGCCACATACACAATGCAATATCCCTAGTATGTGATGGAAAACTCAAAACAGATGTGGATGTGTAATAATGTTCAAATTTAGTTGGCCCCACTGATAAAGCCAAACGATGTAGAGACTCAGATGAGGATTCCAAAGAAACTTGTCTGAAATTTGGTAAGGATCACGCTTGATCGAGTGCGTCATGTATATGCTGGCACACATATACACATCGATTTCTCTGCTTTTCTTTCTTCTATGGAAAAGAAAAAGAAAAAAATAGTGACCACTTATAGTGGACTGACCTGACGTAAACTCATCCTATCCTTATTATAGAACAACTGACCTGCGAATCACTACCACATTCGCCACCACAGACACCATTGGGATCAGTTTCCAAGAGCAAAGATGACATCTGTGAACTATCGACCCACGTTGATTTATCAGACAAGCAAGAGAATCTACAAGACATTGAACGAAAACCAAAAAGGCGATCATCCGTAGAATTAAACCTTAAAAACTTCACCTTGATTCGAACACTGGGGACAGGCTCATTTGGTAGAGTGCACCTAGCAAAGTCAAACATGAACCAACGGTTTTATGCAATCAAGGTCTTGCGAAAAACGGATATTGTCAAATTGAAGCAAGTCGAGCACACCAAGAACGAAAGAGCCATCTTGTCAGCCGTCAAATACACATTTATTGTCAATTTATGGGGAACCTTTCAAGATGACGCCAATCTATACATGGTCATGGATTACGTACCGGGTGGCGAGTTGTTCACATTCATGAGAAAGAGCATTGTATGTACAAGTGGACTGATTTTGAATCGATTGTTAATGAGACCATTTTACAGAGATTGCAAGAAGATGTTGCCAAGTTCTACGGGGCAGAAGTTTTACTGACAATAGCTTATCTTCATTCGCAAGACGTAATTTATCGGGACCTGAAGCCAGAGAACATACTGCTGGATTCTGAGGGCCACATCAAGATCACTGACTTTGGTTTCGCAAAGGTAGTGCCTGACATTACATGGACATTGTGTGGTACTCCTGATTATTTAGGTAAAGGATCTCGCTCTTTTTTCTTTTATCTGGTGAGAAAAATGTTCATTAACATGCTGTGCATACATTTATATATATAGCACCCGAAATTATTCAATCCAAGGGCTACGGAAAGCCTGTTGATTATTGGGCATTAGGCGTGTTGATATTTGAAATGTTGTCTGGGTAACTACAGTATAAATTTTAGACTATTCATCAAATAACACTAACATGATTTCAACATCTTCCCACTTTTTCCCAGTGTCGCACCATTCTACGACGATAATCAATTTAAATTATATGAAAAAATCGTAGCTTGCAAACCAGTTTATCCGAAATACTTTAGCGAACAAGTGATTGACCTTTTAAAACACCTGCTAACTCCGGATCTCAGTAGCCGCTATGGTAACCTGAAAAATGGTTGCCAGGATGTGATCCAACACCCCTGGTTCCAGTCCATCGACTTTGACAAACTGGCACAACGTCAAGTCAAGGCTCCATATATTCCAAATGTCAAAGGCGAAGACGATACAAGCAATTTTGATATGTACGATGAAGAATCGACTCCTTACGGACTACCTGAACCCGATCCATATCGCAAGTACTTTACTGAGTTCTAAGCTAAATGTCGTATAGGGACAAATTCTACATGCCATTTTTGTTGTTTCCTGCCTTCTTCTTTGTAGTCAAGTCCCATCCATCATCTGCAATTTCTATATACTCTTTGAACGTTATCATCATTATGATCCCAATGTAAATTTTATTTTATTTTTCTTTTTTTGGATAATCCGAACCACATCTAGGGCCCCTTTTTTTTTTATTTGATTAACATGAATCATATAGAATAAAAGCCATTATATGATGTATTAGAAAATTACATCTTAAACAACAAATGAAAAATATAGAAATGGGTCCAATGACATCAACTATGATATAAAAGGAAATGAATGTGGGTTAAGTACGTCCAGAAATCCGCTTTGACTAACGAATCAGTCTTTGAAGTTACCCAATATAGACTAGTAAATAAAAAAATAGCTTAGATCCAGAAAAAATGACCATTACAGCATCTCATACGCAAGCGGTTAATTGGGGAGTCGTACAAAAGCTTATGCTGTGATCCCTTTCCATATCTTTTGACGTTTATTATGGAAAGCGTATCACCATGACAACCTCAAAAGGTCATCTCCATGAGGAACACATTCAGCATGTAAGAGCTGCAGATCTACCACATTTTGCAATCTTGCAGAAAACCGAAATTGAAAAAGTTTTTCTAAAATGAAACAGGCTAGCAGGCCTTATGTCTCATCAGTTTTTTTTTTTTTTTTTTTTTTTTTTTACGAAAACGTTGTGGTTACCAACCATCTTAAGGCGGTGTTTCATTGATTTAGATGCCAATGTATATAAATAAGGGTCCTTTGATCATCTCGATCTCATTACAAAACACTTTTTTCTTTTACTTTCATATTATTATGGATTCTCGTGATTTGAATTTACCAAAGTACATGGTATACTGTGGCTTGATCGCAGGTATCGGTGCTTTCTCTAACGGTTGGACTATTGGTTCTCCCAATGTTCCCGGTGATATCACCCACAACTGTCCTACTGGCAGTGCTCACACTGTGAATCCTGCTTTTCCTGATTGTTTGCCCATGGATACTGCTCTATGGTAATATTAGATGCTTGGAGAAAATCACACGTTGTATACTAACTCTACAGCGCTTAGGGGTTTCGCCGTATCATCCTTCTGTGTTGGCGGTTTGATTGGTAGTGCTGTTGGTGGTGCTATCCAGACTAGATTGGGTCGTAGATTGACAATTATCGTCAACAATGCTGGTTTTATTTCCGGTGCTATTTTGATCGGCTGCGCTGTTCACACTGCCATGTTCATCATTGGCCGTATTCTCTGTGGTTTATCATGTGGTCTCGGTTCTCTTGTTATTCCCACTTATCTTGGTGAGATCTCCACTCGTAAAGGCAGAGGTTTGATAGGTTTCTTCAACCAGTAAGTTGCATGGATTTAGTGATGTTGATCATCTGAAACATTTTTTTTTCTCACATCCGTCTTTTTGATTTTAGGTTTTTTGTCGTAACCGGTATTCTATTGTCATCCGTCATTGGCTTGCCTACCTCCAATGTTCCACTCTGGCGTCTTAACTATGCTATTGTTGCTATTCCATCCATCTTCCAAATTTTCATGATGGGTACCTGTGTCGAGTCTCCTCGTTATTTGATCTCTGTTGGTCGCATCGAAGATGCTCTCATTTCTCTTCAAAAGCTTCGTGGCTCTGCTGATGTTTCCGAGGAATTCTTTGATATCGTTGCTGGCCAAGTCGGTAGAAAGAAGGCTGTTCGTCTCTTGAAGGAGAACTCCCACGAAAAGAATGTCAAGAATGCCAACAACTCTCTTGACGAAGGCTTTGACAATACTGACAACAACTCTCTTGATCGCAATGCAGGTAGCAACAAGGAAGAATACAATGCCGCTGGTGCTGGTCCTGGTGCTGTTAGTGGTAATGGCGATATCGAAAACGATGACTCTGATGAGCAACGCCCTCCTATGAGCATTATCGAAATTTTCAGAGACCCTGTCATCCGCAAGATTACCTTGATCGTCCTTTTCCATCACACTATCCAACAACTCTCTGGTATGAACGCCGTCATGTACTACTCTACCACCATCTTTGAACAAGCCGTTGACAAGCAAAACGCTCAGTACATGGCCATCTACACGACTGTTGTCAACTTTGGTATGTCTATTGTTGCCATGGCCTTCATTGATCGTTCCGGCCGTCGTTTGTTGCTGATCATGTCTGAAATGGGTACATTTATCTTCTCTGTTCTCCTTGTTGTCGGTTACAGATACAACATTTCGAATCTTCTTGTTGCCTCTGTCTTTGTCTATGTCGCCTCCTTTGCTATTGGTATTGGACCAGTTCCTTGGATGATTACCTCTGAAATGACCCCCATCTATGCTAGTTCCTCTGTCGGTGCTGTTGCCACTGCCATGAACTGGGCCATGAACTTCTTGATCGGTCAAGTCTTCCCTGTTATTTTCGCTGCAATTCAAGGCTGGTCTTTCCTTATCTTTGCCATCATCTGTCTCATTTCTGCCATTGTTACCTTCTTCTTTTTGCCTGAAACCAAGAACAGAGCTATTGAAGACATTGTCGACGGCTTCAGAAAGAAGTAAATTGAATCTTACCTCTTTTGTATTGTAAATTAGTTATCCCCACTCTTTATCTTAATCAGACTTTTTCCCTTTCTCTATAGAAATAATTGATATTTTATATGTAATTCTCTTTTCCTATACAACACGTGTAAATAATTAAAATTCTGAAAATTGAATGTATACTATACATATGAAGCGTATGGGTTTGCAAGCGAATAAGGTTGTCTGAGAGTAACGGTGTGGGGTTTGCATTAAGCTTTTGATCTGAAACCAGCACGATCGCATGTTTCAACGAACGCACTTTGGATCCATAACATGGCAGGGAAACCTATTAATGGATAGGCAAAATGAATGCTATGGACGGGCAGCTGTGTACCTGTATAGAAGGTTCTGCTGAATGCCCTTTCACGACTTACATGCAACGGAATTTCGCTTGATTCGCTTTAAGTAACCTGTTTTTCGATAGACTTTTAACTGTATGAATCACAGCGTACGTCTGGCCATGTGTCACTGCCAATTGCCATTGCAAATAGCACATGAAATCATGCTTGACATGTTACATTTAGCTAATTGGGAAGCTTAAAGTATTGAAAATATAATACATGAATGCTATTATTGTTTGGACAAAGAAAGAAAAAGGAGCAATAAAAAGAGTTCCTGACAGATTTATATAGATTGCTCAGATGCAGGTGCAGGTACGTCATCCATGTACATGAGAGCAAGAAACTGTGGCATGTACACCACTAGCAGCATACAGTCGTTGTATTGGTACTCACGACTATGAACGCATGATACGAGAACATTATGGGGGCGCAAGAGCTAAGCGCGCTACCATAAGTACAGCTTTCAGTGCTTGCCTTGGCGTGCTCATGCTTTGACGAAGTATGCAAAATGCAAAGGTTTGAACAGAATATCAACTGTGTAATTGTATTGAGGTAACTAGAGATTTATGTTTATTAAATGTATGTAGAGATGAAAGGATGATGAAATGAAGAGTGGGTAAATTAAAAGAAATTAGAAATCGGCATCCAAAGAGAAGCTACGATCCTCCTTGGTAGACATGACACCAGCACGTTGATAGTCAGAGACACGCTTCTCAAAAAAGTTGGTCTTGCCTTGAAGAGAGATCAATTCCATAAAATCGAAAGGGTTATTAACATTGTAATGCTTGGGGAAACCAAGCGATACCAAGAGACGATCGGCCACAAATCTAACATATTGACACATCAACTTGTCATTCATGCCAATCAGACGAACAGGGAGAGAATCATTAAAGTAAGACTCCTCGATTTCAACGGCTTCGGTGATGATTTGCAGAACGGTTTCATGAGAGGGCTGATTGACCAAATGGTGGAACAAGAGGCAGCCAAAATCAGCATGGAGACCTTCGTCACGAGTAATAAATTCATTGGAAAGTGTCAAGCCAGGCATCAACCCACGCTTTTTGAGCCAAAAGATGGAAGCAAAGGAACCAGAAAAGAAGATACCCTCAACAGCAGCAAAAGCAACGATACGGACACCAAAAGGCTGGTTTGACTCATTAGAGATCCACTTGAAAGCCCAATTAGCCTTATCCTTGATGACAGGAATGGTTTCAATAGCGTTGAACAAGAATTCCTTCTCAACGGAATCCTTAATGTAGGTATCGATCAAGAGAGAATACATTTCAGAGTGAATGTTTTCAATCATGATTTGGAAACCGTAGAAACACTTCGCCTCTGCTACCTTGACCTCATCGCAGAAATTCTTCACCAAATTCTCATTGACAATACCATCGGAAGTGGCAAAGAAAGCCAATACTCGAGAGATGAAGAAACGCTCATCATCGTTCAACTTTTCCTCCCAGTCAATCAAATCCTTTGACAAATCAACCTCCTCGACTGTCCAAAAAGAGGCCTCAGCCTTCTTGTAAAACTCCCAAACCTAGTGTCATAGGATATATGTATATATATATATAAGTATCTGTTGCTCACCCGTAACTGACCAAACTCAAATTACCTCGTGGTACTTGACAGGGAAAAGACAAAAACGTCTGGTATTCTCCTTCAAGATGATCTCCTCCCCGGCCTCCAAGTCAACCTTCAATTCTGCCAAACGCTTCAAGATGGTGCTTCTTAGGCCTTGAGCTGCAAGTTCAGATTGGGCATCGAATACGGTCATTTTGTTTGATAAAGATGGGTTTGTTGTAATGATGAAATCTGATAAACGTTTGTTGTTCTTTTTATATGTTTTCTCATTTTGTTTTACGGAACCGAGAATCCGCTGTTTTGAGGAGGAGGTTGGATTCAAGATTGTGTAAAATTATCATGCCATTTGGATGCTTGAGTTGCGCAAGTATCTTTGGGCTATCTAAGGTGTAAAATGATTACACTAATCGCCGCCTGTTAAACTATTACACTGAGACATTGTGTTGTAGATTCATTTCCAGGTTGCCATGACAACCATGATGGCTTGCAAGAAAAGTGCTTTTATGATATAATTTTCAACACTTCTTGCCGTGCACATAAATTAATCCAAGTTGACACTAGTTATTCGTCATTCCGTTTCTTTTATAATGTATTCCTCTCGGTGAGCCTGTTATCAAACACCATCAAAATGAGCAGTGAGTACACTTCTGTTTAGATAATTGAATCGGCAGTCTAATATTAAGGTTTCTGATCATCATCAGAAGCTCTTGACGAAAAATTTTAATACATTGACTGGACGGATAAATATGCGGCGAGGTAAGACTGACCTTGTCCTCCAGCTGCTGAAGCAGCTCAAAGCTGTACCTTCAGGACATAATGACAGATGGGGCAATGGCCATTAGAGTCGAGTCTGTTTAAGCCATCTCCTCGAAAAGATTGTCAAGATCAGCTATACGTATACTCAATCTAGGCTTTGCTCACCAGTCAGCAAGGTGATCAGCCCTTGATTGCATACAAATGTGGTTCATGCAGTGAGTTAAATCGACGAAATGCCAGCTGATTCGAGGAAGACCGCATTCGAGTTCGTTTCAGGATTATCCAACACACAACAAATGACAAACACACCACAGACAGCGATCTCATTGTAGCCTGATCTGTGCCATTTTGCGTAGCTACTGTTGCACAAATGTCGACACGTGTGGTGCCACACACGCACATCTGATTAAGCGAAAGATATGTTTATTTACAAAAGTAAGAATAAAGAGTTGAATGAACATGAGATGAATGTTGCAACGATTTTCCTTAAAAATCAGCATCAAGAGTAAAGCTACGGTCTTCTTTGGCATTCATGACACCAGCACGTTGGTAATCAGACACACGCTTTTCAAAGAAATTAGTCTTGCCCTGCAGTGAGATCAAATCCATGAAATCAAAGGGATTGGAGACGTTGTAATGCTTGGGGAAACCCAGAGAGACCATCAAGCGATCAGCAACAAATTCGACGTATTGACACATCAATTCTTCATTCATACCAATCAATCTGACGGGCAATGCTTCCCTAAAGAAGCTTTGCTCAATCTCGACAGCTTCAGTTAATATTTGAAGGACAGTTTCATGAGGAGGTTGGTTGATCATGTGGTGGAATAAAAGACAGCCAAAATCAGCATGGAGACCTTCATCACGAGTAATAAATTCATTGGAAAGCGTCAAGCCAGGCATCAACCCACGCTTTTTGAGCCAAAAGATGGAAGCAAAGGAACCAGAAAAGAAGATGCCTTCAATAATGGCAAAAGCAACAATACGAACTGCAAAAGGCTGCTTGGATTCGTTGGCAATCCACCTGAAAGCCCAGTCAGCCTTGGTCTTGATTTGAGGGATGGTCTCGATTGCATTGAACAAGAACTCTTTTTCGACAGGATCCTTGATGTATGTGTCAATCAAGAGAGAGTACATTTCAGAATGGATGTTCTCAATCATGATCTGAAAACCATAAAAGCATTTAGCCTCACCAATCTTGACCTCATCACAAAAGTTGGCAACCAGGTTCTCATTGACAATACCATCTGAAGTAGCAAAAAATGCCAACACGCGACCGATGAAATGGCGTTCGTCCTTGTTGAGCTTCTCCTCCCAGTCAAGAACATCTTTTGATAAATCAACCTCTTCAGCGGTCCAAAAGGAAGCTTCGGCTTTCTTGTAGAATTCCCAAATTTCGTGGTACTTGATAGGGAAAAGACAGAAACGACGAGGATTTTCCTTGAGAATGATTTCCTCTCCAGGCTCAATATCTACCTTCATTTCTGTCAAACGCTTCAGGATGGTTTGTCTTAAGCCTTGGGCGGCAAGTTCGGATTGTGCATCGAATACAGTCATTATAGGTTGAAAAGATATAAAAAGTGCGGTGATGGAGATAAAGAATAACAATAGCTGCTATTGTTCATATATGTGCTTTATATACTAGTCGAATTTTTTTTGTTGATAGGTTTCATATGGCAAAATTACGAAACAGACAATCGAGCACTCAAGATAAGCCAATCAGCCTACTGTTAGTAAAATGCACGGATTGAGGAGTTTAGGCACATTGTATTAATCAGTGCCATTCGAGTAGGGTTGCTTCATGTTTCAAAGGCTAAAAAGCATCTTTGC
The DNA here is from genome assembly GCF_035048745.1 of Mucor velutinosus. Classification (NCBI taxonomy): domain Eukaryota; kingdom Fungi; phylum Mucoromycota; class Mucoromycetes; order Mucorales; family Mucoraceae; genus Mucor; species Mucor velutinosus. The sequence goes on along the minus strand of NW_027041905.1, from coordinate 3,849,672 downwards.
ATACCTGATATACTGCACAATCTATCTAAAAGGCTACTTTTACCTCTTTCATTCATTACTGAGGTACAACAGCTTTATGAATAGTTGCATGATTTTTCTTTGGTGTGAGTGACAGATGTTTTTTACCATACATTCAAGCTCAAAGATGAATCAAATCATCGAAATTCAAAAGGAACCCTATTTCTCGTTCTTTTTTTTTTTTTTTTTTTTTTTTTTTTTTTGCTGATAGTATGGCTAAATTGTACATGTCTGAAAACAAGTTTGTGTCTCAATTTACAGTTACGGAAGCAGTTGCTGTCCAGCAGTTGAAAGATGCTTTGCCAGACATCCTGACAGAGGCATTTGGTGCAAGCGATGTACAAGCTTTGTGGGGTGTTCCATTGGACAACGCTTCTGATGATGAACGTATCAAAGTGGTCTTGGTCAAGTTTTTGAGGGCAAGGTAAATTCATGACTACTACCAGCCTGTTTCATATAGACTGACCATGTGTATAGAAATATGGAGATACCAGTGGCCAAAGACATGCTGATTAATACACTGAAATGGAGAAAAGAGTTTTCTGCCGACACTGTTCTTGATGAGCAATTTGATGAAAGCACATATGGTGATAAGGTTGGATTCTTGTACAAGACTGACAAGGAAGGTAGACCTGTTACCTACAACTTTTACGGTGATATCGATCAGAACAAGGTGTTTGGAGATGTCGACAAGTTTATTCGCTGGAGAGTGGCATTGATGGAGAATGGCGTAAAGCAGATTGATTTCATCAACACGGATGCCATGGTCCAAGTTCATGATTACACTGGCGCTTCACTTTGGGGTCGTACAGCAAACACCAAAGAAGCAACGAATAAGTTGATCAAATTGATGCAGGACAACTATCCAGAATTCCTTTCAAACAAAATCTTTGGCATACCAAAATGGGGCAGGTAAGATCAATATCGATTGCCATACAGGCTGTTTCTGATTTGCCGTGTATAGTATGATCTTTAAAGTGCTGCGTCCGTTGCTCCCCGAAGCTACATTGAAGAAATTTGTCATTTGCTCATGGTAAGTCTCTGATTTTATTCGTTGTGGATATATACAAGTTGACCACCATGCTGATAGTGACGAGCTCAAGACCACATTGCTAGACTACATCAACAAGGAAGATCTACCACCTATCTACGCCTAATGCCATTACAGAATAAATTTCTTTTTTTTTTTTATTAATATTACCACTTGAATCTAATATCTTTCTGTGATGAGGAAATCAGTCCTTTGCTTGCCAACAAGCTTTAAGAATTCAGGTGTGCAACTCCACCAATGGTCATCTATGGAGCATCAAGTCAGGTCAGTGTATACAAGACAACATCATACCATCAACTTACCCATACTGTCTGCTGGATCACAGCTACACTTTTCAGCTGCAAGCCATCCCGGTTCACTAGGGCAATTCTTGAAGGGATTATGGAAATAGCCCATATCATAAAAGAAATGCACCTCAGACTTCTTGAGCATTAGAGCGGCAGCAATACTGTGCACTGGAGCATCACCCCATCTCTCATAGAAGAAACCGCCCGCCTTGTCCAGGTAATTGAAATAGTCCAAGTAAGCCTGAGATCTCAAGAATGCCAAGGAGGCAATCTCAAAGTTACTCCAAAAGTGACACAAGTTATACGTGTTCCCTCCATCATTGGTGACCCAACTCATTAAGCTCTCAGAATCATTTGCAGGTATAATATGTTGAGGATATTTTGCCATGAATTGCTTGGTGGTCTCCCATAAGGTGGGGATGGTGTTTTCATATTCGTGCAGTGAGATGGCAAACCCGTATTTTAGATCCTTTTCTCGCATCACTTTGAAAGGATCATAGTCAATGTCACAAGTGAATTTGACATCAGGTTCTACACGCCAATAGTAATCAAATTGTTCCATCAAAGGGTGTCGGAAAAAGAAGCCACTTTGGAATCTATCAACACGTATCAATCAGCAATGCTTCCATAGGATACCATACACAACAGCACATACCGACACATGTGGCGATAGGATTCAAGTCCACCGTAAATCACCTCTGCTGCCTGCATAGCATCTCTTGATTCCTTTGCCTTTTGCTGATCTATCCAATCAGGGTATCCCCACATTTCTTGCGTTAATTCACCATAATAGGTTTTACCAGAAGCCAACCCAGTAGTCCACTCTTTGAATTTATCGTCAAAGGGTTCATTGTTCAAAAAGACCCAGGGATAGTTGAATTTCTTGTTGAACCTGTCTTCCATCATCTGCATCGACTCTCGGAGTCCATTCAGATCTGCATTTCGTGCCAACACCACAAAAGCAGCGTTTTCTCTTGCAGTCTGATTCTTGTCTTGCTGACTCTTGTAGTCGTATTTGTAAGGCGGATATCTGTTTTGACTGTTGTAGTATCCATAATACACCATTAAAAGCACGCAAAATGGCAGCAATATCAGTAAGCCAATTCTGCCATATCTTGCTGTAATCATGTTGTGGGTGTGAAAAACAGAAAAAGAGAAAAAAGAAAGAATAGCTAATTCGAGCTAGGCAAATAATTTATAAATAGGGTCCTTTTATTCTGGTTTAAGGTTCAAAGCAATTAGAAATGGAGTTTCAACCATCCCGTGTTAAAGAGTATACGCAGGTGGCGGCAACTCGGTTGCTGTAGTGCTGGTGGTGCTTTGTGGCCGTTGCTCATCAGCGTAAGACGGCAGGTTCATCATATCGCATTGAACAGCATTATTGGGTATATCGGGTTGCGGATGGCTGGCATGGCTGCTGTTGCTGCTGTCGCTTGTTGTACTGGAATTATCGCTGTGCTGTTCGTATTCTGGTAACACGCCGTGATCCGATGCGGATGCTATTTCCAACACATCATCCACTGTAACTCTGCCACTGACTTCAGAGGCCACTGCTGCTATAGCTGCTCTGGATCCCATCCTCAAACGGCTGATTTCAACATCTAAATTTTCGTTTACCAAGCAGCCATTTGTGCGTAAATAGGCTTCCAATGTAATAATCTGATGATCAATCCATTCAATCACTCTCTGTTCATAGTGGTACTTGGCAGTCGACAGCTGGTTTTCGAATCCGTGCAAGCGTGGGTTCACTTGTGTGCGCAAAGTGTATTCAATCTTGAGTCGATAGCCTCTGTAATTTGTCAAGATGTACACGACATTTGATTCGCCCTTTTGAACGGTGCTAGTGGGTATATTGGGTACATCATCGCAGATATCATGTGCTTCTTGCACCAACTGATAAGATTGTTGAGCTATCTTTTCCGCATTTTTTATAGGATCGGCTATGGTAGAAGAAATGGCAACGGCTGATTTCCCAAAGATACTGCTGCTGTGGTTGTTGTTTTGACTTGCTACAATGGCCTGTCGATCCATAAACGTAGATGCGCCTGGCAGCGACTTCATGGCGGTTTCAATGAGCTCTCTCGCTTGATACAGCTTGGCTTGCGCTTGTGTATATGTCTTTATGTTCTCTTTCATAGTGGGTATATCAGCGGCTAATTGTTGGACATCTCGTTTCAAATGTTGCTCAAATATAAAGGAAGCATCTTCAGCATCAGGAATGATAACTTGATCGTACAGCTGATGCAGTTGGTTGCATAAATTGTCTAGTTTCTGCTTTTCTCCGTTGAGATCATCCATCATAATCTTGGCTTGATCAATCTGGGCCTGTAGCTGTTGTATGGCATTCTCATAGAACTTTACAGATTCAATGATATTACTGAAGGATTTGGTATGGTTGTTCGTCTGCTGACTAAATAAGGTGCGTTTTGATGTGGAGCTAGTGTGGTCCCTCTCCTTTTGATAGTTGACTCTATGAAACAGGTTAATAATGCATCGTCATGAGCCATCCCATCACCTACAATTCTTTCTCGGAAAAGGACTTGAGATGCATCTGCTTTTCCAGCTTCTTTTTCAAGCCTTCATAGTACTTTGAATGGGAGGGCAGGGACTCTCTGACCCATTGCAACTGAGTGATGTCTTTCACCAACTGAATATAGCGTGCTTGTATTTCAGTCATGAGTTGGTGTGTATGTGTGTGAATAATAGACATAAAAAGGGAAAACTACGAAAAATCACTCACAACCCTTTTTATTTTCAACAAGAGGTGTAGCTGATAACCCAATCAGGTTTTCTTTCCCCATTTCCTCCTTTTTGTTCTATTTGATGGTTTATTATAAATAAAACAATTGCGCGAAAAGATGACAAATCAATAAAACACTCTTTTTATTTTCTGTCCAATGTTGCTTACAAAATCACTACTCTGTGCTGTCTTGCTCCTCACTATTCATATTCAGAACGCATTGCTATTTGGAGATGCCGAATTGGTTCTCGATGCATTGGACGTAACGAAGGAGCGTGTACATCATATAATCAATACAATTCCTGCAATTCATCATGACTAAAGGCAGCACTTCCGGGAACAACAAGAAGAATCTATATATAGTGGACATCTTCATATGACCTAAGGTAGCAATATGTAATGGCCATGCATTTTACAAATAAACCATACATGGAATAAAGCAGAGCGAATAAAATTTGTATTGTGTATACATCTACTGCCAATATTCCCCTTTCAATCCTTAAAAGAAGTCTTCTGATTGCACAAGTAGATAGTAAATGGTAAAATTAACCTTTTTTGAATGAATGCTAATGGTCGAAAGGGGGTTATCAAGCATTGCAAGCAAATGTTGCTTCATGCCATCCAGCCTTAGCTTTACATCGGAGTTTGAATAAAATAGCCATGGCAACATTTGCATAAAACATGTCTTGTTTTCATCATTTACATTTCGCCAAAGGATCGTTTACAGAGAAAGAAAACTACAATAAACGTATATCAACAAACTTTGCTCCAGGATGGCTCAAAATCTAGGCTGATCTCATGAAAAACCCCTCTAAAATTAGTACAGTGTACTGCTTTTGCGGGGAATTCTCATTCTGTGGATTTTCTCATCCTCAGAAGATTGTACTCCACCTGTCAAATCAAGCAAACAGTAACGGATCGTAGGTGTAAACTGAATAAAAAAAAAGAGCCATTTCATCTCATACCCCCACCAACTTGTATATAGTAAGCCACCCAATGCTCTACCATACCATGTATCCAATCTCTTTCATCCCTAACGTCAAATGCCAAGCTAATCATCTCGACAATTGAAACAAGAAAGCATCAGCCATCATAGAGCAGAATGAACTTGTAGCAAGCAAAAACGTCACAAAAAAATTTTCACATTTTATATATTTCACTCAAGGATGCACTTTATAGCTCTCTCTCTTTCAGATACTGTCTATTTTTGACCATGAAGTACCTCGCCTCATACCTTCTTCTCGTTGCTGGTGGTAAGACCGCCCCTACTGCTGATGATGTCAAGGCCCTTATGGCCTCCGTTGGTGTCGAAGCCGAGGAGGAACGTTTGACCTCTTTGATCTCTGCCCTCGAGGGTAAGAACGTTGATGAGGTAAATTCTTCTAGAAATCCTTCATTGTGGCAACAAATCACTCACAATTTACATGTAGCTCACTGCTGAAGGTTTGGAGAAGATGTCCTCTGTCCCTACTGGTGGTGCCGCTGCTGCTTCCGGTGCTGCTGCCGCTTCCACTGATGCCCCCGCTGCTGAAGAGAAGGAAGAAGAGAAGGAAGAATCTGATGATGTAAGTTGAGTTTGTTGGCAAATGTGTGAAACTTTGTATTGATTTGGATCATATAGGATATGGGTTTCGGTCTCTTCGATTAAACAACTAACTTATCCATCGATTAATCATACTTCGTTTACCAATAAATCTTCTGTTTTATACGTTCCTGTTGTAGAAAACGAAACCACAAATATTTTGAAACGATTTATTGCACTCGATTATGCATTGCTCCACTGGAAAAGCGACCTTATATCGGCTGCACCTGCTGTTTGCTTTATCAAGATTTGGGATTGATGTCGACATCATTTGCTTGACGTGACAGCCTCAACGCTTTTTAGCAAATATGGCAATGAGAATGATTGATAAACTCAAAAGAGTTGAGTATGGTGACCAGCTTACATTTCGGATTTGGGCTCGCAATTTGAATCGACTAAATCTAACCGATATGAAAACCTGTACCGAAAACAAACTGAAGGAGTAGCCATACTAAGCTATTGTAGCTTTCGATTCGCAATACCCTTTTTACAAACTTTCAGCAGCATTGATTACCTTTATAATGAGTATGGCACTGATTTCGCCAGCCAAAATTGATTGAAATTCAGATTGTCATTTCTCACTCGAAATGGCAATTTTTAGGCCTTGAATCGATTTGAAAATCTATTTTGCCAGAATAAAACCTGGAGCTCGTCTTCCCTACAAAAAAAAAAAAAAAAAAAAATTGCCAGAATCGACTATATAAGTCGTCATGATCATCCCATACTCCCTTATGCTTTCTCAAAGTACTTTTCAAGGCGCATCGAATGGTGCTACTTGAAAGAGGTGTTTTGAACAAATTCACTGAGTAATCCTGGAAAATATGAAATAACGTTTTTGGTCAAAATATAGAGATTTTACATATAAAGATTGCACAAACAAGATTTCAGGAGTTGTCTTGGATTGAGAGAAACATTTTGGCTTAATACATATTATAGTAAAAGTCTTTATTATCAAGGTCAAAAACGCGATCGTTTGATTTTCGATGAAAAGCATGAGGGGTACCTTATGCTTTTTGGTCGATTTTTCACCATGTTTTTTTGGTCCCCAAAAAGTTGAGCAATGGTATTAGTAATCAAGTGCTAGCTCAGGACAACTGTGATGTTACTCTAGCGGTCTAAAGAGGCTTCTAACAAGAGAGATTGCTGCTTAAATTCATTATTTTATGAAGATAATCAATATTTGTGAAGCTAATAAGAGAAAGATTGAGAGTTGAAAAGTACTGCAGCTTAGCTTGGCTACCATTTAGTTGCTTCTGATGTTTATTTCTATAATTGATAAATTTATTCGCTATAAATTGGTCAAATACAAAATTGCCCACCTCATTCAAGTCCCATACTTTGAGTGTGAGCCTCAATAATAACATACATACTCTTATGTATACGAACGTTTATGTTTCAGATGTCTCTCTACCTTCGCTTCGCTTCACTGAGAACCAACCTGCGCAGCTGCAGCTCGCGCCACCGATTGCCCTTGCATATCTTATCAAAACACTACTACTTTTATTTAACCCTCCACTTATACGCGAAAATTCTTCATATTATCTGTGGATCTGACTCTTATGTGATGCTCTACATCCATATACACGTAGCTACTTCATATACAGGCAAGTAGTATACTGGTATAACCCTTTTCTAATCAAGAGTATGCCTTATACAGCAAAATCTGAGTGCATTTGGGCTGCGTTTTCTAGCGTTCAAAACCATTTAAGATTGCCAGAATAGCACCAAACAGTTGCCCTGAGCTAGTACTTAATTACTAATACCATTGCTCAACTTTTTGTGGACCAAAAAAAAACATGGTGAAAAATCGACCAAAAAGCATAAGATGCCCCTCATGCTTTTCATCGAAAATCAAACGATCGCGTTTTTGACCTTGATAATAAAGACTTTTACTATAATATGTATTAAGTCAAAATGTTTCTCTCGATCCAAAGCAACCTCTGAAACTACTTTTATGAGGCTTTTATATGCAAAATATGGCTATTTTGGCCAAAAACCTCATTTCAAATTTTACCGAATTGCTCAATAGTTTCAGTCAGAACACTTATTACAGTTAGCGCAATTAAAAGCGCCTTGAAAAGTACTTCAAGAATGTACTAGGAAGCGTAGGATGATCATTACAGTTTATATAGTCGGATATTACAAAATAGATTAAAGAAGTCGAAAAAAACACGAAACCTGTTCAATCTTGAGCAGAAAAAATAAACTGAGTTTGAATCAATTTTAGCGATGGCGTTGCTGCTGGCTGACCTAAATGCCTTTCTTTTGATGACAATGATGATTGCGATGCTGATTAAATGGGGATCATGGAACAGAAACGACAATCGTTTAACGCAAATACTTTTTTTTGAGGTGCTTTGTCTTGTGAAGATGTATTTTGCAATGGCAATGTCTCAGAAAAGTCGCTGTAGATCTTACGCAAGTTCAGTATTTACTTATGACCAGCTTTATGTCGCCATCTTATTAAGAGCATCAGCAGCAGCGAATGATATGACAATTCTATCACCAGAAATTGGTGATTGTGATGTACAAGTGCTGCATAAAATTTGAACTTTCTTTCACATTGTCCCAATAATAGGCTTCGTTTGGTATCAGTGTAAGCAAAAAGGATGCTGAGGGAGATACATCCTCTCCTCCTCCTGGTTCTGATATAAGCTTTCTTTTACTAACTAATTATACATTGTTTAAAGTCTATTTGATATACCAAAATTCTATTATATCTGATTTAAATGTCTTTGGCGAGAGCCCGCAGGGCGACGCTGACATCGAGCGTAGCGAGATAGATCGGCCAGTATTACATATATTAAACTAGCCATGAGTTTTTATTTTATAAATGAGATCATGAAATAGCAGGGCTTTGTGTGCCAAAGAAGCATTAAGGTGCCTAGAAAATGTTCCAAATGAGCTGAACGAAAACTTCAACCCCTCAACAACCATGCAAATTAGGTAGGATTCAGGTCAGTCCTGACATTGAGAAGAACACCTTTCACCCCTCCAAAAGAGATAGCTACATTCTCTAATGAAAAGGTTCTCGCCCGAAGATAGTAAAGAGGAACGTAATGGCAGCTATCCTCAATAACGCTAAAGAGCTCTATCTTCTCAAAAAGAATTGCAAACCTTTTTGAATACCTAAATAGGAATAAGCGAGCGGTTCTTCGTAAAGTGCATCTATTGCAGACTGAGACAAGGTGGTACGCAATCTCGTACATTGCCAGCCATTTAAATTGTCAAAGGAATTAGTTATACAGCATTTAAAATAAGCGAACAATATATACCTTCCAAAGTTACTACCTCAACCAAATAGAGAAGAACACCTTTCACCCTTTCAAAAGAGATAGCCACACTCTCTAATGAAAAGGTTCTCGCCCGAAGATAGTAAAGAGGAACGTAATGGCAGCTATCCTCAATAACGCTAAAGAGCTCTACCTTCTCAAAAAGAATTGCAAACCTTTTTGAATACCTAAATAGGAATAAGCGAGTGGTTCTTCGTAAAGTGCATCTATTGCAGACTGAGACAAGGTGGTACGCAATCTCGTACATTGCCAGCCATTTAAATTGTCAAAGGAATTAGTTATACAGCATTTAAAATAAGCGAACAATATATACCTTCCAAAGTTACTACCTCAACCAAATAGAGAAGAACACCTTTCACCCTTTCAAAAGAGATAGCTACATTCTCTAATGAAAAGGTTCTCGCCTGAAGATAGTAAAGAGGAACGTAATGGCAGCTATCCTCAATAACGCTAAAGAGCTCTACCTTCTCAAAAAGAATTGCAAACCTTTTTGAATACCTAAATAGGAATAAGCGAGTGGTTCTTCGTAAAGTGCATCTATTGCAGACTGAGATAAGACGACACACAATCTCATATGTTGCCAGTTGTTTAAATTGTCAAGTAAATTAGTTATGAAGCTTTTGAATTGAGCAAAAGCGACCTTGCCACAACTTAGGATATTTATTGCCATGCAGTAAATACGTCACGTTTTTCCGCTACTGAGATTGGCTTACGGATATACTCACATTCTCGCGTGTATCAAAAGGTGAACACGCTTTAGACACAATCCGCCTCTTCAATCATGGCAGAAGCAACTAAAAAAAAGGGAACACTTACATCCATTATTAAAGATAATATCTCCAGTCCTATTTTCGACGTTAAGATCTTGCGCGATTTTGATATCCGTACGAAACTGCAAGCGGAGCATGCTTTAAAAGCAGCATTTGCAAATGCACGAAACTCCAAGAAAATCAACAATATCGAAAATTTGGTCGCTCAGTATGAAAAGTTTGCCTACAGTGTAAGATGCGTTGAAATGTGTTTTGTGCCAATGTACTTAGTGCATGCTAGTTTATCAACTCGAGCACTGCTGCTGTATACTTTGGGACATTCAATGCTGAACAAGAAATTATACAAGAGGAACAAGAGCGCGATTCTTATCATTCGAGCGTCAAAAGACAATATTACCAACAGCAGGTAATATAGATAATCTTACAATCTTGCACAAGATTATTTATTGACAACAATCCTTCTCTTTTAGAAGAATGTCATGAGCAAGAAACAGAAAACAGAGGTAAGTTACTTTATATCTCTGATTTTTGCTAGATAGCAAACGTATTATTGTCTTGAAAGATTAATCAAGCGGAGGCCGTGGAAGATCCATTCGATAGTTGTCCAGTTGTATCATGTTCTAATCAGGTAAGGTAGATCAACTAGAAATACATCAGCCAAACGGACTGACATTAAATCATAGGTATCTTCGAGAAGCTTCTCTATTCTCAAGAAAGGGCAAGTATATGAATTCAGCGTCCCAGCAGCATACATTTCGTCTCCCCATAAACCATATGTTCAAGAAAACGACAAGCAAAAGCTGGAAAACCACTTTGAAATTCTCTTAAAATCAAGCCAGACAAAGGATTGCTCAACAGCCACAAAGAAAGAATTTCACCACTGCCAGCAAACTGCCAAAACCAATGCTTGTCTACGCCGGACAGAACATCATTTCACTTGGATCCAACAGTGCCTTGATCTCCCATATGAAGCATTTGACGAAAGCGTGATAGAAATTTCTCGTGCATTCAAAGAAGACAAGCTTATACAATTCATGAAATTTACCTTGTTGGATTTCTGGGCCAACACGTATCGCCCTATCCCTATCCCCAGCAACAACGAAAGGACTATTTTTGTTGAAGCATTTGTTCCCATTTTCAAATACTTTGGCAACTTTACGAAAACACTAGCCTTTGTTTGGTGTGAGAAACAACTCAACGCAAATGCTGTCTGGTACATGATGACTGATTATAAGAAAACCGGTCTGAACAAGAAGTTCGTGGATGGTGTTGGTCTTACCTATGACACCCTGATCAGCTCATTGATTATCGAAAGCTCTGGTTACAATGAAAAAGAAAACGTTGAACACATGCTGGGCGATACCCTCAAGAACCTGAAAAACGCCACAGATTGTTTGAAACACTTGATTTCAGAATACAAGGCTGCCTCATATACCACATTCAAAAAGGTCAAAATCTTCTCCGTGCATATCATACAAGATACAATGACGCTGATACAATACTCTGTTATGACCCCTCAAAAATGGCAAGCCATCGAGTGTCGCAGTGCTCTGGTTCCGCTCGTGTGGGAGAATCGTGATAACTTTGTCAAGGTATTTGAGCTGTTTTCGTTTCTTTTAGAAAAGCTGAAGGAGCAAAACAAAGTACTGCAATTGCTGAAAAGGGAGCATTTGGGACTTGTTGAGGTTGCTACAGGTGTTTCTGTGGAGGATGTTCTAATGCATCATGTCGAAGATTAGCTTGTCCTCCCCCCCCCCCCCTTCATTCTCCACTATTGTATATATTATCTTTAGCCAAGAACTGTGTTATGCCTCGTATATAATCTCTATGCAATAAAATTACCACGCTGTAACCATCGATTACGTGTATTCGATCTAGTCAAACAATGTGAATTGAGCTTCCTCTGGCAATGGAGTGTGTAGCAAGAGCGTTCCATCATAAATAGAGACTTTACATTGTTTCTTAAGGAAGGATGGCTCTTCGTGCAGTCTCCATGTTGCACCGACCCAAACTCTGAACTGACATAAACACAGCATGAATGCTTTCAGATCAAGTAAGTGTAGTATACTAGTAACACTCATTTGTTTGGGTTTTCGGTTGTTAAGAAAGGATCTAGTTCTCGATATCTATCTGTGTCCATCAGATGAAGATGTACGGGCATACAAGCTGATATATATTTTGACAAGAGATATGCTCCAACAAGTGTAAATGTAATTAATTAATTTACCCTACTGTGCTACTTTCTATTGATAGCCTCCTCCAAATGCTTCGGATGAGAGATTTTTACAGACGCGCATGATTTCAGAAGCCTTTGCTGATGAAATGCAGTGCTTTGTTAAGGCAGTGTAACATTAAAATTGCCATTCACATCAAATTGCAGCTTACCATGGACATCATCACTTTTTGCTATTTGTAGTTGTGATGCTATTAATAGAGATGCTTTATCAAAGGCATACGCTACATTTATGTATGTGTGTATCACATAACGTTCAATAAAGCTAATGATGATCAGCGAATGCTTACAACGACTTCACCCGACAAGAGCACTAGAAAAAATAGTTCACGGTGATCTATTCCGTTTCAAAGTATACGCTATCCTCAGTATACAGATTGATCTAGATGATGAGCTGAATGAATAAAAGATGAGCAGCATAATAGCATCCGATAAGAAAGCCTGTCCTAAAGTATGATTTGACATATGAATTACATACGTTGATTAGCAATGAAAGGCACATTTATTGAGGCACACTCATTGGCTCCATGATTATCATACAACAAAGTTTTAATACATTCGAGTAGCACAACAAGATACCTCATCAAATATTTGATACTGGGTGAATACATGTAGCATATACATTTGTCTTTATTCAACATCATGGCCGGGATAGATGTTCATTGGTAATATACAAAATGCTTTTTTTTTTATCAGTATTATGATCTTCCAGAGAGCACAACGTTCTAGACATCACAAAGGTCGGCCAACTTTCCTTCCCTATCTAATGCTGACAGACGATCATAGCCACCCAAGCTTTTACCATGTTTGAACAAATTGGGGAACGTACGCTGGCCTGTCAACTCAATCAAGGCATCCTGAATTTCATATCCATTTCTCTGACGATCCACTTCAATGACCTCAATGTGCTTGCAGTACTTGGAAATTAGTTGTTTGGCTGCCATACAGTAAGGACTAGAAAAAAATAAACGTAATAAACACAAAACAGAAATCAGATTCTTGTAAGACCATGACAAGCGTATCACAATCATATTTACCAGTAACTTTTGCTATAGAGCACAACGGGATATTTGCGCAACATGGTTTCCACCCATGTTTTTTGGGGATTAATCAGCCGAAGCGTGTATAACTTAGGTGACATTCTGAATTCAATGGGTGAGATGTCGTGGTTCTGGATCGATTTCTTGTATGCGTCTAACGATTTGAGCTGTACTCTGTCCAATCCATATGTTTCGTCAATGATCTCAAACAGTGCTGTATCGAACAAGTCTGGTTGTGATGTGATGATGTGGGTATAACGTGTCTCCAAGTAGTCGTCTTGACTCTTGTGCGTCTCGTTCTTGGAGTAGGACCAATTGGGGTTGGATTGGCCGTAGAGCGATGCGCCGGTCATGGCGGTATCAGCATCCATATGCACATAGACATAGGGCTTATTCTTTTCAATTTCATGCAATGCATACAGAGCCTCTCCTCCGGGATAGTTCAAGCGAGAGATTTGGAACATGGTGAGTGCAATAGCAAAGGAAACAGCAGCACCCGCCAGCATAGCCAAAAGCGCAATGCGATGTAACCAAGAACGAGGAGCGGCCCGAATGGATCTCGAGATGCAAGTAGCAGCAGCAGCAGTGAATACAGGGATTGTATAGATAATAAACCTCCATTCCTTGTGTGGCAAGAAGGAGAACACTGCAATGTAAATGATCATGGGCATCAACATGCGACGCACACGTTCATTTGTAACAAAACTCAAGCATGCTAATGGGTATGACACGAGCAGTAAACGAGGCAAGAATGAGGCAAAATACGCATGAAAAGGCAAGGTGCCCCACTCTGAACTCTTGTTGAGAATCGCATTAAAGTAAAAGACCATACCCTCGGGCCAAAGCCATCTATTCCACAGGTACGAATCAAGGGGCACGGTGATGAGCAAGCTGATGATGGCAGTAGTAACCATTTGCTTCAAGACGCTGGACAGAGAGATGGTCGCATGGAGATATTCACTTATCAACAAGATGATCAGCAAGATGCCAACTTCAAATCTGAACACAGCACCAGCAAATGTAAGGTACCGGATCATCCAGTTCAAATGATATGTACGACTACTGGATTGGGACAAGCTATACAGCCAATGAGACAGGCCCAACTCAACCCATGGCAAGGCTAACGTATTTGGCAAAGTACGAGACGACCAGAACACGAGGTGGAATTGACAAATTATAAGCATAATAGTGATGTTTGCTGTAGTTGAGCCGAACAGAGATTTGACACCAGAGGCAAATTGTCCCAATGAGAGAACAACACCTGCTGCCAGAATAACACGCACCAATACTTGTTGATCCATGGACGATAAGTGGGCGCATTGAATGACGGGCCATGCCATGACGCTCAGAAGAGAGGCGCCTGCAAATGTACGCGGCACGACACCGGGAAACTGGACATGGTCAAACTGACCTACTTGATGAATGATGTCGTAGGTCGCCTGCAGATTGAAGCTCTCCTCGACCTTTGTAAATGGAGCAAAATAAGCTTCTGAAACTATCAGTGCAAATAAGCAGGCTAACACGAGTTTCATTATGTGTTTTTGTATGAAGAATAAAAAAGAGGAATTAATGTTTTACAAGTTGGGTGCAACCATTAATACTCCACTTTTCGAGTAACATTATATAAACAGTAAGCAAATCTTTAGTCTCTTTGAGCTAACCCTCTTTTTTTTTTTTTTTTGCCCCAACTCTTTTTTTTGTTTTTGTTTTTTTTCTTATTTCACCATTATTTTGCAGCTACTCAAACAGAGAATTATCATCATGAAGGATGATTTCAAATCACTAGAAATTGAGCCCAAAGAAGGGTATCTGGATTTCATTGGCCCAGCAAAGCTACATTCAACAGCACAGTCCAAAGTTTTAAAAGGACATGTTCGATTCACGCTGATCAGACCCACCAAAATCCGCACCATGTCGGTCAAATTCAAGGGATTCAGCAACATTACATTGAAGCAGCCATACAACATCGAAATGACATGTCCTTTACTGCCAAAGCTGAAGGTGCCCTTGTTTGGAAAAGCCAATTTTCCGGCTGGAGATCATGTCATACCATGGGAGCTGGATATACCCAACATCTATCCTAGGAGCTTGCTGGCTAAACGAGCTACCATCCACTACAAAGTCATTGTGTCCATTTCCACCGGCATTGCAAGAACATTGACTGCAGAATATCCAGTCGTGCTAAAGAGACATTTACTGCCCTACAAGGAGCTCTCTCCATTGATTGAAACAAAGCTGTACCAGAGAACGGTGCCTGGAAAATTCCACTACGAAATCGATGCCCCGCAAATCGTCTGTATAGAACAAGAGTATATACCAATGGCTATCAAATATGTCAGCATTGCCAACCAAAAGCCAGTGCAGTCGATCCGAACTCGCGTTGTTCAGATTGAGCTCTACAGGTAAGCTTTGTCTTTATGTGCTTTTTTCTAGTTCATGTTTCTAATCAGCGCATACGCTTCGCTAGACGTCAATCCCTCTCAAAATCAGAATCAGACTTGACAACCAGCAACAGAGACTCTCACATATTCGATCTCGACAAGAAAATTGCTGATTTCGCACAATACAAAGATACCCACATAAAATACATAAAAAGAACAATACCTGCTCTCATTCACCTGCCGGATGCATCCACCTCAGCCTGGAAAAGACCTTGTTTGATCCGACACAACCTACATCCCTATCTCAGCTACACATTGGATTCGCCTCTTGTGTCCATCTACCACCAAATTGAGATTACCTTCCAATTCGGCATGAAGTATGAAGAAATCAAGACAAAGCTGCCTATCATTATTGCATCTATACCACGAAAAGATCCCACACAGACCCAGTTAGTAGACCAAAAGAGCAGTAATCTGATGATGAAGTATGCGTTTGAAGAGACGGCCAGATCCGAATTTCTACGCTACGAGCCGGAACTCAGGAAGTCAGCCAACCACATCACAGACGATGATCACAGCAACCTCAATGACGATAGCTTTAGTGTCCTTAGAGACACCAGCATGATGCCTATCACAAGCGATGAGGAGGACAGTGTGGTGAAAGAGCGTACCATGGGCGGCAGAACCACCCCTCTGATGTTTGTTACTGGAAATCCATCGAGAGCTCGCTCGCCTATGCCGGCTGTCAATACCTGCATGACTAATACAAGCAACATCATTCATCGACGCCTGCTGTCACCTACACCTGAATCATCGTCCATTTTGGATGTCAACAGCAACCAAAGACAACTCAAGAAATTTGCTTCAGCCTTTGATTTGAGCACTGCATCTGAAGAATCACCACAAATAGACGCAGAGAGAGAGCCAGAGGAGCGACCACGCACAACAACCCCTACCATGAAGCGATCGCACATGCATAGAAAGCAACTGCAGCCCATCAATGTCGATTTAGCAAATGGCAAAGAGACCAACCTGTTCAAATCCATGCCCTTTAACAGACTTCCACCACAAACAACACTGCCACCACCACCCGTGTCGCAGAAATCAGCCAGCTCAGATGTGCTACCCACTCTGGACCGTATGCAGCATCAGCAGCAGATTAGAAAAAACGCAAGACAGCAGCATCCACCCTTTGAGAGTGTTGCTGCAACGGCTATGGATGATGCCAGCAACGACGACTTGCAATCCATCTATTCTGAATCATCCCTATCCAGTAGTCATAATGCACCCAGCCTGAGCTCATCTGCCACTCTATCTACAAACAAAAGCCAGCCTACACTTCATTCTAGACCTCCCTCGCCGGTATTCAGCCCAGCTCCTGGACTACCTGCCACCATTGCACTGAGACCACATGGCGAAGGAGTGCAAGCAGTAGAAGAAATGTTCCCTCCTGACTCTGCTTCCATCATGTCTCCTGCCATGAACACAGTTGCTTCATCCACCCTCTTTTCACCTCGCACAACATACGCGTTGCAAAGACGTATTGCATTATCCACCATCTCATCATTGACCAATGACTCGCTACAGCTGGGCCCATCCATGCTATCTCCCAACAATATGAGAGGAAGAACATCATCTACTGTGGACCCAGACATACAGTCGCTGATGCACAGTAGTTTTTGTAGCAGCAGTTTCGGCAGCTTTGACTATCCACCTCCACCACCCAACAACAGATATGCCAACGCGCAACTGCCACCTATTCCAACCAATGCTGCCTCTCTTCCTCCTCTTCCTCCCCTTCCCACTACCACCACGAACGCAGACAATACTACTGTGAAAGCAAATAGACGCCTGACAAGATTGTACATAGACGATAGTGACGAAGAAGACTATATTGATAGGGGGGACGGCGTGCGCTCTCCATCACCACCTCCATTACCACAAATACCAACCAATATCAAATCTTACACTGCAGCGCATAGTAATTATAGCAATATGAGTGATGACAGTGAAATCAAGGATGAAAGTGCGATATCAGCACAGGATGATTGCGCCCCACCTAGGCTACCTCGATTATCATTTGGTAATGATTTTGGCATATCGCTTGGAATTTAATAAAACATACCATCATTTACATTGATGCGTGCGCTCCCTCTCTCTCTCTCTTTCTTTCTCTCTCTTCGCGTTGTCAGCGAATGCTTTGATCTTGGAATGCCCTAGTTCAGGGACCGAAAGCCTCGGCTCCATAGTTTGATTAATTTACTGCAATTAATTTAGGTTGAATAGGATATTAATGCATCTTTATGCATTGAATACTTTCAAATGCCATCTTTTTCGGATCGAATGGTTTGATTTAAGTCTGATTAAATTGGAGCTTGTGAATAACAGCTTGGAATATGCTTTCTCTTAGGGCCTCCGCCGTAATACAAAGGAGCATCTAAATATTTTTGGGCTGAACATATACTGTATAGCGCTTTATTATTTGAAGCAATTATATCAGCAAATAGTCAATGTTTATTGACTGAATCAAAGTTTGACCGCCTACATTCATACCACAAATGCGAATTGATATCGTATATTACACCACAGCGCAATATTACGAATGGGACTATTAGATATAGAGATCTTCTGAAAAAGGCTTAATACGGATCATCTTGAAAATTATTATAGTCTACCTACTGACCCCGTACTTATAGCGCTTGAACGCAATATTGGGTATATTGGTTCGTATAAGACCGAGTTGCAGAGTTACGCTTGTCTCTTTCTATGACGACGCACATGCTTGAGGCCCAGCCTGGCATTGCTTTACACTGTCTATATGTATAGTTGTAAATGCTGTCCTGCCAATATTAGGCAACGAGTTATTAAAGTTGCTTATTTATCATCTCTGATATGTATCATCTTTATACAAAGCTAGAATACAAAAGCGTCGTCGTAACCACTCAGAGATTAAAAGCCCCTTTCCCAAGAACATAAAGCATCAAATTCAAGTGATTTCTTGCCTGCTGTTTGGCTGTGGGTTGAATGATTTGTGGTTCCAAGGCAATGCTTGGTAGCATTGACCTTGAGAGGGTTTTACCGTAACGAAGCAATCGTGCAAAACCATAGTATTCAAGCAGTAAATTTGGCTTCTCATATCCATTATTAATTAGCTTACCAACATAGCGCGTCAAAATTTGCATGAATTAGCTTTACCAAAATCAATTTGCCTCCTATTCCAGCTAGAAGTTGCACAGGCTGCAGAACTGCCCTTCCAGAAGACTTCAGCTACCAAAGATGTGATTCATGCTGTGTAAATAAAAGCTATACAGCAAAAACACAGCCAAATTGGACAATTTTCAGGCCGTCATATCTTGACATGTAGGCCTTTATGAGCCACCGGAATGACGCCAAACAATTGCACTTGAGTAGTAGCAACTTTCTGACACCTTTGCTCAATTTTTTGGGGCCAAAAAAAATCATGGCCAAAAATCGACCAAAAAGCATGAGGTACCCCTCATGCTTTTCATCGGAAATCAAACGATCGCATTTTTCACCTTGAAAATGAAGACTTTTACTATGGTATATAATAAACCAAAATGTTTCTCTCGATCCAAAGTAGCCTCTAAAACCATTGTTATGAGGTTTTCTTATGCAGAGTATGGCTATTTTCGCTGAAAACCTCATTTCATATTTACCAAATTGCTCAGTACTTTTAGTCAAAACATCTATTACAACTAGCGCCATTGGAAGCGCCTTGAAAAGTACTCTGAGAATGTATTAGGAAGCGTAGGGTGATCATCACAGTTTATATAGTCGAATGTTATAGAATAGTTCAAAGAAGTCGAAAAAGGACAAAATCTGTCCAATCTTGAGCAGAAAAAAAAATAAACTGAGTTTGAATAAATTTTGGCGGTAGCGCTGCTGCTGGCTGACTCAAATGCCTTTCTGATGATGACAATAATGAAGGCAATGATGATTGCGATACTGATTAAATGGGGATCATGGAATTAAAAGGACAGTTGCTTAGTCCAAATACCTTTTTTTCTTGGAAGTTTTTCCTGTAAAGGTGTCTTTTGCAATGACAATATCTCAAAAAAGTTGCTGTAGATCGTACACAAGTCCTGTATTTATTTATGGCTAGCTTTATATCACCATCGCAAGAGCAGTGTCAGCGAATGAACATCTCCCTCTCCTGACTCTGATAAGTATTTTCTTTTGCTATTAATTAATTGTTTAAAATCTACTTGATATCTCTGATTTGAAATGTCTTTGGCGAGAGCCCGCAGGGCGACGCTGTCATCTAGCGCAGCGAGATAGATCGGCTAGTACTCAAATACTAGAAAAAAAAACGTCGTTAAAGGCATATAAAATTTAAAACATCGAGCACTGGACAAGGCCCAAAAAAACCTTTGTTCGCATGTACAAGTATGCTCATGAAATCTTGGTTAAAGAAGAAGAACAACAAATGTGAAATTACATTAACAAGAATGCTCGCATTTGACCCAACCCTCAAATGAGATTGGAGCTAGCCGTTGGTAAAGATAGGCACACTCAGAATCTGCCAACTGTCAACAATATTGCAGCCATCGTTACCAAAGAATATTCTGATACAAGTTTCAAGGATATTCTCCTTGCATACCGAAATAGCTTTTCAACCCGTGGTAGTGATCTTTTTAAAACGGATCAACGAAACACATAATGCTTACAAGCCATGCTGAAATGCTGCAATCATAATCAGGAATTTGCGATTACATATTCTTTGATAGTGAGTTGAGCTTCAAGTTTATGCTCCCCATTTAATCAGTATCGCAATCATCATTGCCTTCATTATTGTCATCATCAGAAAGGCATTTGAGTCAGCCAGCAGCAGCGCTACCGCCAAAATTTATTCAAACTCAGTTTATTTTTTTTTCTGCTCAAGATTGGACAGATTTTGTCCTTTTTCGACTTCTTTGAACTATTCTATAACATTCGACTATATAAACTGTGATGATCACCCTACGCTTCCTAATACATTCTCAGAGTACTTTTCAAGGCGCTTCCAATGGCGCTAGTTGTAATAGATGTTTTGACTAAAAGTACTGAGCAATTTGGTAAATATGAAATGAGGTTTTCAGCGAAAATAGCCATACTCTGCATAAGAAAACCTCATAACAATGGTTTTAGAGGCTACTTTGGATCGAGAGAAACATTTTGGTTTATTATATACCATAGTAAAAGTCTTCATTTTTCAAGGTGAAAAATGCGATCGTTTGATTTTCGATGAAAAGCATGAGGGGTACCTCATGCTTTTTGGTCGATTTTTGGCCATGATTTTTTTTGGCCCCAAAAAATTGAGCAAAGGTGTCAGAAAGTTGCAACTACTCAAGTGCAATTGTTTGGCGTCATTCCGGTGGCTCATAAAGGCCTACATGCCAAGATATGACGGCCTGAAAATTGTCCAATTTGGCTGTATTTTATACTTCTGCTTGTCAATCGGTGCGTTCTTGTTATGATGCAATGGCGTAAAGACATTGTAAGTATTTATCTAGATTCAGGGCTTGCTTTTACATCCAAATATTCAGCCAGAAATATTAGAATGAGTGGCAATGCACTATCCCAGTATCATAGTACAATGATACGGCATATTTGTGAGCCGATGACGGCTGTAGCGCACACTGGACATTTTAGACGTAGTAAATAGTCTCCATCTAGTAAATACTATCTATAAAATCAATCTTTAGCTTTATTTCAACACAACTCACCTGGGGTTTCCTATTTGTTTTCCGAAGGCTCGAGTTTGATTGAAATGGCTTTGTCCATTACCGAAACGCTCAAATATTGATTTCTATTGAAAATTTTGAATTGGTTGCAAAGTGATTTCGATTTTCCAAAGTATAAAGAGGTCCGACATCAATGAGTACCAGCCAAGCTAATACACCATGAGAAGTTACCCAGACTAATAACCACAAAGTCTGATAATAATATTGTACGTATTCTCACCGTAAATGTAATACAACAAGGAAAAATTGCCTGCCATGTCATTACCTCTGCAAACAATGCGCTGCTTCTCGACAGGAATCTTCAATTCATGCTTAATCTTTTGCTTCAATACGCTAAAATTTTCTGTTGGATCCATTACAAAAGAGCATATCTTACTTCAATGCGAATCTATATTCACTTGGCATGCTTGCGTATAGTTTCTATTAGAGCATATGCGCAGACGATTAAAGAACAAAGACACCGCGGTAGTGAATGAGCATAGGCTTGGTATAGAGATCAGGAACACCATAGTGCCAAATGAACAATGAGCTGCTGCCCTTGAATGACACCTGCAAATTTCCATCTCCATTTTTACCACTCTACTACACATGCCCAGCCCTTCTCTCTTCTCCCTGTAGCCTCTCTTGGCCCAAGCGCATGGATGCTCTGCAGGTGCACGGCAACTGGATTGCTCAGTGTGTATTACCATGCTTTAGATTTGAGTGGCCGCATAATCTCACCATTTACAATGGGTTGCCTTTTCCATGAGTATAGTATGATTATTTCTCCCGCCATTTCATAAAAAGAGAGTGTCTCTCTTTTTTATTTAAATGCTTTCTTTTCCTCTTGTTATTCTTCCAACAAACAGTTTTGTCTAATACACAGCAAAGAAAGAGGTCTTGGCTTGATATCATATTTACAGCATATATAAAAGCATGGCAGGTCAGCATCGACAAACACGTTCAAATTCTTCAACACACTCTGTGTCTTCGTCCAACGTTGTGGGTGTTCACTACAAGGTTGGGAGAAAAATAGGCGAAGGCAGTTTTGGTATCATTTACGAAGGTAAAAAAAAAAAAAAAAAGAAAAAAAAACTGGCTACTTTCCTATGTGTGCAGCCGTCAGATCACTCAAACTATCAGATCAGGTATCAACCTCATGAACAACCAGCAAGTCGCTATCAAATTTGAGTCCAGGAAAAGCGATGCCCCACAGGTAAAGAGCAACAACAGGACAATATATGGATCTGTATAAGTACTCAATACCATTATAGCTACGAGAGGAATTCAGAGCATACAAAACCTTGGCTGGCATCAGTAAGTACCTCGAACGACACTACTGCTAGCATGACGCAACCTAACCACTTTTTTTCTGTGTGAAATCAAGGTGGTATTCCTACTGCGTATTACTTTGGCCAGGAGGGCCTACACAGTATACTAGTGATTGATATCTTAGGCCCTAGTTTAGAAGACTTGTTCGACATGTGCTCTCGCAAATTTAGCATAAAAACAGTGGCTATGTTAGCAAAACAAATGGTACGTTTCATGTCGAGCTAAAAAAAAAAAAAAAAAAAAAATCACACAAACCCACAATTCACGTTTCTCTTTGAAGATTACTCGTGTGCAATCGATCCATGAGCGTAATCTTATCTATCGAGATATCAAGCCGGACAATTTTCTTATTGGGCGACCCAACACAAAGTATGCCAACACCATCTACCTAATTGACTTTGGCATGGCAAAACTATATCGTGATCCAAAGACAAAGCAGCATATCCCATACAGAGAAAAGAAGAGTTTATCTGGTACAGCTCGTTATATGAGCGTCAATACACATCTAGGCAGAGAACAGTCTAGACGTGATGATCTCGAGTCGCTAGGCCATGTGTTCATGTACTTTCTACGAGGTGCGCTTCCTTGGCAAGGATTGAAAGCTGCTACCAACAAGCAGAAATACGAACGAATTGGTGAAAAGAAACAAACAACAAGCGTTAAGGATCTATGCGAAGGATTTCCAGGTAAAAGCGGCGACTGTGAGCATAGCATACAAATACAGCGTGCTTATTCTTTTACTCTTAATAGAGGAATTTGGTCTCTATTTACAATATGCACGACGACTTGATTTTGAGGAAAATCCCAACTATGAGTACATGAAAAACCTATTCGACAAGGTTTTGAATACACTAGGGGAAGAAGATGATGGTGTCTATGATTGGATGTTGTTGAACGACGGTAAAGGATGGGAGGTAAGATACCTAGTGTTTTCGGTAAAGCGAATCTTGCATTAACTAGTGTCGCTAGTCTCGCTCCAACCTGTATCGTAGTGCCCACAGACACAGCGCCGTTGTTGCCCTGAATAATGCAGTATCCAGTGATCGTCCAGGCAGACAACAGCAACAAAATCAACAAAAACAGCAACGCCGATTATCCAACAAGAGATATAGCAACCAACACAACATGTATAGATCCACTCAACCCATGCTAAGCGATGCAGGTGTTGTCAGCTATCGTACTATGGATTCTACCCATCAATTATTACTGCAACAACAGCAGCAGAACGAGTTACTGGACGATCAAAAACGAGGATTTTTGTCGAAATGTTTTGGTAGTTTTTGTTCGTGCTTGTAAAGTCATTTCATCCCCATCACTCCCTCTCTCTCTCTCTCTCTTTTCTCTTTCATTCAAATATAATAGTATACCTTTTTATTTACCTTCATTCACACTTACTCTCTCTCTCTCTCCCGCTTACGTTTTACATTAAAGCTATTTATTCCATCTCAAATGTTGCATTGTCCCGAATGTCCACCATCCAATGTCTTATTTAACTGTCGGACTATGTATAATGTGGTCGAGCAGCAATTTTTTGTAGACACATTTTTTCTGTCTTTTGCATCAAACCATTCAAACCATCCATTATGGGTAAGTGAGCCCTTCAGTAGACCGATATCAACCCTGAATTCACATATACTATTATAGCCGAAAATCCAAATTATCATGAAGGGGCTTCGATTCATGGTCGCCATCCTCTTCATTTGATTGAAAAGATTATTCGTGAAAGAATCCAAAATTCACTGTATTGGAAGGAGAAATGCTACGGTTTATCAGGTAAGAAGGCATCAGGCTGAGGGTCGAACATTGAAAGCTAATGTCATACGTAGCTGCGACGCTAATGGACAGAGCTTTTGAACTCGAATACATTGGCGGCATGTACGGCAACCATCAACCCACAGAATTTCTCTGCTTGACCTTGAAGCTGTTGACATTACTACCAGAAAAAGACATTATCATCGAGTTGATCAAACAAGAAGATGTCAAGTGCGTATTTTTCAGTAGTACATCATCGACACAAAAACTAACAGATGATTTCACTAGATATTTGCGTGCACTGGGTGCATTTTATTTGCGATTGACTGGAAAATCAAAAGAAATATACCAATATCTGGAACCACTACTGAACGATTACAGAAAACTACGTGTGCGTGCAGGCGATGGCTACAGTCTAACGCACATGGACAGCTTTATAGACGATCTTTTACACAAGGACCGTGTATGCGACATCATTTTACCTCGACTCACCAGCCGATATGTGTTGGAACAGAACGATGAATTAGAGCCTAGAGAGAGTTTCTTGGAGGACGAGCTGGATGATGAATAAATCAGTTGTATATTAGCAAGGTTTTTATTATTAGAAAGAGTAGAGTCTACTGATGTGTGTATGCAAGAATGAGGAATGATCTATGAGTGTGTCCGTCGTATGCAATGTGTTGTATTTATGGGGCAGTAGGTGTTGTTGTGTTCCACTGAATGACATGCTCCTTCATCAGTAAGTAACCACGGGAAACGAGCTCGGTGCTAGATTCACCAGTGGAGCAAAATTCAATGCAAATTGCATCATCATGTCTATTTTCATACACAAAGACGTAGTCAAATGTCTGATTTCTTACTAGACAGCCTTTCTTGATGTTGGCTTGGAGGACGCAGTGCTGAAAAGTGTGCAGGAGACAAGGCCGCCAGCCAGAAGGTGTGCGAGGAATTAAATGGACTTGAGTGTTTGGCATCATTTTGCTACTGAAGGAACCAGATAGTGGCATGTCAACAGACGGCAGCACCATGTTGTTTGCTTGGCTTTGTTTGGCTTTGAAAATAGCGCTCCAGGACACATCAGATAGGATACCTTCATCTTTAAATTCCATTGTACCTCGATGAACCGTATATAAACTGTTGTCCACAAAAGCCACTACTTTGTCTAAATCGTAAAAGATACACTTGTACTTTTTGTCATCCACCGTAACATCGTAGTAGACTCGACGAGGTCCAGATTGTGTGATATGACGAGTGGCTTTTGAGATTGCAATACCTGCCAAATTGTCCTTTACCTCTTGACATTGAGATCGAAACACATCCAATATCTTCCCCTTGACTGCATTGCTTGGATAGTCATAAGCAACAAAATGGCTTGTCTTGATTTGCTGTTCCAAGACGTCCATGATGGAACTAGACGTGGGGCTGATTTTAGAGGCTTCGATAAAGTGGCATAGTTGGATAAACAGTTCATTGTCTTGTAAGAAAATTTTGTTTTGTTCCACACGGAACAGCCTTTTGAATAATTTACGACGCAAAGTGGTACCTTGAGAGATCAAGAACATGCGATGGCACGTAAACGATAGATTGGATAGATCTTGGTAGGATTCCAGTTGATCAAAGACTTGATACAGGAGCTCTGTGGGTAGTTGAGATAGCATGACGATGGAGTAAGAAAAAAGGTTGATGGTTGGGAAGAAAATTAATCTTTTCATATGTGCAAGATTGACATTATTTATACAGATTGTTCATTGTTTGCCACGATAAACCTGATTTGCGTTAATCAAATGTCCTTATCAGGAAATTAGATTGAACAACCTCAACTCGAATCCATCCCGAATAGAGATAAAGACCGTCTGTGTACATCTGAGTTGGCCTTTGATAAACTGCAAATCGATTCTTGCGATAAACTCATGGACACACCGCACGTTCTCAACGTGGTCCTTCCTTATACAATAATTGAGCCTTTTCTTTGATTTATGGTTTTTCACTAAAAGATAAGACGTATCTGCATTGTTCTGATGGGCGTTCTTCACACTGAAGCCGTTGGTCGAAGGCTGCAAAAAGGAAAAGTGGGTTGTCTTGGATATTATCACAGAAACGAAAGCTATGAGCAATATAACTTGAAGCATCTCATCATATTTAAGCCAAGCGAACAAAAAATTAGCTAAGGACACTGAAATATATCTGGCATCTTCATTGAACAGTGACAAGTAGCTTCATTACGTTATACGAGCCTTTCGATACTTTGGGTGGTTTCCTGACCTACGCTTTGCTTCGGTGGAAACCAACGTGCACAGCGGCAGCTCGCGCTATCGATTGCCCTTACGTATCTTATCAAAATACTGCTGCTTTTATGTTGACCCTCTACTTACACATGAAAGCCCTTCATATTCTCTGTGGATCTGATTCTTATGAGATGTTTTACATCTATATACATGCAACTAATTTATGTACGAGCAAGTATCATACAGATATTACCTCGTTTTAGTCAAGAGCGTTGCCTAATACAGCAAAATTTGAGTGCATTTCAGCTGCGTTTTCTCGCGTTCAAGGTTGTTTTAGATCGTCAGAATAACACCAAACAGTTGCTCTCATCTGGCAGTTACTGTCTGACACCTTTGCTCAACTTTTTGCGAACCTAAAAAAAATAGGCAAAATTCGACCAAAAAGCATGAGGTACCCTTCATGCTTTTCACCAAAAATCAAACGATCGCTTTTTTCATCTTGAAAATGAAGACTTTTACTATGGTGTATATTTAATCAAAATGTTTCTATCGATCCAATGCAACCGCCAAAGTCAGTTTTGTGGGACTTTAATATGTAAAATCTCGACTTTTTGGCCAGAAACCTCTTTTCATATTTTCACAAATTGCTCAGTAAGTTTATTCAGCACATTCATCTTATTTGGTACCATTGGATGCGCCTTGAAAAGCACTCCAAGAAAGCTTAAAGGACCATGGGTTGAGCATCATGTTTTTATAGTCGAATCTGAGGAAATAGTTCAATCAAGTCGAAGAGCCGTCAAAATTTGGCCAATCTGGAACAGACGATGAGCCTGAGCTGGAATTATTTTTGGCTGGTGGGGCAGACTGGCAAACTCATGCCCTTCTAATCATGAATGCAACAATAGATGCTTTGGAAGCCAATAGAAAGTAGGTGGCAAATTACATGATGTTATCTTTAATAACGCCAGTCCACGGGAGTACTCGTAAGATCAACTTCTTTCCTTTTTAAGGCTTCGAAAGTGTGTAGGGACGAAAAATTTATTATATCAGGATAGACATGAAAAGGCCCCTCCTTGTTCATTAAATAGGATCAAGCGCGAAAAGGTGGAGACCAAACTAAACCCAAAAAAAAAATATCGTTTCCCTAATGGCCAGAAATACACCACTGGCATATACGCCCCAAAGGACACCTAGGAATGCGCTGTGCAATGGAACATTCATAAAAAAGTGGCGTGCTAGTCATTGCAATTGTCTATTCAAGTAATATCTGGCTTATTTGACAATTGATAGATAATAAGATATGATGTCGACGCAAATTCATCTAATATAAAAGCCATAGAGCAATGTTTTCGTTATTAAAAGATCTTTTAACGAAGAGTTTCTAGTTTTCTTGAATCTATTTTATTTACAAGATGGATAAGGTCTAAATGTTACCACTACGAGATCTACCATAACGCAGCACCTCCATTGTCAGTTTTGTGGGCTGAATGCCGCTATTCCTCATTTCATCATATACACTTTTCACTTTTTCCCAGCGACCCGCTTTCGCCCATGCCCGCATTGTGATGGTATAGATGACTGCATTCAATTCCAATCCATTATTCCTCAGCTCTGTCAAGATGCGTTGGCACGACTCCGGGTCCGGAACATACGCATGTGCCAGCATGAGTGTTGCATAGGTTACGAGTGAAGGTTGAATGTGCTGAGCCATCATGTCCGCATATACTTGACTGACCATTGGTAAATTGTTGCGACGAAGAAAAGCTCGCATAAAGGTGGTATAGGTATATACATTGGCTCCAACAAAGAGTGCATCCTTGTGAATCTTGTCTGTTACGTTGGATTTGTAAAGATTATAGTACTGTGTGATGGCTTCGTTATCTGCTTTTCCAATGATGGCGTTTAACAACACATTGCGAGTATGGTGAGTTGCTTTCAGCTGGCTGTGATTTGGACTGAAGAATTTGTTGAATAGTTGGATGGCGTATTCATTGTCGTGTTGCTTGACATGCATCCCCATCAGCGTAGTTGCCACCACCTCATTGATATCGACTTTCTCGTCTTGCATCGTTTTATACACACGCCACGCTTCGTCCACCCGTCCCTCCTGTCCTAAGCCATGCAAAATAATGGCGAATGTGTACACATCTGATTTCAGTCCTGCTTCTAGCAAATTTCCCCAGAATTTCAGGGCTGATTCCATGTTAAGTTGTCGGGCTGAATGATGCATCAAGATGTTGTATGTCACGATGGTGGGTTTGACGTTTCTGCTCATCATGAGACGAAAAATGGATTCTGCTTGGTCTAAGTCTGTTTGGCGCATATAGCCGTCGATGAGAGTGGTATAAATATGAGCATCTGGTGTGATGCCGTTTCTCTGCATTCGGTTAAGCCATTTGTTTGCTCGATCCATGTCAGATTGTTTGCTAAATTCGTTGATAATGATGGTATATGTTTGGATGGTGGGGTTGAGACGCTTGTTCTCCATTTCTCGCATGAGATTGATGGCCTTGTTAAGTCGGTTCTCCTGAACGGCTTGGAATATAAAGCGGTTGTATTCCTCAACTGACAGGTTGTGTTCCTTTTTGCTCTTAAGAGTGTATCCTTTGACAGATTTCTTTGATCCTTTGGCATCTTTTGTCGTCAGGCGATGGTATTTCTCCTTCTTTTGCGGCTTCTTTCTGGTTGGGTGCGCATGGCTGGATTCAACATCTAAGGCGAGCATTTGCGTTGAGTAGAAACGTGATATATCGCGCTTTGTGAACAAGGACGAACTTTTTGCTGCCAGCAGGGGTTGCTTGATGTGATGCGTGGACATTGGCCTCGAAACAATCGCATGAAGAACATCGAAAATGACGGATCTTGATTGAAGAAAGTGTCTAGTTGACATGCTTTGTTGTAAGGACAAGAGAGAAAGATCCTGTTTGAGACGTAGAATGAAAGTGTCGCAACTGTTCAGTAGGTACCCTGCAAATAAAGGAGAAGGAAAAAAAATAATATGGCGCAAGGGAATTTCAAATATCAAGGTCTTTCGTTCTTGCGCTGAGAGTTAATTAATGATGACATGCAAAACCTAGACAATGGATTCAGCTGCTTGAACCTCAAAGCATCATCTCCTGAAGCAACTCGCTTCCATCATCAGAAAGTGGAGCATGCTTGGGTTGACAGTATGGCGCCTAATACATCAATTGCATTATGCAAGAATGAGACTGACTTCCAGGTCTACATTTATATTGAATATGTTGCATCTTGGTGGCAGGACTTGATAATGAATGCCTATAATAGGGAGCGAAATAAAAACGAGAGCTAATCAGCGTTATTTGTGTATTGAATAAAAGTAATCAGAATGAGTTAGGCATGTGATGATGAAAATAATCTGCAATTTAAAGTGCTAGGCTGATGTATAAGTGAGATGATGGAAAACTGTTTAATATGAAATAATAGAGGAACTGCACAGTATAAAAAGCGAGGCTATTAGTGAGTGTGCCTCTCTATTTGTCTAAAATATGTGCATTTGTGTGGGACAAGTAAAAAAAACTTTGATGTTTATACACAAAATTTGTGAGCAAATTCACAGAGCAATTGATTGTTGTCTTGGTGAACCGCAGAATGAGTTCCATTGATCATAAAATCAGGTTCTTTAGCAGAAGTTCCAATGACTTTACGATACTAACGGCAGAATCTCATTTCGTCGAGAGATTCAGAGGCTAACAGCTTACCAATGACAAATAAATTGAAGGGGTTGAACCCAATTGCCAGCTTTTCATGGTCAAACCACCATCAGATTCTCTATTGATACATATTTGGATACTTGCATACTTTCTTTGCTTAGCATCCCATCGCTCAAGAGATGAACCACCAGACAACTGTAGCTTGCTTTGTTCAACTGTAGTAAATATCCTCATCTGAGGCAGCATCGCGCTCATAGTCCTCACAAGAGAGCACCAGTGAAGTCTAGTCCTCTAAGAAAATCAGGCAGGCAGGCAGCAAGCAGCTCATCACCTTGACTGCTGCTCTTTATGTGAGTGGTTTCTGAAGAATGTCCTCTATTTCTTGATAAGAACCGGAAAGTTCTATCAAACTAGGAGGCTTACTGATCCTAATTGCACGGTTCATGCTTTGAGCAACGAATGATTTGTTCTGTTATAATAAAAGTTTTCACAAGTGCCTGTCCAACACAAATTGCCATCTCGTAATATTCACTGCCATACCTAGTTGATTTTATATTTCACTGCACCACATCAATAAGACCTTGATCTGGAATACGGGAAAATTGTATAAGCCTCGAACCAACTAATGAAGATGGTTTGCGTGAAAGCCCAAGAGCCACCAGTCAGGAACGAACAACAATGAAGATCCAGAATAGAATGTTCTTCATAGTAGATTTGATGGAAGAACATTTGTCAGAACTGAAACCCGCTTTCAGAGGCAAATAATCATAGGCTACCATACTTCAGGAATCAGGATATAGACTAGCCATTTAATGGCACCACTCCTGTTCCTTTGCACTCTCTGAAAACGAGATCTCAATATAATACCGCACATCTCTGCTCCTGTTCAATCCTTTTTATGTATTATACTACGTATAATACATTTGCCTTTTAGATATAATCTGTATCCCAAACAGAAGTGGCTTGAGAAGAAAGTGAATGTAGTCTAAGAGGGCATGCTTGTATGCAACATTTTCAGCAATTGATTTTGAACAATTTGGTTTGAGCTGACCTTTTCGGCCGTGTATTCAATAAAATCACTTAAACCTGATATCACTACAGCCTGTTGATGTCGACTCCTATATCACAAGATTGGTAGGTATCATGATTTTCTGTTCAGTCCATTTTGATATTATATGATTTCGTTGTTTGTCACCTTTCATTGTGCTGACACCGACTTAGCGTGTCCAATAACAGTCATTTCTCCGTAATAATAATTATGAGAGCTCAACACTGTGAATAGACTTTAAGTCTAGTTTTACGACTGGATATGGTATCTCTGTAGTGGAGGATTATCGAAAGTGTCCTGCTGACACAATGAACATCTCGTTCAGCCAGACGAACAGTTTATTAGATTCAAATTTGCGTAATATTATTAACAATAACGCTCAAGTCTTAAATTTACTACAATCACGCATTTTAAAAAGAAATATTTTAGCCTTAGAAGTAAAATAAAGCATTTATCACTTAGAGATTAAGTTCTGTACAATGCAGAACATCTGGGTCATCAGATAGAAGTGTAACTTACTCTTCTGGTAACGCAGCCCACTACGCCGTCGTTTTAGGTCGAATTCTGTGCAAATCTAGCCATTTTCAAGCACAAATAACTCATGCCAAAAAGCGTTTTGAACGATTGGAATAGCACCAAAGGGCTCCTCTTGGCCACGCTTTACTTGCTGATGTTTTATCTCAAATTTTTTTGGGTCATTGCAAATTCATGAAAATCACCGTTTTTCCATGAGTATTAGCAAGGGAAAATTCTTGAAAATCAAATGATCGCGTTTTTCACGTCAAAAGTGAAGACTTTTCCTATGGTACATATAAGATCAAATTGATCGTAAAGGTGAAATGCAACATTGGAAACTCTTTCTAGGAGACTTTTATATGCTGGATTTTGACATATTCACAGAAAACCTGTTTTAATATTTTTGGAAATTGCTCATTATTTTTGGTCTGAAAGCTGAAAGTAGTTAGCACCATTCGATGCGGCTTCTTTAGTCCTCTAAAGATGTATTAGAAAGTTGGGTGTGACAACGACAGTTTTCATAGCCAAATCCAGCAAACATGTTTAAAGGATGTGAGATCAAGTCAGGTTTGAACACGAAAATACCACTGCACAAATTCAAATTAAATTGCCGCAATTACCGCTGCTATGGTACAATACTGAGACTAAAACTACTGGTCGTGACGTCGGATAGGGTGCCCTCTCATTTTTCCATGCACCCGTTTTTTACCCATTTTGCAAAACGCGTTTTAGTATCAAACCATGGTGGTTTTGGACACCGTTTGATTGATAATAACACTCTAGCTTCCGATAACTCTGTCTTGTACTGTTGGAAGAAGTTGATACTGCTTCTTTGAAGTGGAATATATTAGGTACCATTCGGTAACGAGCACTGGAAGGCATAGAATTAACACTAATTCAGTTCGTTTATTAGGCTTTAATAATTTCTTGCTTGCTTGAGTGAGTGCTGCTGCCATCACTTCTCTGCCATCTCTGCTGCCTGCTCCTTTGGTTTATCATGTTTGGTGATTGCTTCTTTGGCCTTTGTCTGGTCTCTGCTAGTGGCGTTCGTTCCTCGGTTTGTCTATGGTACCGGTGTTGCTGCTACTGCTGCTAATATGGTCTTTCCTGGTCCACTGTGTTTGGTGCGTGCTCATTTTCTGGTCTATCTACGGTGGTGGTAAGTGGTAAGTATCTTTTTTCTTCTGGTCGCAATGATATAAAACTTCTTTGAACGTTTGTATTATTGCTTCCTTTCTCATGATAATGCATTCATGATGTTTTCCTTGTTGCATTTTTCTTATTCTTTTGTTGGTTGTGTTGCTTTACATCCGACTATTACCATGCATGTTGCTCATGTATGCATTTTTGTTGCAACAACAACGAGCTGTTTTGAACGTCTCTGATGTTGTACTTGTTATACTTTTCTTTTGAGTACTCACTTTGTGTGAGTATCCATTTTTTGCCTACATACTACTATACTCCTATAGTAGTATGTTTTTTTTCCTCTTTCTTTTATTATTATTATGTTTCTTTGAAGCATACCTTTTTTTACGTTGTGTGGATGTGCCTATCCCTGAAACTCAACAAGACTTTATCCGAGGCTAGGAGGTAGATAGGCTGCCTCCACTTGGTTGTCACTACTTACTTTAGTGATGATTGAGGGTCTCAATGCCAGAATTCAAAGCTAGGTGGTGTAAGTAAGGCATGCTCTAGCACCTGGGGGAAGTTTGATGATAGCAGCGGCTATACTGCTATTATAGCGGCGCTTAAAATTTTGCCTCACATCGAAACAGGGGGAAACCCTCGCAATTTTTTTTTCAGGTCAGCGGAGTTTTCAAGCAATTTGATTGGCTCAGAGGTTCAGGGACCGAAGGATTCTAGCTAGTTGATTTCCTATTGACCCCTTATTTATCTGACATTTGTCATGAATTTATGTTCTTAATAAAATGATATTATCGAAATTGATACAATTTGAACCTCTCTTTATTCTAAGTTATGACAAGATATAATTATTTGATCTAGCCTCCAGTAAACAATTTCATGTGAGCGATGTCTTTTAAATTCGATATGTGGTAATAAGATTATATGATCGATACGGCAACAATGCACTACTACTACTAGGTATTGCCAGGCCTTCCCGGCACCCAATGTTGAGGATATAGATCATCTCTGAGAGGCAAATGTATTAGGCGTCGTATATTACATAAGAGGATCTGAGAATGAGCTGAGATGCATAGTAGAAGTGAGAGGTCTTTATTCAAGCAGCACGAAGGAACATGAGTGGTGCCATCAAATGGCTAATCTATATCCTGGTTCCTAGAGAGTGGTAGCCTATGGCCTTTCGTCCCTGGAAGTGGGTTTCAATTCCGACAAATGTTCTTCCGTCAAAGCTATTAGGAAGAACATTCTATCCTGGATCATCTTTGTTGTTTATCCTTGACTGGCGGTTCATGAGTTCTGATGCAGCACATCCTCGTTACTGGTTCAAGGCTTATACAATTATCCCGCATTCAAGATCAAGGTCCTATTGCTGCGGCACTGTCAAATAACTATAAATACCTTTGATATCTACACTAGTTTTGATCCCTATTCAATCTTGGAATAACATAATAAATATATTCAGTTCTAATTGTATTTACTCTGTCTATATTTCGTTATTCTAAACACCCAATACCCGCCAAACATGTGTTGTTTATCATTGGTTTCCAATACGTTCCAATTTAATGGAGGCGTTAACGGAGATTTTCATATGCTATAGAGGTGAATCGACTGTAGATGAGACGGACATGATGTCCTATTTCAAATCTTCAAATTGAGGAGCCAGAAACGCTTGGTGGCCTTCCAAGATTTCAGGTAGAAATGGAGAAGTAGATATAGGACATGGCCTAGGAGAAGTGATGGGAGCTACGGCGACAGCGTCACTAGCTTTCTTGATGGATTTCGTCTTTTCAGGTGGGGCCATGGTATGTTGCTTCTTGGGCAGAGAAAAGGATCTGGGTGGTGGTGTTTGGGTGGATAGTCTACAAGCTTGTTGAGCAAGTTATCAAGGAAACTATCAGTACTGATTGTTTTGATGGTGTATTGGTTGATACGGTTGTGAATGGTTGTCATCAATAACTAGTAATTGGTAAAAATTCAAATATTGGGAAGAGATGAAATAGTTCAATCAAGTCGAAAAGCTATCAATATTTGGCTAATCTGGAGTAGACTAAGAATCTAATTTGAAATTAATTTTGGCGGCTGGTGGGGCCGGCTGGCAAACTCAATGTTCTTGTCATCATGGAGACAATACAATAATAGATGTTTTGAAGCGCATGGAAGGTAAGTGACAAATTACATAGCAATACCGTTAATCGTACTATTTTCTTTGGATTTTGGAGTACCATTACTCTGCATTTGACGTTGCAGCTGCGTTATGCCATCTTGAAATATTATACATGCAAGCCATGAAAGAAGAGTAAAAGCAATAGATAGATTGAGTTATGCTTAATTAAGTATATTCCGTGTATGTTTCTTGGTAGCAAATTTAGCAAAGTAGCAGTTTAAGAAATGATGGCTTACTTTCTCAACCAACATGAAGAAAACAGCTGTTATTCCTTTTGATCTGTATGAAATTCTCTACGTAAGCATAAAAACAATTGGACGTTGAGAATTGATTTATATCAATACTGCAAAGCTGTCTGTTGGTTTGGATGCTTGGCAAAGGATGCATTCGACAGTAATTTCAGTGGCATTGATTAGGTAATTTAATTAGAAGTTTTAATTAAGGCGCATGTATGCAAATAATCATAGCGATCATCCAAGTGCATGTTGTAAACATGCTGTACATACTTTATCACCATGTCTGTTTTGCTTGCTATATCAATCAAAGCTTATATGTAGATGTTGTGAGGGCATATAGTTATTACAAGTTGTAAAGCATGTCTCTTCATACGACAGTATGATACTGTGATCTCATCAAAATTGCCCCTCATGGTCATCTTCTTTCCGACATTTGTAAAAAAAAAATCAACTCAAATTTATGCGTACGATAGCTTGATGTTACAATAAGCATGACGTTGCTGTGGTACAAGAGACGATATCCAAATACAGTGGCTTTGGAACAAGGTCATCAAACATGTACATCTAGAATATGCTTGTCTCTTTTGGTCAAGTCCCCCTTTTTTGTTGTTATTGATTTTTCTCTTCCACATCGATTTTCAGCATATCTTTTTGTTTGATTTCTTGTCAATTTACAGCGCACATAGAACTTCATTGCCACCACCGTCATGCGCAAGCTATTTGGAGCTAATAAGAAGAAGAAATCCAGTACAAACCTCAAAGCTGGTACCTTAAAAATTCCAATTCCTATGATCAATGGCTCTGAATATGCTGATCTGACAGAATCTCAAATGTCAACACTCATAGGTGGAGGTAACAGAGACTATCACAAGAAGAAATTGACTTCTTCACTGTCGAGTCAGCGAACAAACAATACAACCCAAACTGAAAAAACGCCATCCAACATCCCCGTGCAGCAACAACCCGTTACCCCGAGCCGATCCATTAGTTCACCACCTATTTTAGTGATGCCCAAACCGATGCATAGTCTTCCACCTACTCGCTATCTGCTTCGAAATTACGATTATGAAAAGACTCAGGTGGAGAGTTCTAGTAGTAGCAGTAGTGGTGAAAGCAGCCAAGAGGAGGAAGAGGAACAGGGAAAAGAGCATCGTATCATGTCATCACCATTACCGTTAAAAACAGAAAGAGAAGGTAATTGATTAAGGTTTTCCCTCCTCTTACTATACAATTGCATCAACTGATGATAAACAATCATAGATGATGAGGGCCGAAATCACCAATCATACACATTTGTCACAAGAACAAGCGAGGACTCTATAAAACAGTATGTATCTGCTTCAGAGTCCCCTTTTCCTACGGCTTCCTCCATTGTTTCAAGTATGAATCAACCCAATGTTGCTACGCTGTCCCCCTCTTTTTCTTCTCCTTCTTCTCCAGTCAAAAACACATCCATTGGTAATGACATGATTCATGCCAATGAACCCAAGCGAGCTACTTCTTCTGTGCCTCTACCTGCCTCATCCACATTTGCCAATACCCCTGCTGCTGCTGATGATGATGATTCCAATGTCCATCACAAACAAGACACGCCCAAACCACTGTTTTCCAACTCAAATGACGCTGTCATTCAAGAATTCCCATTGCCACCGTCCAACCTCTACGCTGTCGCAGAAGACACACACAGCCGCAATTTGCCATCTGTCCATGAATACAACAACACGAAGAGTACCACACCACCCACCAAGAAGAGAGTCAGCCGCCCTCCAACGTCTTCTTCGGGATCTTCAGCCACGGTTGGACATGATGTAACACATTCCCAAAACAGACTTGTAAATAACAACAGTGATAAACCACCTGGGAGTCTATTACAAACCATTTCTTCCGAATCACCCGCTTTTCACCAAAACAATAGCAATAGCAGAATGGATTCACTCACAGAGATGCTTCAGTCTGAAATAAAAAAAATGGCACTGAATGCAGATTTGCTGGAGCTGAAACGTACTGTAGATCGAATGCAGCAGCAGCGTGTTACAGATCTGGAAGACCACCTAACAAGAGTAGCTGAACAGAAGCTGAGGGAAATGGAGATACTGGAGCAGATCAAGCAGACCAAGCAGAGGTTGGACATGGCTATTGCTGAAAATATGTTTACAAACAAGAACTCGGGGGAGCAGGAAGTGCCCAAGCAACCCACTGACGACCAGGCGCCTGTCATGAAATCATCCAGTTCAACCAACACTACCAGAAGCAATAAGCTAAGATCCAGCGGCTCTATGAACGCAGGTACCACAGCAAGCAATTCTCACATCCGCCATCAGCACCCACAACAGCCACCGGCCAACAGACAGAGACACAGAAGATCACTGCCGTCTGCTTATCAACGCTTGCCTGCTCAAAATGAGTACTTCCCAGACATGAACAACCCCAACTTTGAGTTTGACTACCCTCCTCCTCCTCAATTTGGCTACCCACAAGACTACGACCCCGAAATCAATATGATGATGATGATGAATGGTAATCAGAGTCAATTTGTGGACCCCTTTACTATGGACTCGCCCAGAGGACGCTACACTCATCGAAAATCTTCATTGCAGCGTCGTCCTCGGTCAAAATCCATGGAGTCTCAATGGCAAGATCAATTGGATCTGGATCAGCATTACATGCTGCAGCAGCAACAGCAGCATCCACTTCCCTCCTATCCAAACATGCACCCGGATGGCAATTTTTACTATGCTACACCTCGTACAAGATCTAGAAAGTCCTCACTACGCAGTGCCAAGAGCTCCTCTTCGGACTCTGACGATAACAACAATAGCAACAAAAACGACGATTTTGACCAAGCTCAAGCTAATTCAGCAAATAGAGAGGAAAGCGTCATGGACAAGCCTGAATCTGCAAGACAGCATGAGATGGGATCGGATGAAGACAGACATCATCCAACAAGACATCGTAGTGGCAGTGGTCGATTTCGACAAGGACATCCTCATCCTGGTGCTATGGGTAATATGCCTCCCAACATGTTTGCTTATCCCAACGGACTACCTCCATTGCCTCACCTTATGGATCGAGAGCGCATGAAGATGAGACCTCCTCCTCCTCCTCCTCCGCATTATGGCTATAACAACATGCCTCCTCCTCCACCCCCAGGCAATGAGTATTTTTCGTACATGCCTCCCTCGCAGAGGATATCTCCACGTATGATGGCTGCTCTAGCAGCAGATGAACAGAATCAACAGCAGCAACAGCAGCAACAGCAACCCTATGGTGGCTATCAATGGGGCGCTCCTCCTCCTCCTCCTCCTCAAGGTATGTATGGCATACCTCCACCTCCTCCACCGGATAATCTAGGAGCTGCTGCTAATTTACCTTGCGATCAACAAACAGATCAACAGGCATTTGGAAACAGAAGATTCCCTCCACCTCCTCCATCAGTATCAGGCGGTCAACAACAACCTAATACACTGCAACAAACACCTCAACCCCCTCCTCCTCAGGGCTATATTTCAATGTATGGGGAGAGGATGTACATGTAACTTTAGTCATTCTTACAGTAAATATTACAATAATAAACACACAAATGAGGCTTATTGAGAGTTTTTTTTTTTTTTCTCATTCGGTCAAGCAGTGCTATTATATGATGAAATATCATTGTAACCTTACAATATAAATATTTGTGGCTTCGGATGACACTTCCATTAGTATTAGAAAAACAAAAAAGCATTGTACAACAGATTTATTTCATGTCAAATTCAAGTTAATAATAGCCACCGCCTCCTCCTCGGCCTCTATTGTTTCCATAACCACCTCCACGATTTCCGCCATAGCCTTGCTGTTGATAACCACCACGGCCACGGTTTCCGCCATATTGATTATTGCTGCCACGATGATAACCGTTGCCACCGTAACCTTGTTGTTGTTGGCCATAGCCACCACCATTGTTATTTTGGTAGTATGCTTGTTGTTGGTTGTATCTGCCCTGCTGTTGGTTGCCATAGTAACCACTGCTGTTGCCATAGCCTTGTTGCTGTTGGTAACCAGTGTTGCTATTGTAGCCTCGTTGTTGATAGCCACCACCACTGTAGGATTGGGTGCCAGGGAATCTGGAGCCGTCATCGTAGCCATGATTATAACCACCACCATAACCTTGTGGTTGATAGCCACCACGTCCACCTCTATTTCTACCTCGCTGATTATTACTAGATACAAAAAATTCAGAACAGCAAAAAAATTAGTTACATCTACACACCGTGTTTACAGCAAACTTACTATTCACGATAGTCTTCCATATGGTTTACTTGAGCTGTCCAACCACGGTTACTCTGATATCTTTGACGAGTATCAATTTTTTCGAATGTTGCCAACTGCAAATCTTCATAGCCCAGGGTGTTGTCTAGTTTTAATCCCTTGAGAAGTTGTGTTGAAAAGGTGAAGCCTTCCGGGAATCGAGGCAGCGAGTATGTGACACTGATGGATTTATCGTTGGCAATATCAGGCAGATCAAAATCTGGAAGAGGTGTGCGCAATGTGCTGCGAGGAATGCATTCACTATCCTTGTCAATTTCACCAGTCAGCCCATCTGTCAGTCGAGCATCCAGAATCATCTTTTCATTGGTGGATCGTTTTGTATAGACGGTGCTGATGGAGTTGTAGGCTTTGTGGTTCTCGCTGACGTACAAGACGCTTGGTCCTTCAGAGTTACGGATCGTTTCTTCCTCGTCGAGTTGATCATACACTGTTCCCATGGCTTCCAAGAGTCGAGCTGTGTCAATGAACGGTAATTTGACAACACCTTGCCACTCCCATTTCTTGCCGTCCATGTCGACTTCGAATTCAGTGGGATAAAAGTCGATGATAGGAGAGTCGCCCTCTGTCATTAAGCTGTGGAAGGGCTTGGGAATGTGTGATTTACTATAAAAAATATGAGCACTTGTAATGAGATAGTAGATGTGAGCTTACCTTGCTGCTGGCAATACACCCATCAATTGTTCAAATGGCCTCAGCGGTGCACTCTTTTCAAACTGAATATCAAATTCATCGATATTAGTAAAATCAGAAGCCATAGGAGCATAATGATAAGGGTAATACCATGACCAAGATACGCAGCCAACGTAATAGTATTTGAATACCCAAATCAAACCCTCACAATATGATTTCACAATGCTAAAAAAAAACAAACAAAATGAGTAACTCGTCTACGCTGTATTTGCATAAAGCACTTACTGTCTGATTTCATCTCTATCCATCAATGTCAGACTGAATTTGGCCTTGTAGTACCTTTCCTTCCAGCCAGCTTCCCAAAGACTATGCAGCACAATATAAATTAGATAAAAGTCTTGTTGTAAACAAAATCTACACACTTACCGAACTTCATCATCAGGCTCACGTTGACGAGCAGCGTCTTCCTTTTCCTTCTTTTCGACTTGCACTCGTTTCAGGATAGCTTTGCCTTGTGCCTCAGCTTCAGCTTCAGAAAGTGGGGTTTCTGACTCCATGGTCTCGTCATCTTCAACATCATTGTCATCGTCCAGGCTTTGATCCTCTTCGTTTTCCTCCTCATCCTCGTCTTCTAATTTTCTCTTTGTGCCCTTTGACTGCATCTCTTCAGTAGCAGCTGTGGGTTCAGGAATTGGGTTGCCTGATAGTTCTGCTTTGAGTGCAGCAGCAGCATTGATGTTAGCCAGACGAATTTCAGCACGATTAGCGACGATATCTGCATTGGACATGCCAGCACTGGGGTTGTATACAGGAGCAGCTGTCATATCACCAAAGTTGGGTCCATTGGGATTGAACATTTTGGTTTCACGCGCACGTCTATCATTCTCCAATCTTCTTCTCTTGGCCCCTTGAGATCTTCTCTCCTCTGTCTGCTTTCTCTCAGAGAAAATGGTGTCTTCCATCTTGCCCAATTCTGTTACAAGCACTTGCACTCGCTTCAAATCCACATCGCCATTGTTGGTCATGAATCCGCCCATCATAGGCATTGTGCTCTTCCATAGCAAACTGAGTGTACTGATGGCACCTTCTCTGATCTCCAAGGACGGTAAGTGGGGCAAGAAATCGTTACCAACAAAGAAACACATAAACACCCAGTCATCGATCGCTCTTTCCAGATCCCAAGTGATGCCAGGGATATTAAACTTTAGCGCATGTTCCAGGTACTCTCTTAGTACATTGACGTGGAGCAGCACGTAGGGCTTTGGCGGCGCATTCTTGGCCGCTTCTTTCTTCATCTCTTCCAGCGCTTCAGGACTGACGGGACATTGGTGAGCTGCATGGCCCTGTTGTTTGCATTTGAAACAGGCGCCCTTGGTGCGTTTGTCTTCAAACACATCTTCTCGCAACACTTTGAAATGGGGCTCATGGGTGCCGAGAGCCAACATGATCAAATCTGCATCTAAACCATACATGACGTGCTTTGTGTTGGGATTGTGTTCGGGGCGAGAGCGTTCAACACGGATGAACTCCATGACTTTGTGTTCGCCTTCACCAGGAACAGTGGCATCCGATAAGATGACCTTCAACTAAAGAGAGAAACTATGAGCATGGAATATAAAAAAAAAACATAAAGACATCATAGACATTACATTTTTCCAGAGTGGATCTGAGTTTTGTTTGGCAGCAATATGATAACGCAAGCAGGTGGCTAGATGAGCCATGAAAGGAGTACCAGGTGTAATACAGTTGGAGTCAAAGTGCTCCTTCTTCTCGGGCAATTGATGTTGTTGACCGATAGCTATAATAGACATGTTAATGGCCTGCATAATTCGAATAGCCAACTGCGCCACTGTACCTGCCAATTCTTTGGCTACCCTGTCAGCAGCTTCATGTTCAATCTGTGCCAATTGCGAGGCACGGAAACGACGGGAACGTTGCTGATTCATCTTGGCACGAGGAGCAACACCATCTACATGGTAAAAACGATGAGACAAGCGTATACTAACAAGAAGATAGTTCAAACCTACCGATAGCCATGTAAAGAAGCTTTCTGGGACGAACCATGTCTACAATGCGATCCATGTACTCAAAAATCGCAATCATCATATCATCTTCTGTTGCAGGAGCAGGCTACATTTATGACCAGGTTTGTATCAATGCCACATCATCCACTCATTCAAACACGCATACCTTATTCTCAGGATGACAACAGGGATGAATAATACCATTCATATCCAGATACAAGTTGTCGTATTCCTCTCCATTTGGGTTAGGCTTGGTAGTGTCTACAGGCAAAGCAATTCCATTGACAATCTTGGGGTGCTCTTCAATAACTGTGGTAACCACTTTTGGGAATTTATCCGATAGCCATCTAGCATGCCATGTTATGAGTCAGTTTATACAACTCTTTGAGGCCTTTACTTACCTAAAGAAAGCGGGAACACCCATAGTTTACAAATTTATGTTTGGTAAAAGGGAGAAATGTGTTGTAATCGAACTAAAGTTATAGCCTCACTTTTAACTTTTTCCTGTATCTCCACATCGTCACAAAAGCAGTCGTTGTGGATCAAGCAACTATGCTCTCTCATGTGTCAAATCAAGCAGCATCCATGTCTTGGGTTCATTACAAATGGATGGAAATACAGTATAGAACCGCACCATCATGCGATGCAACTTCATGCTCATTATTAGTAATAAATTAGCCCTTCAAGATGGATTTCTGCTACAGCAATGACATTAAATGATTACTTTATTAATGCTAGATACTAGTTCATATGTGGATGATGAGAGTGAGTGGCAAGAATTGAATATTTGTTAAACTTGAGACTTGGCTTTGCGACCATTGTTACCATCAGAAACCGAAGCAATGACTTCAGCCATGCGAGATAGAACCTCATCTTGTTCTCCAATGGCATCTCGTAACTTGGAATTGGTATTCTCTTGATGAATGGCATTGATG
Source organism: Mucor velutinosus (assembly GCF_035048745.1). Lineage (NCBI taxonomy): Eukaryota > Fungi > Mucoromycota > Mucoromycetes > Mucorales > Mucoraceae > Mucor > Mucor velutinosus. Next base: position 3,806,570 of record NW_027041905.1, on the reverse strand, counting down.
CTCTCGCGAGAAGCGGGAGGCAAGCGTTCATTTTCAATATCAGATCTACGAGCTTCCTCAAAGGTAGTGATAGCTAAACGTGTGTAATTGCTTAGGATACTGATGCTAAGAAAGTTGAACAAGTGCGTCTTACCTTTTCGAATGCCTTCTGAACCAAGACCCAATGTACCTGTAGGCAACTTACCATCACCAGACAAGTTTTTGAGCTCCATAACCAACTCTGAATTCTCACGCAAGACAGAGAAAGTGCGAGACATCTTGCCAATAGCCATGATTTTGTTTCGAATGATTTGGCGTCTTTGCTCTGATGCCATGTCAGCATTGTCGGGAACAACACCGACAGGAGGTTCCGTGGCTTTCTGTTCAGGAGTAGCAGCCAGTTCTTCTTGAGAGCAAATGTTCAAAAGAGCCAGCAGCATGGAAGTAACTGTAGTGCTTTATGTAAGTACGATACACTCCATACAAGCCAGAAAAGAGGGCCTTACTTTTCTCGCCAACAAAAGGTAAACTCCAATTAAAGACGTTCATAAAGTTTGGCAACCAGTATGGGTGTGGACTCGAGTTGAACTGACGAATATTGAGCACACTTTTATCATAACGCAATACAGCAGCCTTGTTGTTGTATACATCGATATAGTTGGGTGCTGAGAAAATGGTCATGAGTGCTGGGAATCCAGTTGTCTTGCTCTTGCGATACATGCGATAACTACATTTGTACATGTTAGTATGGAAGAAACCCATGGTATCCCATTCTCTCGGTATCAAAGCAGAATTGCACACACACAAACACGCTTCTTTCTCTGCTGTCATGAACACCAAGATGATCACGTCAACCACCCGATTTTCGTGCTGGATAAGCTTACCCATTGGCTTGTGCTTCATGAGCACGAATGACTGATAGTAAATTGTTCTTGTCTAAGAAACTGCATGCGGCGCGGTAACTGTGTAATAGCCCGATCAGAGTCAGGATGGTATGTTTCATGTAGAGTTTAGTATGCAATGTTCAGACTGAACACCCACATCAAAGCTCTTGACTTACCTGTAAAAGTATGAGCATCCACGGATATGATTATGCTCAAATTTTGGTCCTATATCAGAATCAAATTCTTCATATGGATCAGACCAAAGCAAATCACACATCAATCCACTAGTCGGGATTTCTCTGAATCTGTCAATCTAACACCATGGAAAAGTTTTGTTGGTGTGCTCGTTGCGATATGAGATGGTTTGGCCTTACCTCTTCAATGTCTTTGAGTGTCTTTAGTTCAGGCGAAAGACCACCGTGAACACATAAAAACTGATCATTGACGACAGCAGCTAAAGGGAGGCTGTCGAAGCATTCCATGACAACATCATATACCTCGTCGGAATACTTTGTTTGACCTGTGTGAAATTTTGTTAGATTTTGCGAGCTGCATGCGTTTTATACTTACATTCTAATTTGAATGTGAAGTAGTCGGTCAAATGACGGCATTCATGGTTACCGCGCAGCAAGAAAAAGGTGTCTGGATACCATAGCTTATATGCCCAGAGATAAAGCACGCACTACAGTAAAGGGCTGTGTTAGATATGGTGATCCGATAGAGTGCTTAGTAATACCTTACTTCAATTGAGAAATAGCCTCTGTCTACATAATCACCCAAAAAGAGATACCGAGTATCTGCAGGATCACCGCCTACTTCCAGTAACTTGAGAAGATCGTAATACTGTCCGTGCACATCACCACAAATAGTAATGGGAGCAGGAATACGCAATAAGTTGGGCTCTTTACTCAACAGATTCTTTGTGCGATTCAAGATCTGAAGTGCTTGTTTGTCTGTTAGACGACCTTCTCTACGCAAATGCTCTCTCAAGAATGCTAAATCAGGCAATTCTGAACGCTCCTTGGACCACAATTCATCGTCTGTAGGTTTCTTAAAAGCAGGTGGATCTACCTCTATAGTGCAATGTTACACATGTTGCTCTGTTTGCAATGACAGTGAAGATACATTACTTGTGTAAATACGTTCTTTGGTACTGACGACAGTGCCATCCTCCATTGTGTGCATGGAAAAGTCAATGGCAGGCCCATCTTTTGTAATAGCAATATCAGACATGGTTTCTCTTGGTTTGTGAAAAAAAAAAAGCAAAGAAGAAGAAAGAACCGAGTTTTAAGACATCAAACACACACACATACAGACATGTAAAAGCCTTGACGAATCCCGCTTTGGATTTTAGCTTCTGGCCCAGTAAGCTTGATTTCGAGTCGAGTGAGACATTTTGGCATAAAACGATCATTGAGTTAAAGTACCGTTTCAAATAGAGTGTATTTCTGATTTGCACAACAGAATAGAAATCAAGCCACCATGTGCTTTTCATGTGAGAATTCCAAATATGAATTAGGTGTACCTGATTTGAATTCTCTCTTGTTTTTCTCTCTCTTCATACACTCATCAAGAATGTCTCAGCCATCGACCTCCATCACATACCTTACATTTCAAGGCGTGTTCAAAGCCATCTCTCACATCTTTTTTCGTGAGATAAAAACGACCGACATACAAAATGTGCCTGCTTCAGGACCATGCATCTTTATCGTTGGGCCTCATGCAAATCAGTTTGTCGACGGTGTCGTCTACATGAGTGTAAATCCTCGCCCTTCTTACGCACTGATGGCTGCCGTCTCCTATGACAAGCCATTGATTGGACATGTAGGCAAGATACTCAATGCGATTCCAGTAGTCAGGCCGCAAGACATTGTCAATGTCGGCACAGGCAAGATCAAATACGATCCTGTAAATCAGCCATTGCAACTGCAAGGACAAGATACCAAGTTCATGGAGGAAATAGGCACTCGCGATTTCATTGTATTTGGAAGAAACTACAAGGTGCATGTTTCCAAAGTGCTTTCCGATACATTACTTGAAATCACACATTCCATTCAAGTAGATCAGCAAGTGGTTGGGGACGACTATGTGCCGTTCAAGATTGCACCTCATGTGGATCAAACAGCTGTTTATGATGAAGTGTATAACTACCTCAATCGAAACGAATGTGTTACCATATTCCCTGAAGGTGGGAGTCACGATAGATCAGAAATGCTACCACTTAAAGGTGAGCTGCTCTACCATTGACATGTGTAAATGCTAACAAACACAAAAGCTGGCTTTGCCGTTATGGCGCTCGGTGCTGCTGCTGCGAACCCTGCGTTGGACATCAAAATCGTGCCAGTTGGTAAGTAGAGGCAGTGCGCATCCTGCAATAATATATACCAATCCACCTCTTTAGGTCTTAATTATTTCCATCCTGATCGCTTCAGGTCTCGTGCTGTCGTCTCGTTTGGACAGCCAATGACGATTGATAAAGCAGATGTTGCAAAGTACAAATTGGGCGGCAAAGACAAGCGTGAAGCAGTGACCAAATTACTGGATCAGAGCGATGAAGCGTTCAAAACGGTGACAGTCAATGCACCCGACTACGATACATTGATGGTGGTGCAAGCTGCCAGGCGTCTCTATGTACCTAAATCAAACGCAAAGCCATCCATTGAGCAGGTAGTGAAACTGAACAGACATTTTGTATCGTTATGGGCCAAGTTGAAGGGAGATCCTAGCTTGGAGGCGATTGTCAAGAAAGTCAAGTATTACAACAACATGCTGACCTTTTTCGGCATCAGAGACTATCAAGTGGATAAACTGAATATTACGCCTGTCAAAGCAGCATACCAATTGATCAAGCGGATTACAAAATTAGTCGCCATGGCTGGATTGGGTGCTCCTGCGTAAAGTATCTCGAATGGCATGTATTACACTTTATCTAATAGGCGGAACTATAGGTTGATATCAAACTTACCGTTGATCTGGATTACCAGCTACATCAGCAAAAAGAAACAAAAACGTAATAGAAAGAATGCGATTAACATACACTCAAAAAACTGACATCTTTCCTGTACATTTGTCAGAGGCATTGGCAGGATCTTCAGTCAAGATTGCTGGAAAAGACGTGCTTGCCACATGGAAGGTCATTGTAGCTGCCTTTGCTGCACCTGCTCTGTATGGTGTCTATGCCCTGTTTTATCTTGCGTACCTGTTGAAGCACAAGCCAAACCTGTCTCTCAACGCCAAACTCACGAGAGCTGGTCTCATCTGGGCCATTCAACCCATTTTACACTATTTATTGATGCGTTTAGGTGATACAGGCTTGGACATTTACAAGTAAGTGTACTTGAGGACACCAATGTGCAACGTTATTCACATGAGGTTGGGTAGATCTATCAAGCCTTTGTTTTTGGCTATTCGCAATCCAGAAGCAGGAGAGATCATTCGCTCCATGCGAAAGGACCTGTCAAAAGACATCACTGAATTTATCAACTTGCATGCACCAGAACTCGGCATCGATGGCAACGGCAGTAGCAGCAGCTCTGTTGCCCCTAGCACCACCAGCAGCAGCAGCAACCACAGCAGCGCCAACATCACACAAGTCAGTCGTTCGAACAGCGACACCAACCTGATGGACCAGAGAAACAGTACAAGCAGCTCAACCTCATTTTTGGAAGCATCCTTCAGCACAACAACAGACGACATGCCTGAATCCTATCTCGTGTCGTCCAGAGACGAAAGCTTCCTGGAATACTCTTCAACAGACGAACTAAATGAGTCAAAATACCATGTAGAAAGCATCGTTTTGAATGAAGAAGACGGCGGCGATGAACAATCATCCGCTTTATCTCAAATTTAACAACTTTTTATAATAACAATACATTTATTACACTCTATTTAGAGAGGAACATGTTTAATATTTACAATTTTCCACTCTTTCTAAACAGGATTTGCAAATCATCCAGCTTTCTGTTCTTGGCTTGCTCTCTTGACATATACAATTCATTAACCAGGACATGCTTTCGATTTTGAATCTCCAGGATGCGTTCTTCCACACTGTCTCGCATGACAAATCTAGTCACCACAACTTCATTCAATTGACCCAGACGATGCACTCGATCAATGGCTTGGGATTCAATCGCAAAGTTCCACCAGGGATCCATCATTACTACTCGACTGGCACATGTCAAGTTTAGCCCCACGCCACCCGCTCTCAAGCTAATCAACAAGACATCTGCTTGACCATCTTCTCGCGCAAAGTCGGCAAGCACCTTTTCTCTCTTTGACTGAGGCATTGATCCATCCAGTCGTGTAAAATGAATGCCTTCTCGATTGAGTGAGTCGCCTATCAGATCCAGGAAACTGGTGAATTGAGAAAAGACTACCGTTTTATGATTCTCTTTTTTGTTTTGTCGTAAATGTCGAATCAAGGCACTCATCTTGGTCGACGCCTTGTATCCACCCACTGCTTTTTGTATATCATATTTCACTGTGCTTTTGGAAGCAAGCGGTGTGGACATGTCGTTGTCGCCGGTGCCTTGGCTTTCAAACTCTGGCGAAGGAGTTTTTTGTTGCGCGAATTCTAGTAATTGGCTTTGCAGAATAGGACCATGTCTGCACACTGGACATTCGCCCGGTAGCCCTTCGTCTTCCTTTTTCTATCAGCGGTACATCAGCATGGCGTTTCTACTAAAGCAATAAAAGGATCTACCTGAAAGTAATCCATCACACAAGGTCTACAGGCAAAATGCATGCAGGGCAAGCAAATCATGGAGTCGACAGTTTCAAAGCAAATTTGACATTCATCTGACATGGGCGTATCGTCGCTCGGTGTCTCTACTGCAGACGATTCATTGTCGTTGGATGATGACGATACATTTGATTTTCGCTCCATGGCCAGCATATTTTGTAGCACGTTCAATCCATAATTGCTATTACCTTGCGATGACATTTGACTTAGACTATCGCTGCTTTTGGTTTCGATTAGCCTTTCCAACGATATTTTTCCGCCTTCTTGAGATGCCCTAATGCCTTCTTGCACAGCTTCCTTGCTTTGTAGTGCCAGATAGGGATGACAACAGGTCTGCCGTAATCGTGTCAATAACTGGAAAATAGAGGCATAATTGCTCCCCACTCGACCCGCTTCACAATAGTAGGAAAACTTTGTGTGAGAATCGTTGTAAATAGCATCATAAATGTCTTGTTCATGCGCATTGAATGAGAGGTACTCAATGTTGATTGTTTTTGGAGGCAACGGCACCATAGGCTGGCCTTTGTGATCACGCATTGCTTTGGTGCGACGCAGAACAATAGGTTCCAACACTGTTTGTACAGCGGATAGCGCACTGGGGTCTTGCTTTTCAAAAGGAATTGTGATAAATGTCTTCCAAAATGTGCTGTTGGCCCAAGGTTCATAATGGAGATATCGCACAAGTGCGAAAAGGTCATCCAGCTTGTTTTGGATAGGTGTGCCAGTGAGTGCCCAGCGTCGCTTTGCCCTGATATCGCGGCATGCTTGTGATGTTCGAGTGGCTTTGTTTTTGATCTGATGTGCTTCATCCAGGACAACTCGCCAATACGAGATACTGAAAATTACTGAATCATGCGATTTCTTTTCCTGTGTTTTGTTCCATTCGGACACAATGGTGCCATATGTTGTGATCAAGACATCAGGCGCAGTGCCATCCCAATTACAGAGTCGACTGATAGATGTACCCGTGCGCACATCGCCGTAGAATATCTCCACTGTAATCGTGTTTGGTTTAGATCCTCGTATAATCTCATCTCGCCATTGAGCTAGTAGCGACACAGGACAAACGATGAGCGTTGTAGGCGAAGAGTGTGCCTTTTTGCCAAATATGGTGGATTTTTGTGATTTGTCGGGTGTGTATCGATTGGAGTGGATCAAACTGAGCATCTCAATGGTCTTTCCAAGGCCCATTTCTGTACAGTGAATACACCTTGAGTAAGGTGAGCAAATTTCATTGTGAGATTCAACCTACCATCAGCTAAAATACCACCTCGTTCTTGCTTGTTGGATTCAGGAAACTCTAAACTAAGCTCGCCTATGTCAATTGCATTGTTGAGCATATTGAACTTGTAAAGCTCCTCGCAGCAAACAACCTACCACTGTATGGACTAAAGTAAAAGAATCTGTGCTCATCAACGAAATCTCCAGGCAAAGTGTATTCCTCCCATAGTGGATGCATTGCACGCATATCCAAATCTCCGTCATCATGCTCGTAGGATTCCTTGTTAAACATCCATGCAAGCGCCTACAATAGTCCCGTCAGAATTTTGTCTACACCGTACGCTGTATACATACTCTCTTTTGGTATTCCTTCAGTTCGAGCGCCATTGTGCTTGGTGTATCCGCAGGTTTAATTTGAGAATCAAACATCTGAGCCTTCTCGTAGATGGTATCCAGTTGATCGTCGGTGATGGCCTTCTTCTCCTCCCCATCATCGCCTTCCAACGCTTGGTCCTGCGAGGAGGGGTCAATCTTAGTTTCATTAACATCAGCCGCCGCCACTGACTGTATCAATGCATCCCAGGGCTCATCACTGCCTGCCACATTCATCTTTTGGATTGCTGATCTAACTGGTTTTAATCCGAGATTTCTAAACATTTGCAGCAAGGCCATCTTTCTTGCTGCGGGTATCTCATGTCGATGCATTGATTTGTCTTTTCTTTTCGCTTGCTGTATGCCGTTGGATATAAACGAAGCACTGTGCATACCCGTTGCAGTGATATAACAGCGAATGGTCAATAGTATGTCTTCGCCAATCTTGAGGATAGGTGAACAATACACGACGTCTCCCTCAAACTGACAAATATCTTGATCCAATAATACTGATACATAGTTAGCTACATCTCTCGGTAGTCGTCCAACTTCTCTTCCATCATGCGCAAATCGAACAATTCTGTTAGCATTGGACGCTGTTCCTACTCTGTCTCTCACAATCGTTATCGAATCACCTTCATTGACTGGGCTTCGTCCTTTGACCAACGACCAACCTAACTCCAGCTGTTTAGTATGCCCGTAGTCCAAAAGAACAGAAAACACTCACCAGTGATTACCATATCTCCAATATAGTACCTTAAGTTGGATGTATCCATGGATGAAGCTGTAGGTGTTATCAATGTTGCTCCTGATGAGGATGTTGCTGTTACTGAAGGTTGTGTTGGTGTTTGCTGCGGTTCAGTAAAGTACAAGTTTACAGCGACTTCCACATCGTTGTTGGAGCGATGCAATAAATTTTCAATCGTCTGTACTGGTATATCACCTAGAATTGTCTTCAGCGAGGCAATGGAAGCTTGGTCTCTGGGCCGTTTGTTGGACATGAGGATCAAGTTGCAAATGTATTTGTTTGACACAAACTTCCTCACTTTAACATTTTTTTGAATGAACGCGTGAGCTGTTGTACGCGATGTTTCGAGTTGCCTATTCTCCATGCATTGATTCTCAGATCAGAGCAAATGAAAAACAAGATAGAGACTCACAGCGGATAGTTGTCTTTGCATTCCATTCCAGTTACTATTCTTTACAGTTGAAAGTTTTTTTTTTTTTTACAAGTAGTTTTCCAAAGCAGGCTGCAATGAAAATGATACATAGTATTTGTATTTGCGCAACCATACTATCTCAAACAACATCAGCAATCATGTCGATCTCCACTTCGCATTTTTGTATAGGATACCTAAAGTTTTTGCACATTTGATGGCAATTATCAGCAGAAGTGACAACTTGAGGTCTCTACATGCGGACTTGGTTCACTTGTACTGCTGGTCTGGGGAGACCATACTGACATTGTTTTTTAATAGATTTAAGAATTCTGTAAGGTTTCATTCTAATAATCATAGTATTATTTTTGCTCAGCGATAAAGAACCGGCATTATTGTTACCAATATTTACCAAAAAGCTGTGGAAAGTCTTCTGCCAAGACCAACGGCACAAAAGACAACTACCTTATCTTACTGAATATGAGTAATAGAAGACACTCTATAGCTTTAATCTTCACAGTCGTATTTATGACAATAATGTATATGCAGACGGAATAAAATGCAAATATGCCTTAGAGCAACACTAGCTGTTTCTTTACAGCTAGTGTGTCTATGTGTGTGGAGGTATACGAAGAATTAAATCCAATGAGTTCACTACATGTATATATCGCATGCAGACCAAAAACTTATCAAACATGAGATGTCTCGCTCGCAATAGTGCGTGATTTCAACGTCAAGTAAACATATAAAAAGCTCTATAGTTAGCATGCTCGAGTAAGCGTAGATCACATAACATGTCAATCATCCATTCCACATTCTGTCGTGTATCTTGCATCAAATGTAAAAAAGCATGCACATGTATACTATATTATTGCAGAAGAGTCAACGAAGAAGAAAAAAGCGCATCGTTACAGACCATAGGACGCAATTTCTTGGTTGAAACGCACATATTGTGTTGTTAGGCTTTTGCACATAATACCTAACGTGTTGTTTGATCCGAAACTAACTCTTTCATAGTGGTATCCGTAATAGAAATAGGTATAAATTTTCCTTTCTTTCATCTGATACAACTTGTTGTGAAGACCATTCGATACAGAGCTTCGATAATAAGCAGCAAAATCATTGGATAAAATTTCGAACTTCGGTGACGGAGTTTTGGTTGATTTTAAACCCAGTCCTTGTCCTTTAAACGATGGTGCAATTGAAATTTGCGTAGGTAGCATGGTTGTTGAGAAAAGGGAGATTTTAGAAAATGGTTCATTTTGAATAGGTGCTGCTAGTAAAACTTTTTAAATTACTATATGAATGTTGGATGTATGTGTAGTGAAAGTTGTAGAGGGTACATTTTTTGACTAGGACATGTTTGATGTGAGGTTATGGAAAGTGATGCCAATGAGTAATGACGGAAAATGTTCCAAATTGCAGTGAAATCGGGTTTAATGGATTTCGCAAAAAAAAATAAAGCAAAGGTAAAATACAATAAAAGTCAACTGTATTTTATTTGTGTGAGAAATGAACTGAAGATCCTGGAATTGAGTTAAAAAAAGAAGAGTATTTATACATTTGCAACTAGCTTGTATGATTAGTGATGATAGAGGGCAATAGGTTCCGCTATTGCGATATCTGGCAAATGTTGTTGATGTTTGATTTAAAGTGGTAATCAATGCAAGAGCATTGGCCATAAGGGTCGATTTGAGTAACCTTGAGGGGCTTGGGTGAGCTATCGTCATAGCACGATTTAATGTAACCTTGATGGTTTAAAGTGTTATGTTTGTTATTGAAGTATGGAATCCTTTATCTGGGATATTGTGCAGCTATGGCAGCAGGGCATAGTTGTCATATTTGAATATGCTTGTTATTGGTCTGATTCTATTTGGATAAAGATAATATCTCTCTTATTACGACCATCATGGGTGTGATTGAATACACTGTGATCAGGAGTGATTCATTCACGCGATGTGCGATATAAGCATGCATCTTTATTTTAGTATTTTTAAATGGTTTTTTGATGTACATTTGAGCGCTTTCATTAATAGATCCAAATAGCATGAATTTGAATGAGTGCTATTTGATGAACTTTGGTTTTCAATTAAGTTGCGTTTGAGTGGCTATTTCATTACACAAATGACCGATTTTCAAAGGGCCATATCTCTGAATTTTACTAAGTGAACGAGAGCTTCAAACTTAGTAGCTTCTGTTTTTTTTCAATTCTCTATACGATGGCATGGTTATTATAGATAAATAAAAAAAAAGTTGAATATCCCCTGCTTGTAGCTCATAAAATATATGATTTTGAGCAAATTTATGAAGAGAACGTACAACCGGTACTTAAAACTTTTATATCATAATGGATATAACATAGAGCTATCGAATGGTCTTTGTTTTGTGCAAATCCAGTGAGTATTTGTCGAGATATGGTCAAAAAAAGAGTATCATGCAAAATCATGGATTTTTCTTCAAAATCTACGTGTGATAGCAAGCAAAAAAATTGGGTGACCTTTTTTTGGCCAGAACAATATTGTCAATACTTCATGATAAAGTTATGCCAGAGCTTCAAGCAATAGCTCATTCGATAGGAAATTTTTTTGTTTACAATGTTTAGTAATGCTTAACAAAATGTTTTGATGACAGATACTGATTAATCTTTTGAAAACAGTCAAAAAATGGCAAGATGTATCTCATTAAATATCAGGTGAACAATGTACACCAGAGAGTGGATATGGGTACCATTGTGTTCTCCTTTGAATTCTCTACAAGCTTCATATACGTTTGAAGAGATGGTTACTACCAAGAAACGCGTAATTTTAAGGTCGATAGATTTCGGAATCCCATGAATCATCATTCAGAACAATAGAAATTGAATCTCCGTTGAGCTTCCACATATGTACACCACACAAGTACGAATTTGGCCAAGCACTTTAAAAACCGGAGCGTACGAAAAGGGCCATATTAACCTGCTGGTTTCAAGTTATCAATAGATACTTGACATGATGGAGAATCTTGCTTTCAAGGTTAGATAGCTGTAGCTTGCTTTTTTCAATAATAATAAGATTTGCAATTTAAAGCATGCATATTCCCCTGCTTAAAAATAGCATCTCCAATGTTGATTATCTCATGAAGTATGCATTTCCAATATAATGTTCCCACTAAGAACTTGCTCCAATATCATTATTCTACAACATATTTAATTTTGACGAGATTCTAATTTTTTTTACCTATGAGGACCTGGATGTACAAAATGTTTTTTAATTTTGAGGTTTTCAACTTTTGGACGATCGAAAATCGATTTTCTAAATATTGATGTTAGAGCATTGAGACTAGCATGTCCCTATACCAGTTTTTTGCCCTCTAAACGATGGTGCAATTGAAATTTGCGTAAATAGCGTGGTTGTTGAGAAAAGGGAGATTCTAGAAAATAGTTAATTTTGAATAGATGCTGCTAGTAAAACTGTTGTGCCAGAAGGGCTACAACTGTCTATAAAGATTAAGGTATTCTTGATGGGTAGATATGTCTGTGTTGTGCAACAACATGGACAAGCTATGATAAGTGAAGTGCATCTCAGCTATCTAAATACTGAGGTTCACCAGATGTGATAAGCGTTGTACAAGATAAATTGCTACTTTGGCATTCAGAACTTAGTATAAATAGAATAACTCTTGTCTTCATCAATAAATCATTAGTTTTTGTGTCTGATCTTATTCAAATAAGTCTTTTCTTGTTTTTATAATATTGAACATTTTTTATAAGCTACAAATAATAATCCTTTTATTCTTTGTGCTTAACAAAAACTTTTTAAATTACTATATGAATGTTGGATGTATGTGTAGTGAAAGTTGTAGAGGGTACTTTGATTGAGTAGGCGCTGTTTCCAAGCTTAGAAAGATAAAAATATAGTAATAAAGAGGATTTCTACAGACACTTGAAAAGGGACGTATAGAAATGACTGTTTAAAATAACGAAATATAGACAGAGTAAATACAATTAGAACTGAATATATTTATTATTTTATTCCAAGATTGAATGGGGATAAAAGCTAGTGTAGATATCAAAGGTATTTATAGTTATTTGACAGTGCCGCAGCAATAGGACCTTGATCTTGAATGCGGGATAGTTGTATAAGCCTTGAACCAGTTAACGAGAATGTGCTGCATAAGAACTCATGAATCACCAGTCAAGGATAAACAACAAAGATGATTTAGGATAGAATGTTCTTCCTAATAGCTTTGACGGAAGAACATTTGTCGGAATTGAAACCCACTTCCAGGGACGAAAGGCCATAGGCTACCACTCTCCAGGAACCAGGATATAGACTAGCCATTTGATGGCACCACTCATGTTCCTTCGTGCTGCTTGAATACAGACCTCTCACTTCTACTATGCATCTCTGCTCATTCTCAGATCCTCTTATGTAATATACAACGCCTAATACATTTGCCTCTCAGAGATGATCTATATCCTAAACACAAGAGGATCATCAGTAAACAAAAGCTTTGAAGCAACACCAAGACACTCTAGCAGATGGTTGCGGCTAGCGTGAGGAGCACCACAGCGACATCGAACTGGCCTAGCAGGTAGCCATCCCATGCGCCAACGGAGAATACGACTACGGTCAAACACAGACATTGGAAGATACAGGATGGGATCAACCATGAGTGAAGGACGACAAGCAGAGAGGAGAACAGGAGGAGAAACCGGAGGAGCAGGATGTAACCGACGTTGGAGGGAATCAAGACGATACACCTTGATCTTGTCAGCAAGACCACGACGATCCAAAGCAAGAGAATTATCAGCACCACCACCAGCAAAAGTAGGATTCCAGATTGGATTTTTGACGGCCAACTTGTTCAAACGATGCTTGAAGGACACAAGAGAGGGAGCCAGAACCATAAGGAGAGTACCACCAGGCAATTGCGTATGCACCCGCCAGAGCATTTTACTAGTCAGAATATCAACACGTTCCTCCATAGTTGGAAGATTGGTTAAATGTCGAAAAACCACGACGGAAGAGGTACGATGGCCACCAAAGGCCAGACGAAGACACTGATTTTGAGCTTTTTCCAAAAGCTTTAAATGACGTTTCAAGAACCAGGAAATAGACAGACCAAACTCAAGTTTGGGCCGAATAAAGGCCGCATACAGTTTAGCAGATAGGAGCTTGGAGAAACCAGCAGAATGAAGGCCAAGAGATTGCAAACCACGCATAGCACCTAACGCTGATTGACTATTTCTAGTCAATAAGAGATCGGTGTCCAAGCTACCCTTCACATTGAACGGCAAACCAAGGTAGGTAAAAGAGTGAGCAGTAGGTATAGCTTGACCATAGAGAGACAGAGAAACACCAGCACCAAGACCAGGAGAGACACCAGTAGCACCACCACCAACACCAGCATTGAGGACGACAGATTTCAGAGGGTTCCACCGAAAACCCAGAGACACAGAATGAGCTTCCACACGAGCAAGTAACAAAGGCATAGACTCGGCAGTTCCAATTAGCACCACATCATCAGCATACATCAAACTATTGATCTAAAGACCGTTATACAAACGAGGAGGACGCTCCACCACCCGAGGGCTAAATGGAGCACGCAACACCGCAGGCAGAGAGTTGATGTACACGGAGTAAAGAAAAGGACTCAAAATGGAGCCCTGCAACACACCAGTACCAGGCCAGAAACCATCAGAAACAGCACCAGACACCAAGACCTGAACAGACACTTCATCAAACAAATGCTGAAGGAGACCAAGCATCGCATCTGATACATACGTTTCGAGAGCACGCCAAATGACAGCTCTGTCAACCGTATCGTATGCAGATTTGATATCCAGAAAAGCCAAAACAGGAGGAGAACCATAATCAAGAGTATGGTGAAGACAGAGTTCATGTAGACAGAGCGCCTGATCAGGAGCACCACGACGCTCACGAAAACCACCTTGCACCACATCCAACGCAGGAGCAGAAGACACCAAAGGATCATAGAGGCATCGTTCCAACAACTTTCGAAACACAGAAGTCAAAGAGATGGGTCTATGATTACCAGGATCAAGAGGATCACCCTTCTTGTAAATTGGCACCACCTGTGCTAATCGCCAAGAAGCAGGAGTACGAGACCAACGCCAGCACAGCTGAAACAACAGGTAAAGTACAGGCACCAGAGATTCACGGATGGGAAGGAGCATTTCCGCACGGATATGGTCCCCACCAGGAGCACGCCGCCTGGCCAAACGCTTTCTTAAGTAGTAGTCAACATCATCGGCATCAAACGGACATTCATCCACAGAATGAGGCACAGGAGGAGTAGGAGGAGCATTAGGCCGGTTTGGAAGCAGGGAATCACCAGCATAGATACCACGAAGGTGTTGGGCCATAGTAGAAGCAGCAGCAACAGGACCTTCAGGGTGGGAGAAAGGAGCACTGAGACTACGACCACGGATAATCCGCTTGAGCGTACCAGTAGTATCACCTAAAGGCTGTGTAGCCATCTTGGTACAAAACTGTTTCCAGCTTTGACGACGCCGACGACGAATAGCCTTTTGAAATGCCTTCTTAGCAGCAAGATATTCACCCCAGCGTTTACATTGTTCGAAGGGGTTAGGAGAACGAAGCCAGCGGGTATGGAGATGCTCACGAAGGTCAAAGGCAGCTTGCAAATCAGAGGTCCAAAACCAAGCATTACCAGGAGGCTTTGGTAAGCGACGACCCACAGACTCTGTCAAGGACGAATGAATACAATCAGTGAGAGTATTACCTAATGCATCAAAGTCAGGACAGGCAGTAGAGGGCAACAGAGACACCAGGTCATCGTGAAAGGGAGCAATACGATTTGCAAACAGAGGAGCATAGGAGCAACTTGGGTCCTCCAACTTTGATAGATTCCACATCCACCGCGGGTGATCCACACGAACAGGAGGGGGAGAATCAAAGGCAAAGGACAGCGACACAGGATGATGATCAGAGTTGATACTCATATTAGAGTGTACGATCAAGGAAGGATGCAAGAGGTCATGGGTACCAATGAACAAGTCAATGATTCTACCAGCAGCGTAGGAGATGTATGACATTGGATCATTCACAGGTTCACCATCATCCGTACAGTCACTATCATCACTAGAATCAGAGAGCAGATCAGAATTATCAGCCGTAACACCAGACACAGCACCACCATCGAGGGAGACACCAATACCAGGACCACGACCAGAGACACCAGAAGCACCAAGAACACCACTACCACCAGAGTCATCAAAAGAGCCACCACCAGAGACAACACCAGAGACGACACCAGAACCAGCAGCAGCACCATCAGGGACACCAACAGGAGCACCAACAACACCAGAAGCACTAGCACTTGACGACACATTCGCATCATCGTGATGGACAATACGACGACGACGTTGTTTGACAAGTGTAGGCTCACCAAAAGCAAAAGAAGCATTCCAACAATAGAGACCAGTATCAAGCAGCCACTCATATAGAAGAGTACCTCTAGTAGTAGTCTTAGTATCACCCAATAAACGAGCATGGCGAGCATTGAGATCACCACATATGATTGTGTTTGTTTGGGAGGGACTAGGATGGAGAGGCAGATCACGGAGTACAGCTAGTGCATCAGAGTCAGAAAAAGAAGCAGTAGGAGGCAAATAGACACAGTGAATCAAAGTGGATGCAACCTGACAGGATAATACTACATAAGGAGAGACAGAAGGAATATGTGTAACAGGGTAAGGAAAATCAGGATTGACCAGCAACGAGATTCCCATTTGACCACGACGCATGTTGGGGACAGGCAAACCATAGGTATGGAATTGCTGCCACGAAGTAGGGAGATGGAGAGGAGGAAGAAGCCATGTTTCGGTTATAAAGATGAGAGAGGACAAAGGAAGGGATTGGGTAACAGTATTAATTGTCATGCGATCAAGACAATTAGCATTCCAGATGGTTATAGTGATATCGCGAGAGTCACTCATTACTGAGGTGCCTCTGGTTTATCACCACCAGGAAGGGAAGCAGAAACAGTTGAACCAGTATCATTAGCAGCATCAGTCATGGTAACATTCTCATTATCCGTCTCAAAGACACCACCAGCACCAGAGTCACCACCAGAACCAGAGCCATCAGAACCAGAGCCAGAATCACCAGAAACAGAATCACCAGACACCACACCATTAATCGTAAAAGAACCATTAGACTTGAACTCACGCAATTGATCATTAGAGATCCATTTCTTGTGGAAAAAGTCAGTAGCAACAGCAATCGAAATAGGACGACGACCAGCATGCTGGTACAAGTATTGAAGACCACGCAGAAGACGACCCTGATGAACCTGGATAGCCTTCTCCACACGCTCAGCTTCAGTAAGGGAAACAAGACGAGGATCCTCCAGAATTGTTGGATCACGAGGATCAAAAGCATCAATGGGGAGAACCTTAGCCTTGGCAAGAGTATCAAGTAGCTCCTTGGCATATTCATGATGAACCAAAAGGGCAACAGCCTTGGGAGCAGGGTAGTGGATATCCAAAACACGCCAGTTTTGGACTTTCAAGGTATGCAATTGTTCACGAACAGCCTTGTAAGACTTACGATGACGACTACGAAAGTAGATGTATCGATAGCCTTGCTCATATTGCTCAGGATAGTCAGAAAAGAAGCGGGCGGCAGCCTCAACCTTTTGAGGGGAAGGCTTTGACTTGGATTTTTGCTTGCTTTTCTTACCTTTTTTAGCAGCTGCCAAAAAGTTATAGGTAGGAGTAGGAGTAGTGGAGGCAACACGAGTGGAAGAAGCAGCTGCTGTAGCAGGAAGAGAAGCATACTTGGAAACAGAAGAGTTACCAGCAAAGAATGAACCAGAAGAGACACCAAATGCAGCACCAGAGACACCAGGGACACCAGAGACACCAGAGACACCAGAAGCACCAGAGTTACCAGAGGCAGCAGCACCAGCAGCACCATCAGATACACCAGAGTCATTAGAGTCACCAGAATCACCAGAAATACCAGAGGCAGAGACACCAGACACATCAGACATAACGGCATCTACAGAGACGTTGTTAAGTCGCTTCACCTCCTCCTGAAGTGTTGCGATCAACTGATGTGCGTCAGACAGAGCAAATTTCAGCTGAGCATTCTCAGCTGTAAGACGTTCAACTTCATTCAACCGATTTTCATAAGCAGCAAATCGAGTATTCATAGCTCGCAATTGAACCTGAAAATCGATTGCCCAGTCAGCAAGAGAAGTAGTTGAAGAAGCAACGGTAGAGGTATCAGAAGGAAGATCAATAATAGTAGTAGTAGCAGTGTTAGAAGAGACAGCAGTAGTATTGATCAAAGGATCAGTAGTGGTATTAGTAGCAGGAATAGCAGCATTTGGTTGTGGCAAAGCTTTTTCGGCATTAATGGGAACCTTAGAACCCTTGGGAATCGGAATTCGAGTGATACGAGAAGCAGGGATCACCTCAGGGGGAGCATTGACATTGGCATTGACAACCGTGGGAGAAGAGATCACGCCCTTTTTGGTCAAAATCCGTTTTTGGGGCATTTCACCGAAAGAGGAAGTTGGGGAAGGCACAAATGGACGTTTCGATTGCGAAACCGTGGGGGTAGGACCAGGAGTAACAGAAGTGAGGTTAGAACTGGTAACGTTAGGCAAAGCAGTGGCACTTGGACACGAAGTAGTGGAACCAGAGGACAAAGTAGTGTTACTGTGCACAGAATTAATGAAAATTAATTGCTTAGCAGGTGTAACTGTAGTACGGGAAGCAATAGAAGGTTCAGAAGCCTTGGCACTGACACGAGATTTCTGTTTTGGGGGAATCTTGATGAGTAATTAAAGAGTTGATGGGAAAAACTGATTTTGCGAAAAAGTATAAAAAGGAATGATGAATATTGCGCGCTGTTCGACTAATGATACTCTGCGGTGCTGGTTTTGTGAAATGTGTAGCGAAATGTGTGGAAGATCTTGCAGTAATAGTTGATCCCGAGACAAAACCAAGTAATTAAAGCTGTTTAAGTTGCTGATGTGTTGCAATAACCTTGATGTAGACAGTATCTCAGCGATTAAATGTATATATAAAGTTATGTACCCAAAAGATTTAAACGTAAGAAAGTTCGATTTATTTCCAATGTGTTGTATAGATTCAAGTATATTTGTCAAAATAAAAAAATGTAAGAATAATCGATTTGAACACCAGTTCAGGAACAGCACTCTAATAGGCTCAGAGTTCAGATACCGCTTCTTGAAATCAGCACCACCACAAAATCCTTTTACCATCGTAACATGCCTCCCTCCTTAAAGTGCTGATATTCATTCAGGGCGTCTTGCTTCTTTTCTTTCCAACCATGATGAGAACAATCCTTCTAATCGTTTAGTCTGCACGTCAGGGACCATGCTTTTTCTTGACGCAAAAGGTATCAGTTGATCGCCATTTACAGCACCATCCAAACGTCTTGAATTAGGACCAGCCAAGTGATAAGTACCAGAGCCATTTATACGCACAACCGTCATGGGACCAATCCACTTATCCGCAAACTTGTTTTCAGGGTATTGATCTTTCATTAGGACTTGTTCCCCAACTCGGTATTGCTTTCGAAACTTCACTGTGTCATCGTATCTTGCTTTCATTCGCTTCTTTCCTTCATTGGAGACTTCTCTTGCTTTGATTCGGTATTCCTTGACAGCAGCATCGATTTCCTCCACCCTTCTATCAATCTCATCGTTGTATTCACCTTCCACATAGTCAATCCTTGGAGCAGACCAATTCCCTGGAGTCCTGATATCATAGCCAAAGAGTAACTTGCCTGGGGTAAAGCCTGTGCCTTCACTCTTCATTGTACGCAACGCCATCAACACCGCAGGCACCTTTTGATCCCAATTTTTGACATCTGGACAGTCATCACGCACGATCTTTGACAGTGCTTGCACCAATGTACCATTCATCTTCTCGCATAGACCATTAGTTTGAGGACGGAACGCAGATGTAGTCAAATGCCTACAATGAATTTGTTGAAGAAACGACTTGACAAACCGAGATGTGAAATTTGAGCCTCTATCCGTTAAAATAAATTGTGGAACACCATAGAACTGCACAACGCAATCGAAGAGAAATGTAGCCGTAGTCTCCTCTGTAATGTCTTTCACCGCCATTGCAACCGGCCAACGAGTAAGGTAATCAATAGCCACCAAAATGTACTTGCAACCTGAATTTGATTCCACCACAGGGCCCACTGCATCACAACCTATCATATAAAATGGTCTTGCTGGCGTAGTAATCGGCTTGGCAAGAACGACTCTCCTTGCTGGTTTCTTTTTTCTAAACTGACATGCCTCACAATGCTTCACTAAGTCTTGAACAGCTGCAAATAACTTGGGAGCAAAATACTGAATTTTGGCCTTGTACCAGGTATTGTTCACTCCAAAATGTCCTTCTTGATGTACTTGCGTCAACACTTCCTTGATATTACCCTCGTGTAGCACCTCTAATGGCTCTCCGTGCTTACTATTCCTTTTTCTGTAGAGCCTTCCTTGTATGATTTGATAGTTCTTGGCCATTGTATCCATCTTCTTGTTAAATTTAGCATTAGAATCCAAGGGGTAAGTCTTGTTCCTGAGTAGATTTGTAATAGCAATGTATGTTGGATAATCCATGGTAACGATAATGAGCTTGCTGTTGTTGTAATGGCTTGATTGTTCTGCTTTAGTTAGTGTAGTAAGTGTGTAGTGTAATGTTTGTTGTAGATAGATAAGTGTATATGTGTGTGTGAGTATGATGTAAGATGTAAATAAATAAATAGTTTCTTTTTTTTTTTTTTTTTTTTTTCTCTTTTTTTTTTGGTATCTTTTTGCTCTTTTCTTCTTTCATCCCAACCACCCTTCCTTTGTTATATCTTTTTCTATATTCTTTTGTTCTTTTTCTCTTTTTTTTTATCTTTTTTTTTTTGTCTGTTTTTTTCTCTTTTTTTTTTTGTATCCTTTTTTTTTGTATTTTGTCACATCCCACCCAACCAACCATTATGTGAATCAAATCTTTAAATCAAACGACTCAAAGTATCTGCTGGATTCTCTCTACCTGGCCTGTATTCAACTCTGTACCGATAACCCATCAAGCATGCTTTCCACCTTTGCAACTTGGGAGAAGGCTTGTCACTGTTGAAGATATACACCAAGGCTGCATGATCCGTCCTGATCACAAAATCCTCACGGCTTGATAGATAATGTCTGAACCGGTTTACCGCCCACACCACTGCTGTAGCCTCCAAATGATTGATTGCATAGTTCTTCTGTGTGCTGTTCAAAGTCTTGGATCCATATGCTATCACCGTTTCATCCTCTTGACCACCATCTGGAGACTGACTCAAAATGCAGGAGAGCCCCACCAACGAAGCATCACAGGTAATGATCTTGACATGAGTACGGATTGGATACGACAAAATCGGTGGAGATATTAACGAGCTTTGCAGGTAGTTGAATGCCTTCCGTTGCGCCTTGCCCCATTCAAACTTGCTTGCCTTCTTCAATAACTTGGTGATTGGCTCTGCCTTACCAGCAAAATTGTCAATGAATCGCCTATAATATCCAACACTGCCCAAGAATGATCTCACTTCGTCCTTGTCTCTTGGTTCCCGCATCTCCATCATCTTCTTGATATTGCTGTCCGTTGGTTGTAACCCCTCGCTGCCTACCTCATGACCCAGATACACCACTTTATCACGACTGAATTGACACTTGGCGAGCTTCAACTTCAAATTAGCCTTGTTACACGCATCAAATATCTTTTGCAAGTGCACCGCATGTTCAGAAGGGCTCCGACTATACACCACATAGTCATCGACGAAGGCATAGACGAATACACCCAAATACTCCTGCAGAATATTATTCATACAGCGCTGATAAGTGCTTGGACTTCCTTGCAAGCCCATGGCCATGACATTGAAGGAAAAAACACCCATTTTCGTAACAAATCCACTGCGTTCAATTGAATTTTCATGTAGAGGTATTTGCCAGAATCCGAAAGCAGCATCTAGGACTGTGTAACATTGATATCCTCCTATAGAATCCAGGATATCATCGATGTGGGGTAGAGGATAGCCATCCTTGACAGTTACAGCATTCAATTTCTGAAAATTTACCACCAGACGCAGTTTTCCATCCTTCTTGGGCACAAAGAACACCGGCGAAGTATACTTACCCGAGCTTGGACGAATGATATCAAGCTCCAACAATGTTTTCAACTCTTCCTTCAAGCATTCCTCCTCATCAACGGTTAAACGATACGGCTTGGATTGGATTGGCTCATCCGAAGTAGTGATAATTTCGTGATACACATTGTTCACTCGTCCCAGCCCAGCATACTCATAGAAAGTATTCAAGTTGCTCCTCACCACATCCTGCACCACACCTGGAACGTCCACAAGCACCTCCTCCAATGTAGCGTGATTCTTCTTGCTGGATTCCCCTTCACTATCCTGCAGAGACACGATGTCCTCATGGTATGAGTTCATCAGGCCTTGATTCCATTGATCACCACCACCAGTAATGTCAACACCATCACCAGAGAAGCCACCTTGATTTTGATCCATCCTGAGAGATACTGTGTACACCGGCACCGTAGATACGTTATCATTGTCAGGACCCTCTTGTAGTAGTTCATCACCATCCTTCATACATGCCACTTCAATAAAACGAGTACCATTACCTGTTGGTATTATGATCAAATTTTCCTTTAAATCAATTTTAATACAATGATTAGTAAACCATGTCCTGCCCAGAAGGCAAACGTCCTTGTCCCGAATGGAGTTGTCAACACAAAAGTGCTCCCTCCTAAGCTTGCCACCAATACGCAATGGGACATTCTTTGCTACCAACGATGTCTCACTCACAGCATCATTGAACCCAGTCAGAGCAAATCGCTTGTTCACCTTTTCCAACTGCAAACCCAATGTGTCAGCGAGTCGCCTACTCATCACAGATATAGCTGCTCCCGTATCAACAGTGGCAATCATCAAGGTGTTACTAATGGATACCATAGTGCGCATAGGCTGGCTACTCATCAGCTTCGTGAGATCAAACGGGTAATCAATCACCGTATCCAGGTCATCCTCCTCGTCAGATGAATAATCGTAGCTGCTATTCTCGATTCTCGATCCATCATTATCAGATAAATCCTCACTACTGTCACTGTAATAAGATGATCCATTATCACTACCATCCTCCTGTTGTTGCGTCAACTCATTGATGACCACTGTAGTTCCACCATTCCTTGGCTTGGCTCGATGAATAGCTACTAAGCTCTCTCTCAATCTACGGCTTGCATTCTTGTCCTTGGCCAAGTACTGCAAGATACTGACACCGGATTCCGAGGGTTGATTCAAAAGCTTCATAATGTCAGGTGGCATCACACGATTGGAGCTTAATGGCTTCTTCTCCCTAATTCGCTTAATCGCCTTGCTCAATGCTATGTTGTCCTCGTGGGTTGGTTGCTGTGAAGTCACTACTGCTGATGGTTGTTGCTGTTGAGATCGATGAGCCAGCGTTGATGGACCTGGATCGCCATTATCCTTGCCCCTCTTGCGTGGATTACCTTGAACACCCTCATCTGACATGGCGCCTCTTCCTCTCTTGACTGCATTCACATCTAGTTCAATTTCTCTATGATCCATAAAATTAGCAGAAAGAGATGTGTCTTTTTGTTTTTTGTGTTTTCTATTGTTTTTGTCTTTTTTCAAGTGTTTTCTTTCATTATCCATCCTCCTGATCTCTACCACATTGATCCCACTATTTGAGTTGTTTGTATTGTTATGGACATCAGCAGCAACTCCTTCTACTGACGGCCCAACTCTTTTCCCGAATTCTCCTTGTTACCATTGTTACCCTCATTGTTGTCCATTTGATTGATGCTTCCCAGCTGATTAGGACCAGCAATGCCACTACCACTGAAACCTGGTTGCTGTCTTCTTCTTGGTGGAGCTGGACACGCTCGAGCAATATGCCCATACTCGCCACAGTTGTAACATGAATCATTAAATGGTCTTGGTTGGTGCTGTTGCTGAAAGTTGCTACGTTGTTGATAATGATTGCCATTTCCTCCCCCACCTTGTTGTTGTATGACCAGGTTATGTTGTGCAATGATGTGTTGCTGTTGCTGAATCAATTCCTTCTGTTCCACACTACTGATCTTGAGTGCCCTCATCTCATTCACCAAGTCAGACAACACCGAGCTGATAGAGGACCCCTCACTGAGATAATCCTTGTTGCTGTTCATCATGCTGTTGTTATCCAATTCAAATGACACCACTTTCTTCTGTGCACCATTGTTGTTGTAAATCACCACTTCCTTTTTCTTGTCATACTTCAACACCAACGCCTCGTGCTCAGCAGCTTCATCCACCAAATCTTCAAATGTAATCTTTTTCCTAGTAGCCAAAACTTTTTCCATTTCATAGCCAATACTTGGAAGAACTGATGCCACAAAAATAGCCTTCTTTGTACCATCGTCGGTTACACCTGCAGCTCTGAACAATTGCCTGAGCCGATTGCTGATTCCCTCAACATCTTCACCCTCCTGTTGTTGCACAGCCTTCAACTCTCTCCACGCCTTCTCATAGATCACCTTCATGAATTTCTTCTTGAACAAATCCTCAAATTGCTGGAAAGACTTCACTTCTTCTTGGATAGAATACCACCAGTCCAAGGCTCTTCCCTTCAGATAACTTCCAGTTATGGCCATGATAGTTTCAATATCTTCCACCTTGTTCACCTTCAGGATCTGGTTCAACTTGATAAGCCAACGTTCAGCCTCATTAGAATCTCGACCATCGAAATCACTAGGACTTGCTATAAACCGCATCCCGTTGCTTGGAATAAGATTATTGATACTTGCACTTTTGCTTGATTCGCCCATGATTGCTTGCTTCTGATGATGATTTTTTGCTTCCCTTTCGAAATGAGTCGCTTTAAATAAAAAAAATTGTACCTTTCGATGTTTTTTCGAGTAGTACTATACAGATGAAATATAAAATGTGTAGCCTCGTGTATGCCACAAAATAACTGCAAAAATGTGTACCCTCGTGTATGCCACAAAGATAAGAAAGAAAAATAGAATAAGATTGCACCAATAACGCAATTTACAAAACGAATTTGATAATACCAACGAGAGTATCAGCTACTGCCAGTGATAGTATGCAAATTCCAAATAGAGATGATATGCTTTCGAGATCTTCGACAGTATCAACTGCTATCAAAATAAATCCAATAAAATGTATCAGCTCCTTTAGATACTCAAGACAAAATGCCTTCTATAAATGTTCCAACGGTGTGCAGAGATGTGGTCTCCTAAGAACAATGCCCAAAGCACGATAAAATATAACTAATCCAAATAACCAAAAATGTATCAAGTATGTTAGATACTCCAAAATCAACTGTATACTACGCTATTTCTATAGATTGGCACGGCAGTGTGTTGTTTTTCAGTAATCTCTATCAGTTATCGATTACAAACAAAAAGTGTCTCGGCGCGACCTCCAATTGATACTCTGCGGTGCTGGTTTTGTGAAATGTGTAGCGAAATGTGTGGAAGATCTTGCAGTAATAGTTGATCCCGAGACAAAACCAAGTAATTAAAGCTGTTTAAGTTGCTGATGTGTTGCAATAACCTTGATGTAGACAGTATCTCAGCGATTAAATGTATATATAAAGTTATGTACCCAAAAGATTTAAACGTAAGAAAGTTCGATTTATTTCCAATGTGTTGTATAGATTCAAGTATATTTGTCAAAATAAAAAAATGTAAGAATAATCGATTTGAACACCAGTTCAGGAACAGCACTCTAATAGGCTCAGAGTTCAGATACCGCTTCTTGAAATCAGCACCACCACAAAATCCTTTTACCATCGTAACACTAACGTCTCTCTTCGGTAGTATAGTGGTGAGTATCCCCGCCTGTCACGCGGGAGACCGGGGTTCAATTCCCCGCCGGAGAGTTTTTGCTCCCACCGTAGATGGTGGTGCGTGTAGACCTCTCAACTTCTGGCCGTATTTGTTTGCATTTCTTTCAGTTGGTATAAATTTGAATTCGATTTGCAAAATAATAGAAGCCATCGTTTATCCCACTGTTGCGAATCGACATCGCAACTACACCTCCTTTTTCTTTTACCACTACTTTTCTACAAATTATCATTAGCATCAATAGTAAATCATCATAATATATAGGTGTATGCTATCAAGCTTTAAATAGGCACTCTTCTAGATGCTGGCTTTTTTGCGATTGCAAGGTTGAGTTTTGCTTTGCCTAGTTTTAATAAGCTTCCTTGCGTTTCAGCCGGGCGTATGGTAAACACGATGTATAATGTTGAGTGTCCTAGTAGCCCAATACACTCATTGCAGGCATTCAAATAGAGGCTGGAAAATAAAATGTTGCCTGATGCTTGCTGTGATCTTTATTCAACAGGTTTGTAAAGTATTCAACAGTACACTATGGAAAACGACTAAAAGATGGGTTGAAACGATTTTGCTTTTGCAGCAGAGATAAATGCAGCGTGAGACCAAGTTAAATCTCTGGCACCAGCCATGTAGCCAATATAACGGTCAAACTGCTCTGACATGGATCCGTTTCTGTCTTGATGGTATTGAATAGTGGCTAGATATTTATCTGCGGCAATAGTAGCTCTATGTATTAGCTGATCTAGCTCTATACTTCCAGGAGCATAATATTGTGTATTTTGAAGATGCGTAGAGCTAGAAGATGTCGTACTGCTTTCAAGTAAGCGATGAAAAAAGAACCGATTGATGTCGTTTATGACCACACCCACTTGCTTCCACTCCTTGATAGCAAGGTAATACAACTCTGTATAGGCTGCAGTAGCAATAAACCATGGATTACCAACTGAAGTTCCCACACCGTCGTATATATCTTCTGGATAGCGTCCAATGGATGTACCTAGATGCTCATCTAATTGCTGGTTCAATGGATAGATGGATTTAAAAGCCTCTTCCAGTGCATAAGCAGTAGCTAGTACTTTGTCCGAACTAGGGGTAAAAAAGCCATCATTTCTACTAGACAGAAGGTTGGCAGCAAGCAAGGTAGACACATCTAATCCCGATGATTTTTGTACACCGTTACGTACGTCTTGTGTTGACATGATGTAGTTTTGATGGGATGACCAAAATGATTCTATTCTCTTCTCAATTTGATATGCTGTTGATCTGTAGTTATGATCACTCTTGAATACTGTGCCACTATGAGAATCAAAGAAATCAACAGCATCTAGTAATGCGCGACGCATGACCATGAGTGTGTAGAAATGCACGCCCTCGATTTCTTCCCACAAGTCGAAGCATGGTTCTTGCCATATGCTTGCCACATAGTCCAAATCCTTGGTAATAGCAGGAATCAACGTATCTGTAATGTATATTGGATCATAGCCTTCCAATTGCCAACGATTAGCAATAGCAATAAATGCAATAGCTCTTTCGGCAGGTCCATCATTTTGTGGTCTACAGTACCCAAATTGAGTGTTACATCCTAGCAAGTGCTCTCCATTACTCACCTTCCCCATGAGCCAGTGTAGCCAGAGCCATCTGTGTTGAACTTTGGCTCGCCAAGACAATTGCAGACAGTTGGAGTCATCTGTGTACTGATTTGAAAATCCACGTAATCTGTTAATACTGTCAAATTTGTCTCTGGAATAGATGTAATGACACGAGCCACAAGAGCAGCATCTCTTGTCCAGGTATAGAAATAATCAGGCTTGTAAGTAGATAGGGAGGCAGCAAAAAACCCTTTGGACGTGCCTGGAGGGTTGATATTCGTCATAATTGTCTTGAAGCTTGTCGCTTGCTGCGTGGCAACCCACCTATCCAACGGCAAATCAGTGGCTACAACATCTGATCCCGTACTACTATAGTAGTATAGAAGACTTGTTGTCAATAGTATCAGCAAGTAGCTAGTAAACATGCGAAAGTTGCTTTTTATTGAATGAAATAGAGGGGAAAGGGAGGAAGAAGGTGAAAAACATGTAAATAGAAAAGCATTGGGAACTGCTGATGTCAATCTGATTCAACCAAGGTTTTCATCATCTGAGCGCATCATGAATTGAATGATCTCTCTCTCCCCCTTTTTTTTCTCCCAAAATACGCTTTGTATGATCATATGTCAATTTGTTTATCAAATTCGTAAGGACTTATTTTGACAATCCAATTGCATAAATCATCACTGCTTTTGTCGCTGTGGGATAACAACAGCCTCTACTTTTAATACTCCCCCTCCACCAATTCACTCTACCGGCAAAAAAAAAGCAAGTAGGAAAAAAGCCACTCGATAAACTTTAGGATTTTCAGAGACAATATTGCTTCACTTCTCTCTTTAATCACAAGAAACTAGACAATGGCTAAAGGCGGTAAGAAATCAACCAAGCCTGTACCTTCTTCCAACTGGAAGAAACTTTTGCCCGTAAGTTGAATAATTGCAATCAACATGAATTCACCCACTCATGCAATAAAGCCATCCTCAGACAATTGCTCCCACTGCTTCAGCAGAATCCAAAAAGAAGAGAAAGACAGATGAATTCGAGATTAGTCCCAACTTTAAATGTTTCAACAAGAGACAACGAGTAGAGTAAGTAAATATATTTAGAAAGAGAGAGAGAGAGAGAGAGATTAGAATGGCTAAAAGTGTCAAATAGGAAAATGAAGGCATCCTTTGAAGCTAAATCCCAAAAGACACAAACCTCCACAACAACCATCAGCACAACAAAAAGCTCGATACCCGATAAAGATGAATTATGGTTTGCTGAAGATGTCGACGAGGAAACTTTGAAGACTGTTTATACACCCAAGGAGACTCCACAAGAACAGAAATTGAAAAAGAAGAGCATAGTAGCAAAGATGAATGCCGTTTCTGGAGATGCCGCAAAATTGGGTAAATATGTTGCCATTGATTGTGAGATGGTGGGTGTTGGACCAGACGGCACAGATTCAGCCTTGGCCCGTGTGTCCATCGTCAATTACAATGGTGCTGTATTGCTGGATTGCTATGTGAAGCCTCAGGAAAAGGTGACGGATTACCGTACGCATGTCAGTGGCATCGAACCTCATCACTTGGAATCTGATGAGGCATTGACCTTCAAAGAAGCACAATACAAAACAGAGGCTATTATTCGCAACCGTATCTTGGTGGGACATGCTGTATACAATGATTTGCAAGCCCTCATTCTCTCTCATCCTTCATTGCTGATCCGTGATACATCTCGTTACAAACCTTTCCGTAAATTAGCCAAGGGTAGAACACCTGGTCTCAAAATGCTGGTCAAAGAAGTGCTGGGTATCACTATCCAGTCTGGAAGCCATTCATCTATAGAAGATGCTCGATTCACAATTCAGCTATACAAGAGTGTCAAAATGGAATGGGAAAAATCATTTGGTGCTCGTTCTGGACTGATTATCAAGAAGTTCTTGGCCAAAGAGAGCCAAATTGAAGAGAAGAAGAAGGCTAGAAAATCAGTGACAATTCAGGAACATGTAGATAGCGATGAGGAGGAAGAGGATAAGGAGGGTCATAGCGATAGTGATAGTGATGATGATTCGGATGAAGACGACTACTCTGATTGATCAATAAAGAGCGGTCTTTTTCCCTTTCCCTCCCTGAAATAAAACTTGGTATCACACAAAGCCATTGAAATTTTTTCAACTCTCTTCTTGTTTCATTTCACATTATAAGTTTTGGGTGAGCGAGGACAAAAATGAGTGCCTCAGTAGCTGATATCTACGAAGACTACTTGGAAAGTAAGATCTGTGGCCTATGTGTGCAAATGATGGCAAAAGCTCATCCATCATCTGATGTTAGGTCTGCAAAATTTACCATCAGAAATTGATCAAAACATGCACGAACTTCGTCGTATGGATGATGATTTACAGAGTAAGCAGGGTGTAACATGCATTAGAACACATATTCAATTGAAATCCAGAGTTTAGAGAGACCTATACAAAGCACAAGAGGTCGTACGTAAAGCAATTCAAGTCAAGTGCCAGTTCAACCAGTCTAGCGGCCACCCGATCACAGCTTGAAAAGGATTACAAAACTGCTATGCAAAAACAGGACCAGAAAATTGAACTTGCGATGCGAATGTATGATCTTGTGTCACGACATATCGAACGACTCGATACGCAGGTAGCAAAGAGTGGCCTCAGTGAATCAGATTGGATCAGTCATAGATCAAATAGAAAGGACCCCACTTGGCACGATGGAGGTGAGTAGCTGCAATGTAGCTTATTAGACAGAGACAGAGAGAGAGAGAGAGAGAGAGAGCGGATGATATTGATATATGAGCAACAAGGGCATCATCGAAAAAGAGCGTTAGGATCCATTGACGGTCCTACAAGAAAAAGGATCCACCATTCATCTCGCCCAATGCCATCAAACGGCAGCACAACAGCAGGTGATCCAGATATTGACAGTAATGAGCCCACTTATTGTTACTGCAAGCAAGTGTCATTTGGTGATATGATTGCCTGTGATGGTGATAACGTGAGATGCGGCAGTTTTATATGTAGAGATGACACTTTTCTAACATTTATTTTAGTGTGAACGAGAATGGTTTCACTACAACTGTGTTGGACTGGTGGAGCCTCCTGCTGGTAAATGGTTTTGCGAAGAGTGCAAAGTGGAGGAAGAATATCGAAACCAGTCGAGTGAGGATGATGGCGAAGACGATAGCACACCTTGATAAAACTACACAGAACGATACCCCCCAAAAAAAAACGCAATCTATTGCTATCATATATTATTTTTCTCGACGTTTATTAATTAATTTGGTAATAAATCATCTCCAAACCAATTTGCTCCCTCTGGGCGCCTACGCTCAATGCCAGGTACACGCTCACAGGTTTTGGCTATTCTACACAACAGAGCCTCATTCCACCAACGCGACATGAACTGCAATCCGATAGGCATCCCCTCGTTGAAACCAGCAGGCACAGACACAGCAGGGATGCCGGTCAAGTTGGCCAGCATAGCAAAGGTCATGGATCGAACTGTCATTTTAGCGTTAGACATGCCATAAGAGTGAGCCTTTTCGGGAATCTCAGGCGCAGTGATAGCAGTAGAAGGACACAGGATAAGGTCAATCTTCTGGTCCTCGAAAATGCGTCGCAAATGGTTCATCATGCGTCCGCGTACTTGTTGAGCACGAACATAATCTCTGCCCTCCAAAGCGCTGGCGGTGCCTGCCATCAAACGCGTGTGAGGTAGAAAGTTGCGATGATTTAGTTCATGACGAGAAGCAAAATTGAGCATCTCGCTGCAAATGGTGATAGTATGAGCTAGGTATAGATGAAATTAGTGGCGAATACACGCAAACACATAGCGAGCTTACCTGTAGCCGTAAGGTCAAGATCAGGAATCTCAATTTCAACAATGCGGGCTCCTAGTTGCTGTAAGTAATTCTGGAAGAAATCAAGCTTCTCCAGAATAGCAGAATCTACCATACCGCGTGCCCATTCAGGATAGACAGCAATTGTGAGATCAGAAAGATCGAATATTTGGTCGTAGTCCTTGAGTGACACTGGTGGCTGCAACAACGTGGTAGGATCCTTCGTGTCAGGGCCCGCAATGATAGCATAAGTCAAAGCCATGTCATCTGCTGTAGCAGCTAGAGGACCATAACTCCCCAGGCTAGGATCAACGGTAGCGCCGCCTTTTGCTGATACGCGAGCATACGTTGTCTTGAGGCCGTACAGACCACAAAAGGTAGATGGGATTCTCACAGATCCTCCACCGTCAGCGCCAATACTGACAGGGAACAGACCACCAGCAACACAGCCACCACACCCACCACTGGAGCCACCGCATGAATGCAAGGTACCGTAAGGATTCTTGGGCATACCTGTATTCGGATTCACCGAGAAGGTATCCCACCCCAGCTCATTCATAACAGTAGATCCTACAATGATGGCACCTGCCTGTCTCAGCTTGCCTACCAGAGTCGCATCTTCCACGGCTGGTTGACCACTATTGATAAAGTTCGTACCTACTTTGGTCTCCAAGCCCTGAATATCCATCTCCTCCTTGATAGAGACAAAGACACCGTCCAATTGACTGAGTGGATGTTGCTGCTTGTATCGCTCTGTAGATGCCTCTGCTTGCTGGACAATGTCTTGCACGGAGAACCGCATCCAATTCATGCTTCTACTCTTTTTCAATGCCGTTAGCATCTTGTGAGCTACCTCGGTTGGTGTCGTCTTGAACTGCGTGTAGGCTTCATGATAATCCCAGAAAGAGAGAAAGGGCGATACACTCTTGAGCTCCGCATCCAATTTAGGTATATCCTTAATATAGTGAAAATCCATGTTAGGTCAGCATAAATACGTTGCCAGTGTGAGAATTTTTAAAACTGCTACTTTACTTGGTCAAACTTGGCATCCTTTGGCGATGAGATGTATTCAAATGGAATGGGCAATGTGATGGGATGGTCCTCAATGTCGTTGCGTTCTCTCAATTTGAACAAGAGTGCGTCAGAAGCTACTTTCAGCTTGACAAATGGAATGTAGTCAATGGCATTGGCTGCCAATAAGAGAGGCAGTCCGTACATCTCGGGTGCTTCGAATGCCTGTGGAGGAGCAGCAGGTTGCTCTGAAGCGAGTGGTGTTGTCTGCTACAGTCATTCGATTGGATAAGCATGCTCAATAAACGTACTGGCAGTATACTTACATTGGCCTGCTCCATGGTGTCTGCTTGTTTGTTCGTATTCATGAGAAATGTAAAAAGGAAGAAGATAGAGACAAAGTGAATTTAGCTTGAAAAATTTAGGTTTCATTACAACAGAGGTTTCTGTTCAATAATCAAAAATAGCCGACTGTGTTGCAAATAATTTGAACATCGATGCAACCTTATTCATGCCTGATTCAGGATTAAGGTACGAACACCCGAGTCAAACTTGAGGGCGTATAAGTTGTATATCAGGAAGTTGCCTCTTGTAACCAGAGTAACTGTTGGTAGCTAGCACTTGAATGGTAGACATGCCAGTCTTGGAATCAAATGCAATCCGTATTGCTGTTCAACAATCACCCTGATGAGTCATCGCAAGGCAACAAGAGGGCTCTTCTCTAGAGAGAGCAAGCAAATGAATGAGGTATTTAAGGGGCATTCCCGGTCTATTTCAATACAAAGGCCTGAGTCCATCTAGGGGCTCAATATCAGGTTGCTGGAATGGAGTTACACAGCCTGAATAGAATAGCTCAAGCTGCTTCATGAAGCTCAAAATACCGTTTTCAGTGATTTCACTCATTTTTCATACAGGGCTTGTCTTTCAAGCGCAACCAGCACCCCATATCTCTCGAATCCAGAAAACAAACGTCTACACTGATCAGCCATCATGTCTGTTTTTTTTTTGGTTCCATCCCAAACTTGAGTAAACACCTTAGGTGCGTCACTCAAATCAAGATACAAAGTCCTATGAATCCTCCTGTACATCACCAAAACCTGCCCTTGATTCGCTGCAAATGTCAAGCGAGCCTCTCATTCAAACCATCACACGAGCTCGATCTCATCCTGACAAGGTTTCTTTATTCATTGAAATCCAAAGTTAACTGGCTCTCAACTTCTGGTATAGATGCGAGGTATCCGATGTGTGTTGGTTGTGGCGGCAGTGATAGTTTCCGTTGTCTAGGTTGCGCTGGAGGCGGTGATGGTTCCTGCTCCTGGAATGAGATGTTGTTAGTGAGAGGTGCATTTCCGTATGACCATCTCTTGATACTAGAATGAGTGCTCGTTGGATTCACATAGAGTGCGGTTTCTATACACTGTGTCAGTAGGTCCTGCTGCTGCTGTTGTTGCTGTTGATCCAGCACTATATTGCTATGGCTCATTGGTTTGGATGTGGATCGCCAATGACGTAGACTAGAGAATCGCCTGATAGAACCATGCCGATAACCTATTATTGAAGACGAGGTAGACGACGATGTTGAATTGGAGTCTGCTGATTTGATGCTATTGTCGTTCTGCGTCCTTTGTTGGTGTTTCTTGATCTTGAACAGTCGGTCAAACAACTGCATATTTTCTGCGAGAAGAGATGAAGAAGAGGAAAAAAAAAAAAGAACCAACAGAGCAGGACTTGAATAAAAGGTGTCAATAAAGATGCAGGAGAAATACATTTAGTTTGAAAAAAAAAACAAGCCACGCAGCATGTTAGCCCCTTGCCCGCACGTCAATGCCATAGTATCTCCCTTTGCATTTCATGCGGTGGCTACATAATGCGCAGAGCATGGCCCGATGCCATCTGTTGCTTCTCGGGCGCACGTGTCTCTTGGTGTTGGAAATGCACTGGATTTGAGCCGTTTACAGTAGTTTGGTAGAGCCGGAACGAGGGCATTGGTGGTTGTCAAGTGAAAAGAAAAGCTTAGTAATGACAGTGGCCTTTGTCAAATGTCGCTTCAAGATGCTCGGGGCAAATGTTGCGCTAACGTGCGGCATATGCAGAGCAGACATTCATTTCCCAAAAATGTGCGTTCATAGGTATCGCAATTCAACATTGCCAATGTGATTTTGTTTACCAAAGAGAAACAAGGTAGATGGCAAATGCTTGTCTTTTGAATCAAATGATGGCATGCGTCATCAATGATCCAAGGAATGGAACAGCTTACTCTTAAACTACATTTGTAATCTGCCAATGATTTGACCGTATTTGCTTGGATATTTAATAATCTGGGGGAGAGAAAGAGAGAGAGAGAGCTTTCAAACTTGCTTTTTGCTTCAATACAACCTTTTTTAACTCATCATGAATTCTCTGCGTACTGCCGCTATTAGACCTGCTAAACAATGTAAGCGGATAAACGCATGTGATGATTGCATGTCATGGCGGCTAATCTACAGATGGACAGTTGCTCGCTCTTTCCATGCTGCTCAACCTCGTTTGACAGGCCAAACTGTTGAAGCAGACTCTGCTACCTTTGCAAAGCTTGTCACCTCAGCCGACCATCCTGTCATTGTAGACTTTTATGCCGAGTATGCTGATTACTGTGAAGGATGATTTGAAAAACCAACAGACTAACCCTGATGTATAGCTGGTGTGGTCCTTGTAAGATGTTGGGTCCTTTATTGACCAAATCTGTCGCTGCTAATCCCAAGGTCACTTTGGTCAAGGTCAATGTGGACAATAACCAAGACATTGCTTCCCAATTCAAGGTGGCTGCTTTGCCCACTGTCTCTGCCTTCAAAGATGGCAAGGTGGTTGATTCATTTGTGGGCATGCGTAACGCTGCTATGATCGACCAATTCGTCAAGAAACATGCTGATCTTGCTTAGGCACTTGCCATGCATGCCTGCTTGTTAAGATAATAAAATACACCTTGAGTTGTGGTGATTTTACATGTCAATCCATGCGTTAAGTAGCAATGAGTGATGGCATTCAATAGCCGCAGAGGACGCGATAAATTTTTCCTGTTGTTTGACGGGCCCATTTTACACCTTTTTTTTTTCTTTCTTCTTTATACTACAATCCACACATCATGTCCAATATATTCAAGCAATTGCTTCAGGACGCCAAAGAGCTTCCCTCACTGTCATCCAAATACGATTCTCCCAAGCTGCATCACAATCTCAATCAGCTGGATAAAGAAACCAGCTTGATCACTGCAAAGATTGACACTGCCTCCAAGGACAATCATGCCTTAGGGTAAACTACAACATCTTGTCGTCATGATCCATCGCTAATCCACATGATAGGCACTATTTCCTAGCTCAAGGTGGGGCCAACACCCATAAGAATAGCCAGTTTTTGGAGAAAGTGGATACCAAGTTCACCTTCCAGCCCACTCAGATGATCAAGGAGACCAATGTTGAGGTAAGGCGCTTTATCTGCGGATGGCAAATCAACTCGATATCTCGCTGACAATGACGAGATAGGCTCACTTGAATCAAGTACAAGAGACGTACATCAAAGATACCATCGACGAGTCCAACCGTAAAACTCGCCAGACCGTCTCCAATGCAATGATTGACAAGAGAAATATGTACTGGCGTTCCAAGAAAAACATCATCTTGGAAGAATGGGATCTCGAAGAGAACAACAAGACATTTGGTTACTTGGGCACAAAGGATGACACCAAGGTACACAATCAGTTTGATTCGTTGAAAGACAGTCTGTTGACAGGAGTGGCATTTCTATAGGCTACCATTGCGTTCAAGGATCAAAAGAAGCATTTCTCGATGGCTGTTACTGACATCAACAATCAACGTATCATGGAGTCGCCCGTACCTATTGTCAAAACCTTTGCCAATCTGTCACAATCAGCTACATGTACAAACAGTCAGAAATCATCCATGAATGTGTCATGGGACATTATTTCTCATTTGACAGGCGAGAGCACCGATCGTATCTTTGGAGCTTACTTGTTCAGCAACCCTGATCAGATCAGAATAGCCAGTATGAAGTTGCGTTTGATCAAGTCAGCACGATCCTATCTGGAGCATCAGTAACTATATGCATGGATAGCATTGGAGGTCAATGATTAATCTTTGTATATACATAGATTCAGATCAGTGGTAAATGAGACCCTCAGAGAGAACGCTGCTGCTGCCAATGTAGGCGGCTCCTTGTCAGAGAAACACCGCTTGAATGCATACATGAAATTCCAGTACAAGGACCGAGGCAGCTCATGGAACCCCACGTTTGAAGTATACGATGACATGCCCATCTGGTTGTTCACTTATCTCTTGGTGCGCTGTGGCTACTACAATTTGGCATTAAATTATGTGGAGGAAAAGACTCAAGACTTTAGTGGTGCTCCAGAATTTCACAAGGCGTTCAAAGAATTCTGCACTGATGCTGATTTCAAGTAAGTGCACATAAACTTGTGGCTGCGTGTGTGAAACCGTATTGATTTGATGTGCTTTATCAGCATTTCTGAACAAAGTAGAATCCAAGTGGAACGCCAATACCAAACCATGAAATACAGCGACAGAGCCCCTGATCCTTTCAAGGTGTTGTTATACAAGATTATTGGCCGTTGTGAGCTGCAAAGCAAGAGCGAGGATACAATTCACATTCTGGAAGACGCTTTGTGGCTGCAACTCATGCTTATTCGAGAAACACCCGAGGCACTGAGATCAGACCGTGCAGAGTACCGTCTCGCAGACCTACAGCAGATGGTCAACCAAGCGAACCACTCTGAATATGACAAGAATGGTACAAATCCTTGGACTTATTTCAACATGCTTCTCTTGTCTTTGCAGTTTGAAAAGGTGAGTGCACACTGCACGAGTTGGATGAGAGTTATGATGTTGACTAGTAGCTTATAGGCAATCAACTATCTGTACAAATTCGAGCGTTGGAGAGTACAAGCTGTCCATATTGCTATTGTCTTTGTTTATTATGGACTTGTTTGCGTGATACCGCAGCCAGGCAACATCTATGACATTGGTAAGTTTTGCAAAAAAAAAAAGCCAAAGGGTTGATCGCAAGTAATATTGACAATCTCGCTTCCTAGTGTCCCATGCGGATGGCACTCCCTGTCTCAACCTAATTGGTATGATCACCCAGTACATACAAATTGCTCTCGATAATTGTCGTGAGGCCCTCCAATATCTGTTCCTGTTGACCCTATATCCTGATCAAGCCATGTATGCCTCTATCTACGATATGGTGGTGGAGCAAATCGTGCGCTGCCCAGACTTCAAGGAAATCTTGGGAAACAAGGTGACATGTCGTGCTGGTTTGATTGACAAGTACAAGCCTTTGTTGGGTTTCCGTGCTCACAACATGAAGACCTATGAAGATCGCATTGCCACTCCCGTTGCGGAGGCATTTCAAAGCCGAGGTAGATACAAGGATGCGGTGTATGTGTTGGAGACACTGGGCAAATACGAGCAAGTCTTTGGTGTATTGAATCAAGAGACCTACAGAGCTGTCAACAGATACAACACTTCAGGTCAGAAAGATGCATTGATTCCTGCCATGCAAGATATCATTGACTTTTGTAGCCGTATCAAGATGAGCTATGACAAGTCTCCAGTTCCCATCTACGATTCGAGTAATCTCGCCACCTTTAACATGTTGCTTACATTTATCAAAGCGACGATTGAAAATCACTATGGCCGTACCCAGAATGCCGTTGAGCTCATCCAGCAAACTGACCTTCTCCCTCGATCACCACAATTCAGCATAGTTCAGCGATATGTACAGCAGCTCATGTTACAACAAGACTACGTTCGAAATCTGCTACCCTACATGATTGTGATTGCACTGAATGACAAGTCTCAAAGCAGATCCATTTCATACTTTCTGACATTTAGCAAGCTCCAAATGTCAGTTAATATTCATCAGCAAATTGACCAGTAAGTAACTTTGCTAGACAGAGAATGCCAGCATGTACTAACGCTATTGTATTAGAAAACTTATGCAATTTAATATTTAAATGAATAAATAGTATGATGCTTGACGTTTTTGTTTATCTGGCAGATCACTTATTGCCATCTTCCCACGGGTAGGATCCAACTCAGATTTCAATGTTGGTCTCAGTGAGGTTGAGTCTTGGAGATCCGTTGAATACTGCTGTGATTAAGAGATACCATACAAAAAGCAAAATCCCACTGGCTTGCTGTTATGATAGAGAGTGTATTTTACATGACGGATATATTCTATACGTTTCAGCAAAGCAAATGCTTGAATGATCCCACTATGCTCGACTTTTTTTTTTTTTATCGACTGAGAACATGTTCTATATTTACACATCGATCGGAAGACTATTTATCCAATCTAAAAACGTTGTATTAGAGATTTCATATGATAGGCCAAGCTAATTGACTACATGTAAACCGGGAATGGCCGTTGTATTGTTTCGAAAGAAGCTTGTATATATATACGGGAAGCCATGAAAATTACAAACAGGTAGCCTTCTTTCTTTCTTTTCTTCTCATTTCAGCTACAAAATGTCTCATTTCATTCAATACAACCATAGTTCCAATCATATGCCCTGCATGAGAGAACCTGTTCATCATACAGACTCCATCTACAGCAATTGCTCATCAACAAGCACTCTGTCAAATCATTTGGATGCCTCCTCAAATCACAAAACGGATACGCTGAAATGGTTCTTCAAGGCTGTCTCTGCAGTTGATAATTCCTACAAAGCAACTACTGAAAATCTCAATAAGCTAGTGTCGTTTTATCTCTAACAAGATCACACCATACATCTATACCAAACAGCCAACCCCCTGCGCTCCATCATCTTTTGCCGTCTTTTTTTGTCCAGAACCTTTTCTTCTAGTTTTTTTCTGCATGGATTGTTGTATTATTTTTAGCACCTTAGCATATTCTCATCTTATTCATTTCATACATACACACTAACACCTAATAAAGCTGTAGTACAAACAGTCATTTTTTATGAGGTTATTCATGTACAACTGTTCTATTGAATAATAGATCTCTTTTTTTTTTTTATCTCTTTTCCATTTTATTCTATATGATGAAACTAGTCAACATACTGTTACTTTGTACTAGCATCTCTTTAGTGCAAGCTGTTCTTCCAACACCACGATACAATGGAGGTAAACGTTGATGTAGCCTTCTTCTCAAGATCACATCCCTCTAACACACGAGCAGGTTGTGCAGTAATAAATCAACATATTTACTGCTATGGTGGCACTGCAAATCGAGTGCCTACCTCAGATCATTATTCACTAGATCTAACAAGAGACTTTAGCGTAGCAAACTCGATTGAGTCCTGGAATAATGTCGTGCCTGTTGGTGGTTTCACCGTTGAGCCCAATAGCTTATTTTCGATCGTACCTTTAAATGATAGTTATTTGATCCATGGTGGATTGGGATATGGTTCCTCTACTCAGCATTTGAAGAACACAACTGTCATCTACCATGCAAGCAACAACTCTTGGAGCGCACTGCAAGCTCAAAATCAAACACTGATGATGCCAAGGTAAACAAGTTTTTTTTTTTTTTTTTTTTTTTTTTTTTTTGTGTACGTCAGAGTTGATTTAGAAAAATCTAACTTTGTTGTGTATTTATAGTCGCGAGGAAACTTGTACGCTTGATCCGTCATATCGGATGTGGACTTGGGGCGGCATCAGGTAAATTGGTTCATTTAGTATTATTTGACTGGTATTCACATGATGGATTCTTGTAGTGACAACACAACCGCCATCAACATCAACAAGACAACCTATCACGACGAATTTCAAGTATTGGATTTGAAGGTAAAATGTACATCTAAAAGGTAGAAAATGTAATATTCATCTTTTTCTGAAATCTGCTCATGAACATGCAGGCACTAGCTTGGTCTTTCCCAGATAATGATACAAAAACGTCATTTCAACACACTAGTGTTCCTAATCCGCGCTTAGCACACACTGCAACACTGAGTGCTTCAGGCCAATCTATTTATTATATCGGTGGTTTGGAAATGAATGACAGTGGCACTAGCTTGTCTGGTGCTCCTATGAATGAAATTCTCGAATACAACATTACGAGTGGTAATTGGACAACACACACATCTCCTAAGAATACGACGATTCCAGCACCAAGAAGACTTCACACTGCGACACTGAGTAAATGTTGTATATGCAAACTGCTTACCGGATCTACTGACATTGTGCTTGTATATATACATATAGTTCCCAACTCTGACCTTATTTTTGTATACGGCGGATCGGTAACAGGTAAAGATTCAACAAGAAAACATGGCGATTTTGACAGCTTTACTTATACACATTGGCATTAGATGCTTCCAATGCGGTTGCCGACTACAGCTACCTATTAAACACAACATCCTTCATTTGGACGCCTATCAACATTGCAAACGCAAATCTCGGAGCTGGGCCACGTTTTGGCCATTCAGGTAGGCAAACCAAGATCTGTTATCAACAGCTTGATATTGATGCTTAGGATAGCTGTCCTACACAATGATCGATCTCTATTCATCATTTTCGGAGCAGATGATCTTGGCATATTGAGAAATGATTTCGCTGTCATCGACGTTGGTCATTATCAATGGGTTTCCGATTTCAAATCAAATGGCAATTATGAAAGCGCTATTACAGCTACTCCCTCATCGTCTGCAAGCCCAACTGCTTCAACATCCATCATCAACACAAACTCAAACAGCGAGAAATCATCCAGCACACAAACCAACGAGTTTCCATTTATATCATTGAATTACATGAAGACTGTATATTTGATGATTGGTACTATGATCTTATTCACATTTTTATAGGATCTAATATCATTATCTAATCGATAGCCACATGAACAGTTCACTTAAAACATATATATATATATTACATGTCTATAAAGACGCCGCCTATTGCCTTAATAAACCTAATCATTATATACTACGAATGTATCTACGCTTCGGATGACTCTCTTCTTTCGCTTCGGTGAGAACCAACCTGCGCAGCGGCAACTCGCGCTACCGATTGCCCTTGCGTACCTTATCAGGATACTGCTGCTTTCATTTAAGCCCGCCCCTCCCCCTACTTACACACGAAACCCCTTCATATTATCTGTGGATCTGAGTCTTAGGTGATGCTCTACATCCATATATACGTAGCTACTTTATATACGGACAGGCAGCATACTGGTATAAAGCTTTTCTCATCAATAGTGTGCCCTATACAGCAAAATTTGGGTGCATTTGAGCTGCGTTTTCTCGTGTTAGAAGCCGTTTTAGACCGTCAGGATAGCACCAAACAATTGCTCCCATCTGGTAGCTACTTACTGACACCTATACTCAACTTTTTGGAGACCAAAAAAACATGGCCAAAAATCGACCAAAAAGCATGAGGTACCCCTCATGGTTTTCATCGAAAATCAAACGATCACGTTTTTGACCTCCAAAATGAAGACTTCTACTATGGTATACATTGAATCAAAATGTTTCTATCGATCTAACATAATACCTGAAATTATCTTTTTGAGATTTAATATGTAAAATCGCAACTTTTTGGCTAAAAACCTCTTTTCATATTTTTATAGATTACTCAATACGTTTATCCAAAACATCTACCTTACTTGGTGCCAGTGGATGCGCCTCGAAAAGCGCTCCAAGAAAACTTAAGGAAGCATAGGATGATCATCATATTTTACTTAGTCGAATCTGCAAAAATAGTTTAATCGAGTCAAAAATTCCAATCTTGAACAGACTAAGAGTCTGAGTTAGAATTATCTTTTGGCTGGTGGGCCGGCTGGCAAACTCAATGCCCTGTAATCATGAAGGGAAACAGTAATAGATGCTTTTGAAGTTTATGGAAAGTAGGCGGCAAATTACATTGTACTATCTTTAGCCATGCTATTTTCCTTTGAAGTCTTATATTTAACAGCGCTAACCCACCAAAATACTTGTAAGATCAACTTCTTTTCTTTCTGAGGCTTTGAAAGTATCTAGGAACCACAAATTTATTATGCTATGATTTGTTGCGTGTGCACATCACATTTGTATCGCTACTGTATCAATGAAACTATGAATAAAGTGGTTCACTGTGGCATATACAAATTAAAGTCACACATTATCTTATATAAGCGAACAGGCGGGAAGAATAGAAATGGATGCCATCAAAGCAATCAATTACTCAGGGCAGACACCAGGCATATAGATTGCATGCGCTTTGTTTGGCTGCAGCTGTGATCCCAGGGTGTTTTCATTTATACTGGGAGATCCAAGTAAATGCGGGAATTTGTCCCAATAGAAATTGCACATTACTTGACACGCTGGTAAGCGATGCTGTCAGCATCAGTGTTAGCATTTATGACATTGGACAGCCATGTATGATATACACTACAGTGCTTACAAGAATTTCTTTCCATAATTTCAATTGCTATAAATGATGATTTAAAGGCTTTTACAGATCAACTTGTATGTAATACGGCTAAAATAGGATTGTCTCTACTGTATATTCATTCTTTGGAACCAATGTCAAAAAGCCACATAGATTTTGCCCTCATAATGAAAAAAAAAAAGGATTACGCTTTGGGGGTGCTTTTTATCAGCATGTCAATGCTATAGCTGTTATGGTTTTAGAATTTACAATGTGTCGATTTAATATGTCAAAATTCATCCAGATACAGTTCATTTATTTTTTTTTTATCTCGTAATCTTCCCCAGATCAACGTCTGATAAGAAAGATAATGGCTAGACAAGACTGAATTTATAGATCAGCATTCAATAAGCTAAATTGAGCGGGTTTCATTTCATTATACAATGTAGTTTATGGATGTGTCAGTCGATTACAGCAGCCAAAATGAAGACATGGTGACACTAAACTCATGTTTTCTAATTCGTGTCGAATGATTTACATATATGGCCTCCTGTGCTACATTGAGATAACATCTTTTTCAAATGTGTCAATAGGAATTCAGGCTGTCCTAATGATCGGGTGTCGACGTATAGATGTCAAGATGATTGATTTGGGTCACGATACGTTTCTATCACTACTTGGATCGCAGCACGTGTATTACGCAGTAAATAATTGGATCAATTCACATCGAGATCCTTAGAGTATAGAGAAGAAAATTCAACAATTATATATGGACAAATCGTCTATTTTCAAGACCAGTTGGTGAACAATCAACATGAACGAGATTATAGTATAGTTATGGTTTTGGATATGAATCTAATGACAGGATGACTCCTCATACCGTCTAAATCCTTCTTTTGATGGCGCCAATTTATTTTTAGCCGCTTTGACACCAAAATCCAGTGCAGTAAAAACTCGCAAATGATAGAGCAGAAAAGTCATACCACTTTTTGTTACGCATGTCCAAATGCGCCTGTTTGTTTGACGCAATCAAACCCAATCTATTCGCTTTGTCTATCTAACAAATCCTTTCAGTTTGTCAGGTAATAGCTCTATATTTTAGATGAAATCTCCAAAATGCGACCAGTTTGCACACGCCTGAATGTGAAATGAAATCTCTTAAAGCAAGGGATTTGAAGCAATTTTTTGACGGATCTGGTTTGGATACTATAATTATTGGATGAGATTCAGTCTCTCTCCTTTCGTTTGTAATGCTCTGCGCACATTTTGAAAGTACATCTTGTTCCCCATTTCCGATAACATCCATTTCAATAGGAGTCTTTTGGCACGTTTCTTCATTCCAATGTCTCAAAGAATATCTGTTTTATCGTCCTGTTTTTTTAGGGAGGTGCTTTAGTATGCAGTGATAGTTGAAAATACATCCGGAAAGCAAAAATCTTTTATCATTCAAAATCAAGAAGGGTAAGGTTGGATTGAATGACATAAAGGTTTTGTAACAGAGCTTCATTGTCGTACACATCATGCGTATGTGTTGTGTTTGTGTCTGACTATTAAAATAAACCACATTATCTATGGTAAATAGCATGGAATCCCATCTTAAATGGATCATTGCAGGCATTTCTGATCTGTCTAAAGTCTACAAGATGGAAGGATTTTGTTTCCATGGCTTCTATCACAGAAAGAAATTAAAGGTGATCACTATCGTAAATCTTGAGCGGGTGCGCAATCAGATTAACATCATTATTCTCGGACTTCTTGCTTGTCAACAGACCCTTTTTCGGTCAATGAATATGATAAAATCAATGTCTTTGAGT
Source organism: Mucor velutinosus (assembly GCF_035048745.1). Lineage (NCBI taxonomy): Eukaryota > Fungi > Mucoromycota > Mucoromycetes > Mucorales > Mucoraceae > Mucor > Mucor velutinosus. The sequence continues at coordinate 3,762,659 of NW_027041905.1, read as the reverse complement.
TATTATCAATAAGAAACATAGCGAAAACAAATAGTCATCTTGATGTCTGCCTTTCATCATTGATTCGACATGTTGCAGCTTATCCATTACTGCCAGGCACCGAAAGCTCCTGAAGTTTATTATGATGGCGATGATGTTTGACCATAACGTTCGTGTGTACATGAAATCTTTTGTAAGACATCCATGTTTCATTTATACACAAGAGAAAAAAAAAACAGACTAAAGTTTAATAGATAAAAAAGATTACCTTAATGATTGAACAAGCGCATTGGTCGGGCACGGTCGTAGGCATTTGTGCTGGATGGCCCTTTGCCCTAGTTTTTTTACACGGTAAAAAAAAAAAAAAAATTATGAGACACATCAACTGTCGCCGGTTCGATTTTGATGATACGATAATCATCACCACATTATTACTTTTATCCTAATGAAAAAAAAAAAAAAGATATAAAAGAAGCAAGATTCATCCCAACAATCATTTCTTCTCATCAAGTTTTTTAAACTATTAAATCTAAAAATGCCTTCTATCACCATTGGTCAACATCTTATCAACCGTCTCAAGGAAATCAACATTGATGTTGTTTTCGGTGTTCCCGGTGATTTCAACATGGTAAGTTTATGCAAAATGTCCCTTTCATGGTACGTTGTAACTCACATTATACCGTTTATCATAGCCTTTGTTGGATATCATTGAAGATGATAAGGATATGACCTGGGGTAACAATGCTAACGAATTGAACGCTTCTTATGCTGCCGATGGTTATGCTCGTATTCGTGGTGCTGGTGCCATTGTCACCACTTTCGGTGTCGGTGAACTTTCCGCTGTTAACGGTCTTGCTGGCTCTTACTCTGAGATGCTTCCCGTTATCCACATTGCTGGTACTCCTTCCACCAAGTCTCAAGCTGCTGGTGCTATGCTCCATCACTCTCTCGGTGATGGTAACTTTGACGTTTTCTACAACATGTCTTCCATGATCTCTTGTGCCTCTACTCATTTGAAGAAGCAAAACGCCATTGCTGAGATTGATCGTGTCATCACTCAAGCCGTTCTCTCCAAGCGTACTGGTTACATTGGTCTCCCTATCGATCTCATCCACTACGAGGTTGAGGTTCCCGAGATTGCTCCTCTTGTTGTCTCTCTCCCCAAGAATCCTGAACAAACTCAAGAAATTGCCCTCAAGGTTGTCTCTGAGGCTATTTCCAAGGCTTCTCACCCCGTCATTGTTGTTGATGGTTGTGTTCTCCGTCACCACATTGAAAAGGATGTTGAGGCTTTCGTCAAGCGCTCTGGTTTCCCCACCTACGTTGCACCTATGGGTAAGGGTGCTGTTGATGAGTCTCTCCCTGAATACCGTGGTTGTTACTCTGGTAACATCACTCTTGAGTCCATTGATGAAGAAATCAAGAAGGCCGATTTGATCATTGAGATTGGTTCCATCAAGTCTGATTTCAACACTGGTAACTTCTCTTACTCTCTTGACCGTACCAAGACCATCACTCTCCACTCTTTCGCCACCATCGTTTTCTGTGCCGAATACCAAAAGGTCTCCATGGTTGAATTCCTTCCTCTCTTGACCGCCTCTCTCCCCAAGGAACCTCGTACCTTCAACCTCGGTCCCCGTGGTAAGCCTCTTCCTATCGAAGCCGGTACTGAGATCACCCACAACTACCTCTGGAACAAGGTTCCCGAATACATTGATGAGAACGCTATCATCTGTGGTGAAACTGGTACTTCTGAATTTGCTTGTTTGAACTTGGATGCTCCCAAGGGCGCTACCTTCATAACTCAATTCCTCTGGGGTTCCATTGGTTTCTCTGTTGGTGCCGCTGTTGGTGCTGCTATTGCCAACCGTCAACGTCGTGTCTACCTCTTCGTTGGTGATGGTTCCTTCCAATTGACTGCTCAAGAACTTTCTGTCATGCTTCACCACGGTCTCACTCCCGTCATCATCCTCTTGAACAACGACGGTTACTGTATTGAGAAGCTCATTCACGGTCCCGATAGAGATTACAACAACTTCCAAATGTGGCAATACAGCAAGACCCTCGATTACTTCGGTGCTCATCTCGAGCGTAATGCTGGTTGTTCCAAGGTTGGTTTCGAAGGTAAGGTCGCTACTCGTGACGAATTCGAAGCTGCTATGAAGGATATTCAAGCCCAACCCGACAAGATGCACTTCATCGAAGTCATCATGCCTCGTTTCGATGCTCCTCGTGAACTTAAGCTTCTCGTCGCTACCTCCGAGAACCGTTAAATCTATGATGGATTACCTCTTCATTTATATACACATTAATTCATGCATTTCAATTTCTCATTTCCAATAAATACATTTCAATTTTACTAGAAACAAAACATTCTATGTTTACGTTAATTATTACCATGCTTACAATTAAGTATTTTATCTACAAGATTCAATTGAGGCAGGAAGCCATATACATTTTAGTGCCTCTCGTAACTTTACAATACACGCGGGAATCCATTGGAAACAATTTTTAATTGTGGATCTGTCTCTTCTCGAATGCTTTGCATATGTATCAATGGAAGTAGCTCATATACAGGTGGACAACGTACTTGCATTACCTCCTACTATTCAAGGATTTTTGCAAATCACAGCAAAATCTGGTCATATTCAAGCTTGTTTTCTCGTGTTAGAAGCTGTTTTAGACCACCAGAGTAACACCAAACAGTTTCTCTCATCCAACAGTTACTTCTTGATACCTTTGTTCAACTTTTTTCAGATCATCGAAAATTGACCAAAAACACATGAGGGAATACTTCATGATTTTTACCAAACATCAAACAATCGCGTTTTTGACCTCCAAAATGAAGACTTCTACTATGGTATATATTGAATCAAAATGTTTCTATCGATCCAACGTAGCCTCTGAAATCAATTTTGTAAGACTCTGATATGTAAAATTTGTACATTTTGGCCGGAATAGCTATTTCTTATCTTTGAAGATTGCTCAAAAAATGTGTTCAAAAAAACCCTTATAACTAGCACCATTGGATGCGCCTTGAAAGGTACTTCAAGAATGCATCAGAAAGTATGGAATGATTATGACAACGTATATAGTCTAACTTTACAAAATAGATTGCCTAAATCGATTGAAGACAAAAAATTGCCATTTCGAGGGAGAAAAAAAAAATCTGGGCTTTAAATAATTATGACAGAAGAAATGGATGCCTCTCTTATAACATGATGATAAATGATGCTTCTTTAAATAATATAAAGAAAATAACGAATCGTATCGAATAGTGGCTTTGCCTGACTACCTTTTGAGCAATACCAGGTATATATTTTGATGGATTTCAATAGTTACTTTATTCACTCTTCTATTCATTCAAGAAGCCATCTCCAGACCTTCCGCATGTTCTCTGTTTGTCTATGGGCTGCATGCTCATGTGTATTCTTATCTGGTATGGCACAAGTGCCTTATATGCTTCAAGCTCTTTGCTCATTGTTGTCTCATAGGATTGTCATTTTACACGCTCTCTTTGGCTCCATGAATGCTGGAACATGTCTCTGTTCTCTTGAACCATACTTGTACTTACTGATGGAGGTAATGATGCTTCCATCTTACTCTAATCTTCTACTTGCTTTGTTGTAGTCAAAGCTTATTCACTGGATGTCCAATGGTCTATTAAATAGTGTCTGGCATCCTCATTTCCCACAGAGGTTTTCCCTGGTGTTTCTTTTTTTTTTTTTAAAAAAAACACAATCAGTGGTGTTCACCATGGTCCTCAAGCGGCTAGACACTCCTTAGATTATGGATTCATTATTGGATTGATCCCACGTTTCTGCAAACGACCTGCGGAGAGGTATTCAGGTACGTAATTAGTACTTTGCTATTGACTAAAAGTTGCTCCTTCTTCTTTTTATCAAACAAATCTTCTCTGTATTTGTCTGCTTGGCTTTTCAATATCAACAATTTCAAATTGCATTTTTACAGATTAAAATGAATAAACTTTATTAATGATATTTTACAAAAAGTTCAACCCAATACCCAGTTGCAGTCCTCTCTTGATTTGGTCACCTCTGGCAGCTGTCAAGGGAACACAATAATTCAACTCGATACGAGCAATGCTATGACGGTAGATCAAACCAAGACCAGCCGAGATGCTAGGTGATTGTGTCAAAGCTTGCTTTGTATCTTGCAGTGAGGTGCCTGATTTCCATGGAATATTGGTTCCTGCATTCACAAAGGCGTGTGCTCTCAAAGCCTTGGTCTCTAATTTAGGCAGAGGAGCAATGGCACTGACACCTGCAGCCCAATACATATTGCCGCCCAAAGCATCCTTGTAGTCTCTAGGGCCAATGCCTGCGTTTCTAAAGCCACGAACAGAAAGTGGACCACCCAGCAAGAAACGATCAGATACAGTGGACGCCTTGTCAATCTCACTCAGGTCTGCCAAACAACCAGCTCTGAAGGTGGTGCTGATGACAAGGCCAGGATGCACGCCCAAAAACTCCTTGTTTTCCTTATCCAAAATGATGTGTCCTCCTCCAAACTGCTTGCAGTACTGAGACTCGAGCTCGGTCTTAAAAAAGTGAGCATTACCTACACCAAATAAACCAGACAACTCTTGTGCAATGCGAACATAATGACCGTTTGAGGGTAATAAGATATCATCACGACGCTCACGTACAAAGACATGGTTGATGGAGGATTTGAGGGAATCGCCTACTTGTTGACGGATGCTGAGCGAGGCGTTGGGAGACACTCTATCGATGGTGCGCCATGTCATATCATAACTCAGTTCATGATAGCCGAATTTCGAAACTGTCTTGTAACGCAATCCTGCGCCTCGGGCCAATTCTTCGTAGGATGAGGCCAATGTGTTGTTGCAAAGTACTCGGTGTGCGTTGATGTCCAGTCTAGAGTCGGGAGATGCATTCACAGGTTTGGACAGAGAGAACTTGTGGTATCATGTTAGCTCGACTTGTGTCTCACTCATAATGGGTGTCTATCATCTACCTGAAATGCTGAGCTGTTTCTTGTACCAAATGATGCTACGGTCTCCAGCAATTCAGCACCACCAAAGACATTGCGCACAGTGATGGATCCATTCTATCAGATGCTAAATCAGCCAACATGTACCAAATCAACTCGAGCTATATGCGAATTACCATATTGCCTTCGTTATTGCCAATCTCGGTGCCTGTCTTGATAAAGACACGGCTCTTTTCCTTGACTTGATAGACAACATTGATTGACTCGGGTGCGGCAAGAGGATCACTGTCAGTAGCATTGTCTAACAAAACCTGCACGCCATCAAAGATATCGAATCGTTGTAGCTTTTCAGCAACCTGTTGAGCGCTGTTGATAACATCTGCGTAGGTGCTTGCTTCTAATACATCTTTGGTTGCCTTTTCTAAGAAGCCGGGCCTGGTTTGTTTAGTGCCGAGGATAGTGATGGCATTGACATGTGTTTTGGAGCCTGCTGATTGTTCCAGCTATATGGACAGATTGTGTTAGTGGATGTAGGCTCAAGCAAGGATAGGGACATGTCCATTACCAACGCAAATAAGCGTCTGGATGCTTCAGCTTGATATTCACGTTGACGTTGCTCCTCTTCAGTGGGTAACTATAAATGTGGTTAATGTAATGCTTGCCAACATGTGATGGATCTTTTGTTTTACCTTGGGCTCTTCCATAATTTAAATCTGTAAAGGAGAAAACAGACAGAAGCTAGGGCAAATGCCTATTGTCATTCCTGCCCCAGATACCATTACCTGGATGTGCGCTTGATACAGTCACAGTGGATCATTCATGTACACTCCAATGCCATCATCATGGACCAAGATAGAGCCATCTACTGGCTATCAGGATGATGGATTTCATGGATCTTTAGTTGACTCTACCGATCTACACCCCTTTGCATTGCTATCAAATCACATGGTGGGGCCAATTCATTGCTGATCTAATGGATACTGCATTCATGGAAACAATGTAATCAGTGACGTGATATTGAAATTTTTTTTTTTTTTTTTTTACCAAAAGCAAAAAAAAAAAAAAAAAAACTGTCAATGAACAAAAAAAAGAAGATTTTGAAAAATAAGCCTTCTCCTTTTGTCTCATAAACATCACAAACATCATGGTGGCAGTAAATCAACAGCCTAAAGCAAGTGGCGGATCAGCCCTGAAGAGACTCAAAAAATCATTGCAAGTTGCCGGTGTCGTTGGTCAGACATCCAAAGCTAGTCGATCCAAGAAGGATCGCAAGAGAGGTGCTCCTACTGAAGCAGGAAAGAATGACGCTGACAAGAAGCTCTCGCTCATCCGTGGTGAATTCAATCCCTTTGAACAAAAGCACCAAAAAACAAAGTTTGAAATCCTCGGCAGAAAGATGAAGGGTACATCTGGAAAGCCTACATTGAGCAAGCAAATTGGCGAAGAGAACGTATGTATATATGGCATGTTGGAACGAAGAGTAGACATCTCATCCTTCTTTTTTTTTGAATGGTAGCGTAAGAAAACTCTCTTGGTTGAAATGAAGAACAAGCATCGCCGTGGCGGTATTATCGATAAGCGTTTTGGCGAGAACAACCCCAACATGACACCTGAAGAGAAGATGTTGGAGAGATTCACTAGAGAAAAGCAAAGGTCCACTCGCACAACTGGTGGCTCTATGTTCAACTTGGAAGACGATGATGAAGATTTATCACTGACCCATTATGGCCAATCACTGTCTAACATGGATGATTTTGATGATGCTGGTCTTGGACTCAGTGACGACGAGGATGACAGAAAGCAAATGGATGGCAAGATTGTGTCTCGTTTGCATTTCGGTGGTTTCGAAGACGATGTGCCTGAAGGAGAGAACGAGAGACACAAGTCAAAGAACGAAGTTATGAAGGAGATAATTGCAAAGAGCAAGATGCATAAACTCGAGCGTCAGACTGCAAAGCAAGAGGATGATGACATGCGTGAGGAATTGGATGATGAGCTCAATGATATTCGTGGTCTCTTGAACACCAAGCCTGCTCGTAAGCCATTGCCTTCCCAAAATGCTCTTTTCAAAAGAAATGAAAACGAGAACCCTACCAGCAAATTGGATGAAACTTTGGACGATTACTCTGATTATGATAAAGCGATCCGTGAGCTAGCCAACGACCAACGTGCTCAAGCTACTGATCGTACAAAGACTGAAGAAGAGCTCGCTCTGGAAGAGAAGGAACAACTTGAAAAGGCTGAACGTGCAAGAAAAAGACGTATGGAAGGTCTTGATTCGGACAGCGAAGATGAAGGCTCCAAGAAGAGATCTCACAAGAAGAGAAAGGGTGTCCCTCAGGGTGATGAACTTGATGATGATTACCTTGCTGAATTAGAAGAGGATGTGAATCAGCTTGGTCAGGGTCTGACATTGGAGGACATTCAGAACGGATTAGTCGATGAAGACGAGGATGATGAAGAAGAGGGCAGCGAGGACAATGAAGATCGAGAAGAGGATGACGACGAAGAAGGCAGTGATGACGAAGAAGAAGAAACAGACAATGAAGACATTGAGGATATCGAAGAGGACGATGACCAGGTTCCAGTGTTTGGCGAAGACAATGGCGAGGATGACATGAATGAATTTGGCAAGTCAGGTGTTGTTCAGCCCAAAAAAAAGATATCCGCAGCTAAATCAGAGAAGCGAGAGATCCCTTTCACCTTTGAATGCCCCACCACACACGATGAATTCTTGGAGATCCTTCAAGGCTTGAGCGTCGAGGATTCCGTTATTGTTACCAAGCGTATCCGAGTCTTATATCACATCAAGTTGGCACAAGAAAACAAGGCAAAGTTAGCGCAGTTTTTGGGTGTGCTTGTCGATCACATGGCCTATGTTGCTTCTACAGAGTCACCTTTACCAACTCAAGTGCTTGAACATCTTGGAAACCACGTATTCGAACTCGCCAAGCAATTACCAGAACCAGCAGCAGAAGTGTTCAATGTTAAACTCAAGAAGATGCAGTCTGAAATGGCTAAAAAGATGAAACACAGTGGATCCGCATGGCCCGATGTTGAAGATCTAACCTTATTACGCTCTATTGGTCAAATATTCTCCACATCTGATTTGAGCCACCCCATCGCCACTCCAGCATTGTTGTTTATGTGTCATGCTTTGGCCCAGTGTCGCATTCAATCTGAGGTCGATATTGGCCGCGGTCTATTCCTCACTTTATTGGCCTACGAGGTAAGTGATTAGTAATGCAAAACAAGCTTTTCTAGAAAAACTAACTTACCCGATGTGCAGTATCAAAAAGTTTCCAAGCGATTCATACCAGAATGTCTTAGTTTCTTAAACAGATGCTTTGTCATTTTGGCACCCAAATCCGCGTTCAAAGACAAGCAGCAAATCCCAGGGTCTTTCCCCATTCCCGATGAAAAAACTGGAGGTCTTTCCATCAAGAACCCTAGCGGACAAAACATAGAGTCTATATCTTCTGTGCAATTAGAAACGTTAGCAACAGAGGCTGAAGCCAGTGGAGATGACAATGTGAAACTCTCGTTGTTGCAAGGCTCTCTCCGTATGTTTGAGCGCTATCTTCAATTGTATGCTGCTACACCAGCATTTTTGGAAGTCTTCCAAGATACCTTAGATTTGTTACAACTGCTGGATCTTGAAGAATACAGTTGGCACTCAGATATTAAGGTAAGACAGTAAAAAAATCTTGTTGGTTCATCATCAGCTAATTACAGAAATTCCATAGAATTTGATGAGCACTGTCAAGAGTCGTTTGGAACGACAAATCAAGTTCTGTATAGAGAAGCGTACCAAAACACCACTCAGAATGCAACAGCATCGACCCATACCCATTGCCCAGCATTTGCCCAAGTTCGAGAAGGCCTACTCCATGGATAAACATTACGATCCTGATCATGAGCGTTCTCAAATGCACAAGCTTGAGTCTCAAATCAAGAAGGAAAAGAAGGGCGCTTTGCGCGAACTTCGTAAGGACAATCAATTCATTGCTAGAGAGAAGGCCAAGGAGCGCAAACATAAGGACGATGAATACAATAAGATGGTGAAGGGTGTGATGAACATCTTGGAGGGCGAACAGTCGGAAATGAAACGTCTAGAACGAGAAAAGGGCAAGAAATAACGGTTCCACAGCCTTCGTTACTATATTTAGAGATGGCATAGTAGCTGATAGAAGGAAATGTATTTCAATAAATTAGTTTTATTTTGTAAAAATCGAATTTCCACCTGAAATAAGTGAAACAATGATCGATTTTACTGGGTTGGCAAAATCCACGTCGAACAACAAGCAGCATTTTGCAAAGGCATCTGAATTATCTTATAGCAGGGATGTATATTACAGGTTTAGCCTTTGATTTTATTATCGGAGCCCATGGGTGCTTTCATTTATGCAAATGATGTGGGGGGGGGGGGTATGGAAAAGAGATCAAGAGGTGTGGGTAGGGCTCAGAAAGGCGTAGATAAGCGCTTAGGAAGAAAACAGAAAAATACAGGCTAACTGAACAGGTGATTCTTGGTCATTGCAGCAAGGACGATTAACGTTTGTAAAGATTAGTATCGCCGCGCCCATGTGGATTGGATAAATATTTCATCGACGCTTAGACGCCTAATATGAAACATCTACATGTTGACCATTGGGTGTTCTTCTTTCCAGAATTCGATTCCACCAGCAACCCCGGTGTCGATAATTTCTTGACCATAAGATCGCCATTCTAAGCAATCGTACTCTAGCTGCCAATATACGATACCATTATCTACCACTTTGGAAAAGATGCTGCAGTTTTCGAGACATAACTCAATATCCTATAATCATAGCATGGATGCATATAACGATAGAATATCTTAGATCAATTTCAAAATGTCTAGTATGGATTGCCAAATTAAGCCGCTATTACCTTAGTTTTGGTTTTAGTTTTAACATGTTTGCGAAACCATTTGTTGATTTCATCGAGCGTAAGTTTCTTTGAAGCTATACTGGATATAGCTTGGCACAGAAAAGGGTTTAATTCATTGGCCTGAGGTACAAGTATATCGTGGTAGTAATCATTCTGATTTGCCAGGAAAAAATTGAGTGTTTTGCAGCTAGTGTTCACTTTTGAAACTTGTGAATGTGGCATATGCTTGGTCTTTGCTTTTTGCCAAATGTCTGGTAATTGGATAGCCGCTGATGTTTTTGTCGATTTTCTGCCGTCCTCGCATGCATTGTGAGTCTTTTTCTTGGTAGCTATGAGTTTATTAAGAAGACCAGGTGATGTTAATCTCATTAGACAAAATCTCGATAACCGATGCGATTTTTCTTGACAAATATTATCTTGTGTATGGCGTGTACTCCCAAAGTGTAACTTGCTAATAATAGTAGTATTTTGTGATACAGAGAATTTCAATTATAAAAAAAAAAAAAGGTCGAGAATAATGTATTGGAATCTAAATGTTGTAGATAAAGATATGAAACTCTGACTAATACAAATAAACTTACAGTTAAAATACCAATCCAAACATAAAATACGGGTATTTTCAAATACATGGTAGTCTTTGAGAGAATCTTTCAATGAGAAATTTTAGTGGAAATCGCCATCATCTGTAGTTCTTTAATGAGGCCCCCCCTATAGAACAAAATAGATTTTTTCACAGTGTGTACAATTGTCGATAAATTGTTACACGGGAGCGGAAAGTGATATAATTCAATTGGGTCTAAGGCAACTATAACAGAAAAATCTCTAGGAGATCTAGCTCCCCTCGAAAGAACACTGGAGAATATGATGTCATTTGAATTACCCTTTTGAAGCTTCAGCACCCAACATCATGACAAGCATTGACCTTTTGATGATCCCCCGATTTCCCTGAGGGTCTCACAAGGGAGAAACAGTGCCCATCAGAAAAATGTGTATATAAATGGAGCCTTATTCTATCAGTTTCCACTTTTTTCATTTCTGGTTTCACACTTTTAAACATTTGAAAGCTTCGCAATCATATAAAAGCCCTCTCACTTTACACATACTACTCTATATTACATAACATGATGGCAGAAGGTACGAGCTGCTTTATTGGATAAGCATTTGATTATGATATTAATTGAAATGATAGATAATTCAATGATTGGACTTGCAACACCCACTCGTTTTCTCATCGAAAATGGCGAATGGAATCTCACACCTAGCTTATCTGGTTCCATCCAACATGAGATCAATCCATTTGACGACTGCAACTACCAACAACACCATGCCTCTATGAAACCTATAGAAGCACCCACAGTGAAATGGATGGCTGCTCCTGTTCCTGCTCCCACTATTCCTGCTTCCGTTGCGGCTAATACTGAATACAACACAAACGTCATGTTTAAGTCACCCGAACCTGAAGCTGCATTGATGAAATCCCCTCCAACTCCTCCAATGTCCCTTAGCCAAAGCCCCAGTAGTTCTACTGTGTCCTTCACCATGAACGATCTTTTGGTCGATACACCCCCACAAGCACCCGTTGCTCCTCGCAATAATACCGAATTTGCTGCTTCGAATGTACATAATTTATCACCTTCGACCTCCTTTGATGAACCAGTCCAACGCCGTCGCAGCAGCTCCTCTGCAAGAAATGCCAAATCTAGAACTTCATCATATAAAGAAATGGACGATTACTACCAACCTACTGAAACTACGAATTCCAAATCTGTGCAAAGCGGTCGTAAGCGACGCATTGTTTTTGAAGGAGACGATGCAGAAGACCGCAGAAAGAAATTTTTAGAGCGCAATCGTGTTGCTGGTAAGTCTTGTATAAAATTCTTTCCTGAATTGATATTAACCTTTTTAATTATAGCCTACAAATGCCGTCAAAAGAAGAAGAATTGGATGCAAGAGCTTGAACAAAAGGCTGAAATCCAAAACAACCAAAATGAAGAGCTTCGTAACTTGGTAGCGTTACTCAAAGAAGAGAGCATGTATCTTCGCAATTTACTCTTGACTCATGGTAACTGCGATTGCGACTCTGTCCAAGCCTATCTTCGCAAGCAATCCGCTGAAATCACAAACAACACAATGGCCTCTAGAAGAAGCTCAATGGCAAGCAATTACCCCACTATGCCTTCCTTTACAAATTCCTTTAGTTCCGCATCCACCATGCCTCCTTTCAATGAACAACCTACTGGCTTGACACCCTTTCTCGACACAGTGATTAACAAATTACCTCAGGATTCTCCAGATTACTTTTCAACATCCCACACTGAAGCTTAAATCTACCACTATGATTGATATCCCCTCCTTGCTTTATTTAATTATTCATTGTAACTAGTCTCTACCTTCTCTTTATTATTTATATCTTATATGCCTTCGCTGTCTCTCTATCTTTCTCTCTTGCTCACACAAACATGAACCATTTTCTTTTAATGGCTATTTTTTTTTTTTTTTTTTTACCTTTCATGCTATGAATTTTCATTTTCTCTCATTTCTTATTATGTACATACTTTACTTTGATTACAACATCAATAATGCAATAAAACCAGACATTTTTCGCACCAAATTACCCATGTTTTTAGCTTTGTGCAACTGAAAACCATAGATGAATGCAAGGATGAAATCGAGATTGAAGCATCTGGATAGTCTAATTAGTCCAATAGAAAATAAATTGTATTTTCTAATGTCTTCCAAAATGTTCTTTGTTAATGTATACTAGATCCGATCTCACCTGCTTGAATTTTACACAATTATGTCAATGGAATCATGAAGAAATCCAGTTATAGCGATATGACACTATAAACTAATCTTTGGTGCAACATTTAAGCATGATTTATACTTTACGAAAATGGGTATTGAATAAATCGAAAATGACGTTTAATATTTACAACCCCATTGTGCCACTCTTTTGTGGAGAACGACAGGCCATTGTGTAGTGCCATGTAAACAATAGCAAGTAGTGTCGCTTGAGGAATGTTGCCATGGTGATGATGAGTATATGCTCCACTTGTGGGGCCAATCATTGCTCCATGATGGTGTCGATCATATGCTCATTGTATTTAATGCACGACTGTATCTTGAAAAAGAAAATTTTCGTTCCTTTTTCCACTTTTCAGAAAACAGACGTATGAGAATAACAAACAAGGCATCTCTCTGTATATTGCTAGATGTATTGGCCGTCATAAACACAGCCAATGGTTTGTATATAGACAAGAGGCAGCAAAAGGACGCCGTGAAAACGCCCTCCCTCCCCAATTTACGCCCACTCGTCTGGGGTGATGTGAATTTTATCCATACGACGGATACGCATGGTAACTGATTTATAATCAAGATGAGTCTGTTTAAAATGTATATTGAATCCGTCTTTTATTTTAGGCTGGTTAGAGGTAAACATTATTGTTGATTCAAATAAACATCTATTCACAATCTTGTATATATATATATATATCCATATTTTCAAAGGGTCATGTGTTGGAAGGCACATTTAATGGAGATTTGGGTGATTTCTACTCTTTTACGGTAACCTATCCTCAAACCTTTTGTGCTCATTCTACAGTAAACTCATTCTAAGCTAACTAAATAGGCTAAAATGAAGCAAAAGGCTCGTTTGTTGAAAAAGGATCTGTTTATTGTAGACACTGGAGATACACATGACGGCAATGGCTTGAGCGATATCACCGATCCGAGAGGTTTGCTGTCGCAGCCACTTTTGACAAACATTCCCTACGATCTCTTGACAATCGGTAATAGGACAGCAGCACAAGACAGAGATATATAGACTAAAAACTCTATATTATATTCATAATTAGGTAACCACGAACTTTACGGTAAGATGTATGCTCATATGCCATATAAAGTAGTGATTAAACATCTGTTTCCTCATTATGGCTGCCGTTTAGTAAATGATGTCACTGTAGATACAGTGTACAACTTCATCCCACACTGGAAGGACAGATATTTAGCCGCCAATGTCTATTTTAAAGACATCAACAACAACAAGACAGTTCCAATTGGGTTAGTGATGTACTCTATATTGACGCAACTTCAAACGTTAAATGCAATGCAATTGTAGCTCCAAATTCACCTACTTTGAAGGAGAGTTTGGCACCCGAGTTTTGGCGTACGGTTTCTTATTTAATTTTCAAAAGAATGGAGATAGATCTGTCGTACGAAATGTGAAAGACGAGATACAAGAGGCTTGGTTTAAACAATCATTAGAAACTCATCTGCCAGATATCATTGTGTTGATTGGACATATTGGTTTAAGGTTCGAAGAGTTTTATATTCTCATCGATGCCATCCGCGAATACTACCCAACGATCCCCATTGCGGTATTGGGAGGACACACGTAAGCATGCAGTTTTCATCATTTGAAGCAGGACACTAAGCATCATCGTTTAGCCACATTAGAGATGCTGTCAAATACGATCCTTGGGCGGCAGGAATCGAATCGGGCAGATATTTGGAAACAATAGGCTTTTTTTCAGTTGAGGTAACCACCACTGTGTTCTTGTGCTCTCATTCTTGAATTCTTAATTGAAATTACGTATACAGGGAGTCTCTAAGAATGCCGACTCTAGAACACCTGCTAATGTTACATTTCATCGACGCTATCTTGATCAGAATCGGCCAACCTATCAATTTCATTCCTCCTTAGATGAGAATCATGTAGCAACAGACAGCGAATTCGATACCCCATTGGGGATCCAAATGACGAACGTCATCTCCGAGCTTCGCAGCACATATGACCTCTCCAAGAAGTTGGGATGTGCCCCTCAAGATTACAAGCTGCAGACTGCTCATCCGAATCAAAACACCAGTGTGTTCCATTTGTTGACGCAAGGTATGTGGCCTATATGGCTAGTGAAAGTGTATACTCAGGATGTAAATATAGAGGTTCTTCCGTGGGTGGTTGCTGATAAGAATCGACCCAATCCTGTGTACTTTCTGATCAATACAGGCGGTGTTCGATATGACATTTTCAAGGGGCCGTTTCTACTTGATAACATGTATCAACTATCTCCTTTTGAAGATGCCTTCTATGCGATCGAAGATGTTCCATACAGCATTGTGCGGCAACTCCTTCCAAAACTGAATCATGAAGGAGAGCAAGCGTTTAGAAAAAGACGGGAAATTTGGCCCTACATGGCAGAAAAATCAGAGTTTGCAAAGAGAGACGGTTTTGTTCAATTAAGAGACCAAAGCAGCATTCAGGACAGTGGCGATAGGCATAACCTTGTTCCTGGGTATGTCACCACGGATGACTTTGGTATTGATGGTTAGTATCTAAAGATGGCTTATCAAGTTGCTCAAGGCTTACGCATCCGTTATTGTTATTCTATGTAGGCGATGACACTGCTCACATCCCTGTCCCCGACTTTCCATTACCCGCATTTGTAGGGTCAAGCCTCCCCAAGGATACTGCCGATGGTGATTTGATCGATGTCGTCTATCTGGATTTTTTTGATAAACAACTGAGGGCTTTGCTTTTCGATTTATCTGGGAAAAGCTGGGCTGCCAATATGGAATATGGTGATACTAATGTCACCAGCAGCACAATGTGGGTCTATTTTGCTCAAACTTACTGGAATACTACTTTGGCGTGCTGATCTAAACATATATGAAACTTGAGACATATACTAAATTTAAATTAAATTTACAAAGATTTCGTCATTCCATAGCTATGTTTAGAAATATGTACACTTTAAGATGCAATGGTTATCAATTACAGGCACTTATAAATCGCTCACTAGCGTATCTTTGCCTTGCCATATTTCTTCACAAAAGCGTGGTTACCGGGCCCATCATCTCCAGATTATATCGACTGGATGATTTCGTCATCGATGATTTCGCGTCTCATTAGTAGCTTCGATGGCAATCACATACTGTCATCATTTCGAGCTCGTATCCATGTGCTGCTTCCTGATCTACATGTGGTCATATACAACGTAAATCGTTGGCCTTCAAAGTCGACTTTAAACAAACACATCTGGTTGTCTACTAATAAGTTCAACAATACTTGTAAGAAATGCCGATTTTTGCTAAGTCTGGCAAAACAAAATAAGTCTGGCATTCAGAATTTTCTAGAAATCAATGATCAGTTCATGCAAGAACACAAGGTAACCAAGATCAGTTTACGCCGATGCTTGGTTTAAATGTTGTGATGGCACAAGATAAACTCTTGCTACACGGGCGAAATATGAATTCTAGTAACAGTGGATCAATATTATATATAATCTCTAAGCTCTAATATCACAACATAATAAATTTATGGATCCTAGACTCTTTCAAAGCCTCAAAAAGAAACAAAATTGATTTAACAAATATTTTGATAAACTGGCGTTATTAAATATAGAATACAAGCAAAATAGCATAGTTAGCAATAACGCTTTGTAATTTACCGCCTACTTTCCACACGATTCAAAGGCATCTATTACAGTATTGCCTTCATGATTAAAAGGGCATTGAGTTGGCCAGCCGGCCCCACCAGCCAAACCCAATTCAATCCCAGATTCATAGTCTGTTCCGGATTGGCCAAATCTGGATAGTCTTCGACTCGATTGGTCTATTTTGCAGGATTGGACTATACAAGTCGTCATGTTCATCCCATACTTTCTAATGCATTCTTGAAGTACTTTTCAAGGCGCATCCAATGGTGTTATTTATAACAATTCTTTTGAACAAACTTGCTGAGCAATATTCAAAGATAAGAAATAGCTATTCTGGCCAAAATGTACAGATTTTTACATATCAAAGTCTTACAAAATCGATTTCAGAGGTTACGTTGGATCGATAGAAACATTTTGATTCAATATATACCATAGTGAAAGTCGTCGTTTTAGAGGTCAAAAACGCGATCGTTTGATTTTTGATGAAAACCATGAGGGGGTACCTCATGGTTTTTGGTCGAATTTTGCCCATATTTTTTTGGTCCCTAAAAAGTTGAGCAATAGTGGCAATAAGTAACTGCCATATGAGAGCATTTGTTTGGTGCTATTTTGTCCATCTTAAACGGCCTTGAACGCAAGGAAATGCAGCTCAAAGACACTCAATTTTTGCTGTATTAGGCACACTCTTGATTGAAAAGGGATAATATCTGTATGATACTTGCCCATATAAAAAGTAGCTACATGTATATGAATGTAGAGCATCACATGAGAATCAGGTCCACAGATAATGTAAAGGGTTTTCATGTGAAAGTGGAGAGTCAACAAGAAAGTAGCAGTATTTTAAAAGGATACGCAAGAGCAATTGGTAGCGCGAGCTGCCGCTGCACAGTTTGGTTCTCACCGAAGCGAAGCGAAGTTAGAGAGCCATCCGAAGCGTAAACACTCGTAGTATATACCAAAGAACTGTGAAAAAACGTCGAAGTAACTAATCAGACATCAGAGGCACAAAAATTTTAAAGCATTGAGTGCAGCACAAGGCACGGAAAAACTATCAGCAAAGCTGGCATTAGAGAGGGCGTTTGAGGAAGGGACTTAGTCCCTCCATCAAGAGCATAACGCATCCAATTCAGCCTTTGATAACGTTGATTTATATAAGGTTTTTACCGCAGCGAAGCGAAGATGCAAATGCTCTCATCTGGCAGTTACTTATTGCCACTATTGCTCAACTTTTTAGGGACCAAAAAAATATGGGCAAAATTCGACCAAAAACCATGAGGTACCCCCTCATGGTTTTCATCAAAAATCAAACGATCGCGTTTTTGACCTCTAAAACGACGACTTTCACTATGGTATATATTGAATCAAAATGTTTCTATCGATCCAACGTAACCTCTGAAATCGATTTTGTAAGACTTTGATATGTAAAATCTGTACATTTTGGCCAGAATAGCTATTTCTTATCTTTGAATATTGCTCAGCAAGTTTGTTCAAAAGAATTGTTATAAATAACACCATTGGATGCGCCTTGAAAAGTACTTCAAGAATGCATTAGAAAGTATGGGATGAACATGACGACTTGTATAGTCCAATCCTGCAAAATAGACCAATCGAGTCGAAGACTATCCAGATTTGGCCAATCCGGAACAGACTATGAATCTGGGATTGAATTGGGTTTGGCTGGTGGCAAAACCAATGCCATGCTCATTAATTATGATGGTAATCGATGCTCATAAAAGCTCAAATCAGCAAGAGAGGGATTGTGAATTCAAGGTACTAACGCTTAGTATGGTTACTCTTTTTGCGTGCGCAACCTATTTCATTTCAGTTTTATAAATTTAACTGTTGTGATAGCCCATCTAAATGTGTAGCTTGATGCGAAATGTTAAACCGACCTTTATCCAAGACTCCATATTTCGAGTGTGGACCTTGTTCACAACATTTGAATGTATAAATCCCTTTCAGTATGATCAATGCATTATAATTTATTCTATGTCCTTGAGGGAATTATCACCCAAAATAGCGATTGCAGCGCCCAAGCACCAGCCTGTTTCCACACCATTGATCTTCTTTGCAACTGTCAGTTCTCTATCATCGGGAATTTCATAGCCAAAAGACAATAAACGGTAAATGAATGATAGATCCAGGCACCACTCAGGACGATCAAGCAGCTCATCTTTAAGTGACACATCTGTCACATTTTCAATAAAAGCACCACTACACACTGATTCTGTCAAAGAAGCAAGCTGAGGCAAACGGAATGATGCAGGTAATCCAAGAGGTTGAGTGCGGTCATAAAAGTATGAGAAAATATAAATGGGACCCTTGGTGAAGGTATCAGCAATAGGAGGCTGGTAGATACCATCAAAGGAACATGGAGAAAAGTCGCATGATTTGCGCTTGTTCAACATTAGATCAGCAACACCGAGGCAATCCGCATATGAACCAGCACCCATGAATTTGATGGGATCACTTGCGGTTTTTGTGTATTCCCAGCTGAGGCCCTGAGGCAAACAAGCGTGCACCAGATCAGAGGATGATGGTATCAAATCAGTGTTAATAGAATCCACTACTTGCTTATGGATGCGCTTACGAGCTTCCATCAAGCCGTAACCCAGATATGAATGCTGGTACAACAGATACTCTTTACCCTCGTGTTTCAGCAAGTACTTGAAGTCGTTGTCTGGGAGTTCAGGCAAACTACCATCCTCTAATACATCAGGCTCGAATACAATCTGTGTAGATCCACCGCCCAAGTCCAAAATAGCTGCTGTGTGAGGTTTGACTGACCGAGTTGAATCGAAATTTCCCAAGAGGAAATTGACAGTAATCCAAGCATACACTCCTTCGTCTCTACCGTCCATAATAGACACACCGTCTTCGCCGCCGACAATTGGGAATGGGTATCTTGTTTCTAAATGATGGCGAACAGCTTTCAAAATATCATCACCCTTGGATTGACCGAGGAGGCGCAAACCTGCAGTTGCTTTGACAGCAATTGGCGTTTTTTTCTGCAACTGTTTGGGAACCAACTTGACAGCACCCTCTAGTAAAACATCGAGTGATTCAGCTGCTTGTTGAGGGTTATCAGGATAGGCAGATAAACCGGGTATCGTTTGCGCGAAAAGCTCCTCTTCTTCCAACTTTACTGGCTCATGGTCGCTACATTGGTGGAAGCGATAAACGTGGATACGAGAGCCTGTTGAGCCAGCATCAACCATGAGTGCATATCTTTTACATGCACCTATACTTTCACAGAATTATTAGCCTCGTTTACTATAGAGCAAGCGTACAGAGCATTCACTTTACCTGATTCATTAGTAGAGCCTATGGATGTTAATACATCGGGAAAGAAATAGAATACGGAGGCTAGCAGGATGCCAAATGCCATCACACCAAGACGAATCTGGACACCACTTGTTGTCTGTTTAGCTTTTGCATTTTGTTTTGCTGCGTCTTTGAAACTTGAATAAGGTGTTTTGATGCTTGCTCGACCATTCTTGGCTCTACTATCTCCAGAAACGCTTTTTGCCATGTTATATGTATCTGTATAATTGAAAAAGAGTATGGCTAGCTTGGCTTATCTGTAATTTGTTTTTAGAATTGGAATAGAAAAGGGGCACAAGGAAGAGAGACTACGCTGCCAATCTGAGGTCCTTTTCATAAATCATACTTCGGGGAAGAGACGGGTCCATAGCACTAGTCACTTCGGGCCGACTACAGAGGATCTATCTAACAGGTAAATTTTGCCGTAATCCGAAGTTCTTTGCTTCAACGGATGAAATGGATATAAACTTGCCGATCCAACGGTTTACTGATCATCTCTATGCATATTTGTTCATTCAAAGGCATATATAATGAGATTCGCAATAGATCTTTGATTTTGTCGTGATGATTTAGAGTGTATTTCAATAAAAGAGATTGTGTTTCTCATAGTAATCCTCATAGTAATCCTCATTCAGCATCATTGCATGAATTTCATCTTTCGCTTTGGCTTGTTCATAGTTTCGGGTAAAGAGCTTTACCAAGGCTTTAAAAAAAAATACGCTCTGTACCCATCGATTGAATTGACAGTATATCAGAATTGGCACTTGGACCTCATAGTATCTCTTTTGGGTATAACGGCTGTCCAGAAACACCATCATAGTTACTATAGATTATTGCCATATGAACATTTTCAATCAATGCTTGATGCTGTCCATCTCGCAATGAATTAGAAATTGCAATCAAGATGCTCGCTCGTATGTTATTGCATGTAGCCAAAAGTGCACTATCAGCAGGCATGCGAGGACAGGCGGACACTCATGAAACTGAAGTTCGTTATTGTATTGACGCACATGAGCAAATTACTTGGGATCAACCGTTTGAGTATAATAGGGCCTTCCGTTTCGCTGTCTTTTGCAATTTATGCTTGCTAACATCCCTTGTCTCCATTGGATGAGCAACCCGTGAGAGTTGAGCGTACACATTCTGGCGCCACAAAGCCAGTAAAGATCTCCCAAGAAGGAAACATAAAAGTTACAGGATCATATGCTCTAAAATCATCATTGTCATAAGATACATGTATGCTCGGAGAAACCTCACTGTTTGAGTTGGCAAGAGCAAGTTGGTCATTGCCTTTAGTATGTACAGCATGGCATCCACATCAAACCTGGCACACAGCCCTTGTTTACAGTAGATGCTTCTGATATTTTTACAATACAACGTTGGCATGTTTGCTCGCGTGTTGACAGAAAGTAACAGCTGAAATAGCGTTTTTCCAGAACCCCTTCTCATGAAACATGATATCATTCTATCGCATCTTTTGCTATACGTTTTCGCATTTGCAGGTCTACTTGAAAAGGAACGCAGATCATGGGTCTTTGCAAAGTTACACTGAAATAATGCGCAACTTTTTCTCAAAGATAGAACAGATTATGATCATCCGGATTACCAAAGTTGAAAAAAGTCTCTTGTTGAGTAGGTAAAAAAAAAAAATTGCAATGATTCAGGCAATGGAGAGCTAGCAGCTATACATGAAAAACTCCTGTTGGCTTCCATCCAATCCACATCATTGACTTGAGTTTCTACTACACAGTAAGACTAAATTTCAGATGATTTGCAGCACATGTGGTAATACAATCTATTGATGATGTTGATTGCAAGTCGTTGCATGTTAAGCTACATACTACAGCTGCAAGGTTTTACATGCAAATGTATACCTCGAGAGCTCACCGATAGCAACTGAATGCCAGGCTCTTCAATCTCCTAGGCAGGCAAGGAGTAGATGTCTGCTGTCAGGCAAAGACGGTGCCCCTGGTTGCTAATGATCGGAATACAAATGTCTTACGGTTGGTTGTTGAGGAAACCAAGCTAAAGAGCTATCTTTCAGACACGACCCATTTAAAAGCTGGTGCTTTCAAGTGTAGCAGACTTGAGAGATCACACAGCATTCTAATATCAGGCTTCAGATACAGCCGTCTGATATGATGCTTCAATGAATGCTCATGAAATGTTGGCATGTATCAAATGCAAGGCGAGTTTTGCTGAGTTGCCTATATCGTTTATCCCGCAAGCACAGACTAAGCCTGTTTCTCTGATAACAGAAAGGGTAATGATAGCCAGTTGATATTATTGAATCGCATCTACAAACGCCCTTTATTGAGTTTATTGCCATTTTATTAGTCGAAATGAGTGCTGATTAAATATTGAGCCTAATTAATTGAGAATGATACATTTCGATGCGAGATGACTTTTTGATGGAGGATGGTGTTTGGTACAAGGAATCCGATGCACCCTGGACAACATGATTTCTCGATATGCTGGCGGTATATCCATCATTTGGATTATTACTTCATAATTATTATGCTCACTAAATTTAAGGTTTGAAACTTCCCTAAGGCAGGAAAGATTTGTAGTTCTTTTTCTAATCAAAGATGCAAAGGTGTACATCAAAAAATAATCAAGCACACAAAGAGATTCGCCACAGGACTAGCCTCATATACGAGACATTCGCTTTAGCACAGAAAAAGAGAACAGTAACATAGCATTATTTGAACTTTATATATATATATATATATATATGCAATCTCATTTTCTGAGTGACCCGACTCTTGCTCATCTTTCAAGCTGGATTTAGCTATTCTTTAGTCTCACCAGGTACAACATTTGAGCAGGAAAAACATGGAAAGTTAGAGAAAACGAAATGCGGATGTTCAATCATTCCACAGAACAGACATCAGCCAACGGCCATGAGCAGGATGAAAAAAAAAAAAAAAAAAAAAAAAAAAAAAAGAAAAGAAAAGGTTTGTGAACCATCATTTTGCATTTTCTTTTGTTTTCTTTTTCTTTCGGTTTTTTTTTTTTTTTTTTTTTTTTTTATTCTCTTCATTTTTACGAAACCAAATACATCTGATATGGCAGTGTTTAGTCAAATTAAGAATTTCATAAAAAGCGGAAAGAGCTATTCCTCTCATGGCTCCAACCTTTCCAGACAATCCACAGCGCAGAAATACGAAACTGCACAGCGCATGGTTGAAGAAGAAAAGATAGCAAAACAGACAATGCCAAGCTATCAAGGATTGGAAGACTATCAATTGAGAACAAAGCTTGGCGAGTGAGTATGCTTGATCTCTTCATGCTGATTCAGTGCTAACATGACTATAGTGGTGCATTTTCCAAGGTTTATGAAGCCATCCAGTTATCTACCAACGAAAGAGTAGCCATCAAGATAGTCCGTAAGCATGAACTGAACAACCAGCAAGTAAGTTCTGTTGTCTGTGTAGTGAGCATGTCAAGGTGCTGATGATACTTATAGAAATCAAGCGTCTTGAAAGAAGCCCAGATCATGCGAACGTTGGATCATCCTTCCATCATCAAGATGCTTGATTTTATCGAGACAAAAGAGGTAACCAGCGCATGAAAAGAGAGATCAATCAAATCGTAATTGTATTAGAGATTAACTTTATCCATATTAGCATTATTTCCTTGTACTAGAATTATGTGAAGGCGGAGAAATTTTCCATCAGATTGTTCGTCTTACTTACTTTAGCGAGGAGCTCTCTCGTCATTGTATCAGACAAGTCGCTGAGGGTATTCGCTATTTGCATGAAGAAAAGGGCGTGGTTCATAGGTAAAACACACGGCCATACAGAAAGCAAGATCGAGCGTATTCTAACATGACCATTCGCAACAGAGATATCAAGCCAGAGAATCTACTGTTTGTGCCTATCGATTTCCATGAAAGAGATGTTCCTTTGCCCCCACCCGACTTTGACGAACCCAAAGAAGATGAAGGCAAGTTTATTCCCGGCATTGGCGGCGGCGGCATTGGTGCAGTCAAGATTGCAGATTTCGGTCTTTCCAAAGTAGTGTGGGATCAACAGACCATGACACCTTGTGGTACAGTTGGCTATACAGCACCGGAAATTGTGAAAGATTTGAGAGTAAGAAGTCGCAAATGCCATGTAGAATACCAACTAATCGCCTTCTGTAGTATTCCAAATCTGTAGACATGTGGGCATTGGGCTGTGTTTTGTATACTCTTCTATGTGGATTTCCTCCATTTTACGATGAATCAATCAAAATTTTGACTGAGAAGGTTGCAAAGGGGCAGTATACATTCTTAAGCCCCTGGTGGGACACAATATCAGACGAGGCCAAGGACTTGATTGAACATTTGCTTGAGATTGATCCAGAGAAGCGATATACAATCATGGAGTTCCTTGAACACCCATGGATGCAAAATGAGGTAAGCGCGATGCTTTATAAAAAAAGAGCTCTCTTCTAAAGAATGCAATCTCATAGAAAATGACAAAGATTGATACAGATGCCATCAAAGCCAGAACAGCAACTAGTGACATCAACCTGGATCTTGCATCCGTGCCTATGTTTACATCACTTGAAAACACAGGTGTGCCTGCTAATGGACCTCGTCCTGAGACCGAGGCCGAGGCATTCAAGCGCATGATCCAAGAACGCAACAGAGACGAAGAAGAATTAGAAGCGGCTGTGCCTATGCCAGTGCCATCTGGTGTCTCATCTGTGATTAACTCCCGTGCCAACTCACGCGGAAATTCACGTGCACCGTCTATTGTCGCTTCTGGAGCAACGACACCTCGTAGAGATTTGTTCTCTGGAGTATCGTCCATGAAGGAGATGTTTGATATCTCATACGCTGTGCACCGCATGTCAGAAGAGAAGGCTCGCCGAAAAGTCATCAAACAACAGCCAAATCAAGAAAACCGTCGTTCGCTATTCATGAGTGCGATCAATGGTGATGACGATGATGTGACAGAAGATGAGGCAGATATGATTACCGATGAGACATCTACTACCGAGGAAGAGGAAGAAGAAGAAGAGCAAGCACAGAAAGAGCAGCCAATGAACGAGCTAAAAGACAAGCTAAAAGTGCTTCATATTGACGAATCGGTGCCAACATCTATAGAGCACAAACCAAGCACTGTTCAGCACAAAAAGATCAATAGATCAAACAAGAATGGCGGCCTGTTTGAACTGAATATGAATAATGCCACTCTGTTGGGAAGAAGGAAGATTCCAAGCGCAACTCAGCCTATTGATGAACCATAAAGAAAGCATAGTAATGGGCTGGTTTCCACTTGCTTATGTTGTCCTCTCGATTTCCCCGTATATTCTTCATTTAGTTTTGCATTCATATATATCACTTTTTCACTTGAATTTTGTCTTTTGTATTTACACACACACACACACTCCATCACACTCGCACATTTTCACAACGATATAAAAATCTAATATATTTATACATTTCCAGCCAGGCATTGGCATGAAATTGATCTGGTGTCTGAATGTTGCAAACAGGTCTGGAGCGTCTCACGCATCCCAAATAGCATTCAATCAGATTTGTAACACTTTTAAACTATAAAATCGGAACTGCTGTGTGCTACTTTGGTTGCCTTTCTTTCACCTATACATTTATCATTGTCGCCGTGTATGAATAAGATACCTACGATGGCCTTAGCCATTGGCATCCCAGTTGGTTTACTGGTAACTACTCACCTAAAGTCATTGCCATTTGCTTATACTGTCAGATCCTGGTTCCTGTTGAGAGCTCTCATTAAAAAAGCGAAACAAAACAACCTGCAACCAGATGGTAAGCTGATGCTGCTGGTTAGTGTATCTATTGCCACGAATATTAAACTGTTATGTATGAATACATAGCATTGTTTGCAGTTGTTAGCCAGGACCATCGTTGCTATTTGGATGATATTGATTATAATCAGCATATGGTAAAACATTCTTGTGGTAATTGGCATTATTCATTCTAATTGAAAATTTCTCTAGAACAATAGGTAACGTGAGAACCGCCCAACATGACGCATAACAGAGGGCTAATAGAAGTTATCAATTAGCACCTACAACAAGATCCTGGATTTCAGCAGAATCCACATTTTATATTCTGCATTTGCTCGAGTCATGATGGAACCACATCACCATATATTTGGACATAACGGCGGCGTTGTTACGCTGTTTAGAAAGGAAATTCCACCTCTTGCAAAATACAAGGTACAAAGTCGCATCTGGACATGGAATGACAAGTGGTTGTTCCTTCAACATCGATTCTTGCTAGAGGACAGCACGGTTGCATGCTTAGCTATCAGCAAGATTGTGTTCAAAAAGGTGTCTGGCAAAACAGTTCCGCCAAAAGAAGTCTTGGAGTTATGTGGACATAACTTTGATGATCCTACAATAGAAGAAAGACGCTTACATAACTGGGATATAGCTCAACATGTATTGAGTTTGGATAAGATCAGAGATGATCCGTATTCATGGTCGAGCTTATAAGCGGGGTGCTTGTATATGGCTATAATATAAACCAGCAACTTGCCCTTCCTTTTTCATCTTTTCTTTTTGATGAAATAAAAACTACTATGTCTTCCACAACCAGACCTTTATCCTTGTTCATACCCACCACTTGGTCACAGCAACAACAACAACAACAACAACAGCAGCAGCAGTCATCTTCAAATACGAGACCTTCATCTATACAATCAACATCTTCATCCATTGCACTCGACTCACCGTCTTGGACTAACTTATCATTTGATCAATTGTCTCTTTATGCAAGACGAGCATCCAACTCTAGCATAAGTATACTCACCACATATCAAAGCGAGCAAGAGGAAAAGAGAAGAAAAAGACAAAAAGATAAAGTGCAGCAAGGTAAAGCCAATCATGTAAACTACATGTTGCCATGGTGATTGATTTTTTTGTCAGTGCAGTGGTCAATGGTTTCACGCATATTCTTTTACTGTCCTTGAACGATTGCTCACTTGGATTCTACAGAATATCAGACCACATCCACCGCAAAGTGCCCCGCATTGTCGATACTAAAAAGCAGCTACAGCAAAGCAAAAACAAAGTGGAGATTGCCATTTCCGATATACAAGATGTGCGAAAGAACGTGTGCGATATTGAAAGGATTGAATCATTTTATAATATAAACAAGATGATTGAATTAAGTATTAACATATTAAAGAATTCAAAGAAATGAGTTTTTCATTTCTCTGATGGTATGGAGTACTTCAACGGGATCATTTTTACCAACGACATGCTGCAATGCCTGTTCATTCACTCTCAAGAACGGATTATACAGCTTTTCTTGTCCAATCGTACTAGGCACTGTGATGGATTTATCTTGACACCAGGCCCATTTTGCTTGCAAATTTTCATTGTGGGGATCAATGGACAAAGCAAACTTTAGGTTGTTCTTTGTGTATTCATGGCCACAATAGACCCAAGTGTCATCCGGTAATTTGGTAATAATGTGAAATAAAATTCTGTACATATCTCGAGCATCTCCCTCGAAAAACTTTCCAATACCTCCAATGAACAATGTGCTAATGGGTTCATATCAATCAGCATGTGCCTCCGGTGCAAATTTCATTCAACTTACTCTCCAGAAAAGACAGCTCGTTCACCTGTATTAGGATCAACAACATAATAGCAGACATGTCCTTTTGTATGGCATGGTGTATGGAGCGGTGTGATGTCTAATGATCCCAGTTTGAATTCTTCTCGATCTTTGCAGACGTAATTGATTTCTGGAATTCTCGCATCTGCACCGTAAACAGCCAATCCAGGCTTTTTTGCTAGTAAAAAAAAAAAAAAAAAAAAAAAACTGCATAAGCGTCAAGATGATCTAATAACCATGTTGGCCAATGCTTACCGACTAGTTCGATATTGCCTCCAGAGTGATCCCAATGGTGATGGGTGGCAAATACACTATGCAAGATGTCAGTTTATGAGCATTGTATGCACGCCACGAATCTTGTAGCTGTACCTGGAAAGTTTTGCGCCCGTTTGACTAATCACATTTAGAATTTTGATTGGCTCTACTGGATCAATGACAGCAGCTTCTTTGGTCTTTTCGTCGATGAGAATGTAAGAGTAATTGTCTTCGAGAGCAGGGATTGGAATGATCTTCATCTTCGAGCCACAGTAGAGAGGAGAAAAAAAAAGAAGAAAAAAAAAAGGGGGAAATCGCTTTGTTGGAAAAAAGATTAGTAGAAGCAAGAGAAAATTGGGTATTTATATATGAAAAAATTAGGATGTTTCCAAAAGAACCTTCTGTTCAACATTGGATATATGAGAGACGCTCTATTTCAAATTCCGGGTTCACTTCATGTGTATGCTCGTCCGCAAATCTTGTGATATTGTACAGCGATGTCAACCTCGCAAAAGATCCAATCTGATGTGGATCTGTTCAAACCACAGTCCACTGTATGGTAATGCAACTGGTGTATCATCATTTATTATATCATTGTAAAGGGCAATCATGGAAATCAGAGAAGACAAATCCCAAATTGACGTCAAATGTAAAGCAGAACATTCCGAAGATTCAATCAATCATCGTCTAAAAAATATGCTTTGGCTTTTTCGACATCTGGCACAATAGTCTTGCTTCCCTTGTTCCAATTGGCTGGGCAGACTTCTCCATGCTTATCACTGAATTGGAATGCTTCGACTAATCTGATGGTTTCTGTAGTAGATCTTCCTACTGGCAAATCGTTACAGGAAATTTGTCGAACAATGCCTTTGGGATCAATGATAAACAGCCCACGCAATGGGACGCCTTGCTCAAGGTAGACTCCGTAGCTTTTGGCAATGGCGTGTGTTTTATCAGAGATAATGGGGATCTTGATTTGCCCACCGAGACCACCAGATTGACGTGATGTGTTAATCCAAGCGTGATGAACGTATTCTGCATGTTGCCACACGCTTGTTAATCACACTTTTTACGGTGATAGATTAATAACTTACCAGAATCGCAGGAAGCAGCAATCAATTGACAATCTAAAGATTGAAATTCTTCATAGGCATCATTGAAGGCGATGATCTCAGTTGGACAAACAAAAGTGAAGTCCATCGGATACCAGAAAAGCACGACGTACTTTCCTCTATAATCAGAGAGTTTGATGTGCTCAACAATTTGGCCATCAATGACGCCAGGAGCATCGAACTCGGGCGCTAGTTTTTGGACTTGTGCAACTACTATCACAAAAATCAGAGTTCTGGTTAGACACTAGCGAGGATTTAATTGTTTACCCATATTAAAGAAGCTTGGAAATGTAGAAAGTAAGTGAATGGATGAAAGCAAGCAACACAGAACATCCAGATGTGCTTTTCATGTTGGCGAAGAGTGACGTTTTTTTAGCTGACATTGTGGTGAATAAGCTGCATGAGTGTCGTATCGTCATAATGGTGTTGACAATTGTGGATATATTTAAGAACACATCCAGTGCGTTGTGCAAGCTACTGACAAACTGTTTTATCCAAAGTGAGAGCTAATGCATTAGTGCTGTATGTGTTTGCTTCATATGATGTTCTATCCTCAGAATACGTGTTGTCAAGATGCTTATTGATAATGCGCTGCCTTGAATTTGCTGGAACAAAACGAGAGGAGCTGGAGCTTGAAATCATAATTTTCATATAATCAAAAGCACAAAAAACTCATTCAAAATATTTGATTTTGGGGGTTTCAACTTTTGGACGATCGAAAATCGATCTTCTAAATATTGATGCTAAAGCTTTAAGGCTAGCATGTTCCTATACTAGTTTTTTGCCCTCTAAACGATGGTGCAATTGAAATTTGCGTAGGTAGTCTGGCTGTTGAGAAAAAAATTAGTTAATTTTGAATAGATGCTGCTAGTAAACCTTTTTAAATTACTATATGAATGTTGGTTGTATGTCTAGTAAAAGCTGTAGAGGGTACCTTGGTTGATTAGGAAATGTTGTATTTGGGCTTGCTGAGGACGATGTCGATGAGTAATGAGGAAAAAGAGAGAAAATGAACAAATTTTAAAGTGTCGTACAGCTTGATTTTACTAAGTGAACGAGAGTTTCAAACTTAATAGCTTCTGTTTCTTTTTCAACTCTCTATACGATGGCATGGTTATTATAGATAAATAAAAAAAAAGTTGAAATCCCCTGCTTGTAGCTCATAAAATATATGATTTTGAGCAAACTTATGAAGAAAACGTACAACTGGTACTTAAAACTTTTATATCATAATGGATATAACATAGAGTTATCGAATGGTCTTTGTTTTGTGCGAATCCAGTGAGTATTTGTCGAGATATGGTCAAAAAAGAGTCTCATGCAAAATCATGGATTTTTCTTCAAAATCTACGTGTGATAGCAAGCAAAAAATTGGGTGACCTTTTTTTGGTCAGGACAATATTGTCAATATTTCATGATAGAGTCATACCAGAGCTTCAAGCAATAGCTCATCCGATAGGAAATTTTTTGGTCTACAATGTTTAGTAATGCTTAACAAAATGTTTTGATGGCAGATACTAATTAATCTTTAGAAAACAGTCAAAAAATGGCAAGATGTATCTCATTAAATATCAGGTGAACAATGTACACCAGAGATCTGAAATAAATACCATTGTATTCTCCTTGCAATTCTCTACAAGCTTCATATAAGTTTGAAGGGGTAGTTACTATCAAGAAACGCGTGATTTTAAGGTCGATAGATTTCGGAATCCCATGGATCATCATTCAGAACAATAGAAATTGAAGCTCCGTTGAGCTTCCACATATGTACACGACACATATATGAATTTGACTGAGTATTTTAAGAATCGGAGCGTACGAAAAGGGCCATATTAACTTGCTGGTTTCAAGTTATCAATAGATACTTGACATGATGGAGAATCTTGCTTTTAAGGTTAGATAGCTGTAACTTGCTCTGTTCAATAATAATAAGATTTGCAATTTAAAGCATGCATATTCCCCTGCTTAAAAATAGCATCTCCAATGTTGATTATCTCATGAAGTATGCATTTCCAATATAATGTTCCCAATAAGAACTTGCTCCAATATCATTACTCTACAACATAGTTAAGTTTGACGAGATTCTAATTTTTTTTACCTATGAGGACCTGGATGTACAAAATGTTTTTTAATTTTGAGGTTTTCAACTTTTGGACGATCGAAAATCGATCTTCTAAATATTGATGCTAAAGCTTTAAGGCTAGCATGTTCCTATACTAGTTTTTTGCCCTCTAAACGATGGTGCAATTGAAATATGCGTAGGTAGCGTGGTTGTTGAGAAAAGGGAGATTTTAGAAAATAGTTCATTTTGAATAGGTGCTGCTAGTAAAACTTTTTAAATTACTATATGAATGCTGGATTGTTGTGCCAGAAGGGCTACAACTGTCTATAAAGATTAAGGTATTCTTGATGGGTAGATATGTCTGTGTTGTGCAACAACATGGACAAGCTATGATAAGTGAAGTGCATCTCAGCTATCTAAATACTGAGGTTCACCAGATGTGATAAGCGTTGTACAAGATAAATTGCTACTTTGGCATTCAGAACTTAGTATAAATAGAATAACTCTTGTCTTCATCAATAAATCTTTAGTTTTTGTGTCTGATCTTATTCAAATAAGTCTTTTCTTGTTTTTATAATATCGAACATTTTTTATAAGCTACAAATAATAATCCTTTTATTCTTTGTGCTTAACATTTTTTAAGATCGTGTAAATCAGAATCTTCCAGATTTTAGCCTACCTATCTAATTTAAACCGAAAATATGACTATGAATGATTCTACTGTGTCTCCTGCAGAACAGAACAAGAGTTCAGATGTTCAAGCTGTTGGAAGCGAGCTTTCATACGGAGGAGCTGTAGAGCGACTTCGTCAGGAGGTTCATGGGTTGATCGCTGAAGTTGCGAACAGTGGGGACAAGTCGGACGAAGAGGTCGACGCTTTGAAGGCTGCCCTGTCGAAGAAGTGCTCTAACTTGGAGGCTATAGAGAAAGCTCTCTCTATGGTCACACCTAACCAGAGTCCTTCCCAAGTAACAGTGGTTAGTCAAGGTGCGGCTAATAGTTCAACTGTACCTGATGATCTTCCTTTGTTCCAATGGTTTGGACGTGTCAAAGATGAAAAAAAGGAAGTTTTTGCCAACATTGAGGAGTGTTGTCGCCGGTTTTCCGATAAGTTGAGCAGTTGCACGCTTGATCTTGACGAACACTGGTATCGTTTGCTTCCTCCTTGTCTTCCCGGCGATCTTCGCAATTGGCTTGATGAGTTTGTGAAAGCATCTGGCTCCACTGTGTCTTGGGCTACCTTGAAGGGAGCTATCATCGGTCGTTTTGGTACACCAAAAGAACAGCTCAGATTCGAAAGAATTAGGGAGTTTCTTCGTTGAACTAAAGGAAACGAAGAATCCGTTGATGGTTTCGTAGAGCGGTTTAAGACGTTGAGAAATAGAGCTGACATCAGTGATAAGGGTGTCGTTGCGATGGTGTTTTTTGACGCTTTCCCCAAGGTTACCGCTAGGTTGCTAATGGTTGCTATGAGTCAGGCACCAGAATCGTCATTTTATGACATTGATTATGTGTCCTCTCTCGTGCGCAAGATGGATATGATGGCTATTGAGACGGGTCAAGAATCTTTGGGCTCTGTTTTTGATGGAAGAAAACGCGCTGCTGACATACCTGTTTCGAACGAAGCAAAGAAGTCTCGGTACGCACCTTCTTCTAGTGGAAACGCTCTGCAAAGTAGCTCTTCGTCGAGATCCAATGGTCCCTCGTCCAACTCTCCACGTTCTGGTGCTAATCGTTTTGGCAAAACATTTGCTGAACATGTTGCTGAAGGGACTTGCTCCAAATGTAACGGTCCTCGACTAAAGGGGCAGATGCATCACTGCAACACTGCTATTCGTACTGGTGGTGGTAACACCCATCAGGGCAATGGTGGTAAAAAAGTTTTGCGTGCCATGACTAAGAAACGTGGTGGCAAACATTCGATGGATGCTGCAATCCAAGCTGCTTTTCTCTCTGCTCGTGTCGATCGTGCGTTAGCTGAGAAAGGTGCTTTTTCCCCTGCTGTCTCCTCTGCTGAACAATCGGTGGATGATGTTGTCCTTGCTCCTTCTTCTGGTGGTAGTGACAATGTTGATGTTGACCAAGATGCTGTGATGAGTGAAGCTCATGGTATCTTTGAGGATACTGACCTGGTGAATCGTGCCCAGTCTATTCTTCTTGAAAAAGAGATGAGTAGCATGTCTGTGGACGACGATACGCTACAAAATATATTTGCTCAGCAATGTAAGTTCGATGCTAGATTTAGTGCTCCACCTACTATGACCACCAATGCTATTTGTGTTCCTATTGTGGTTCAAAATGTCATTTGCTTTGGCTTAGTGGATACGGGTGCTACGTTTTCGTGCGTCACTGACAAGTTCTTTCAATTCTTAGGAGGAACCTCTCTTGCTGGATTTGAGGCTAATGATGATGATGAGAGCTTTGTTCAAATGGCTCATGAAGTAACGACTGTGCCTAGAATAGGTGCGGTACGTTTGCACATTAGCTACAATAAATCAAATAAAAACCATTTGTTTGAAGTATTTCCATTCTATTCTGAGGAAAACGTACCTGTATTGCTTGGTATGGATATTTTGTCCAAGCTTGGCATTGGTCTTACGGGCTTGGTGAGTCAACATGGCTTTCAATCAGGTCCTCGTGTACCAGACCCTATTGATGATGGTATTACTCCAAACGCACATCCTTTTGGTAGTGAGGAAGAGAGACAACCGTTTCTACTTGCACTAAAGGGGTTATTAGAAGAGAATTCGCGCATTGATATGAAGAATACTCAGTGTAATCTGCCGGATTCGATTATTAAGCTTGATACTAAACCAGGTGCTGTCGCTTGGCGAGCTCAATATCCTTTGCCTGAAGCTTATCGTGATGCTGTTGCCAAACAAATTCAGATATGGCTTGATGAGGGTGTTGTTGAAAGATCTGCTAGTCATACACGTTTCAATCATCCATTGTTGGTTGTAAAGAAAAAGGACGCTGATGGTAATTACACAATGTCTAAGCCTAGAGTGGTGTGTGACGTTCGTAAGTTGAATGCTATCTTGGAAGTGGATGACAAACAACAGTTACCTTTGATCTCTCATATCCATCAGAGCATTGGTACGAAAATGATTCATACTTGTCTCGATATCCATGCTTGCTTTACTAGCTTTGGCTTGGATCCAGAGCAAGCTCATAAAGTTTCATTTACTTGTCCCTTCACGAATATCCAATACACCCATAAAAAGGCTGCTTATGGAATTCGCCATGTCGGATCGGTGGTTGTACGCACATTGCAAACACTGCTCTCTGATTTGAATACAAGCTCTAGTTCTACTTCGTTTCCTACTGATGGTGATCACTCGGTTTCCTGCTATGTGGATGACATCTTATGCAGTAGTAATGGGAGCCTACAAGATCACTATGCGTTGGTTGCTGAGGTAATTCGTCGTTTAACCGATGCTAATTTGGTGCTCAATCCTGAGAAAGTCGTCTTCGCTCAGCGTAGTATTTATCTCTTGGGATGGAGTGTTATTAATGGTAAATTACTGCCTGACGGTAGAAAACTTACCAACATTGCAGATTGGCCGGCTATTACCACTGGTCGTCAATTGGCATCTTTCTTGGGTTTAATGTCGTACTTTCGTGCTGCCATTCCATGTTATTCTCGTCTGACTCGAGATCTTGATAGCTTGAAACAGTACAAGGATCTAACAGATGTTTGGAATGAGTCTCATACAAAAGCGATTGCCGACTTGAAGGATGCACTTACGATGGCACTTGTGCTGTCACCTCCTGATTTTTCGATTCGATTTCACTTGGCTACTGATGCTAGTTTAACTGCTCTTGGCGCGGTTTTATATCAAGTGGTCAACGATGAAATTCGATATGTAGGTCTCGTATCTCGTAAATTGTCTGTTTCTGAGCGTAACTACAGTACTACGAAAAGGGAATTGCTAGGGATTTGCTATGCCTTGGTTAAGTTTCATCGTTTTCTGTATATGCGAGAGTTTACCTTACATACGGACCATAAGAGTCTGATCTACTTGAATACACAGGAAGTCCCCAATGCACTCATGCTTGGATGGTGGGAGACCATTTTTTCTTATACTTTCGATATTGTGCATTTGCCCGGTGTCCTTAACGTAATTCCTGATGCTTTATCTCGACTTTACGAAGATTCGGATGCTGATGCTTCAGCACGACATCTTCTGGGGGGCAGGTACTATGCTGATGGTGGTGAAAGTGTAAAAAGAAAGAAAAAGGGTTCCAAAAACAAACTCAAGGTTGTCACACCTTCGCCTCCAATGAAACGTACTTTGGTCAAGACAACTAAGGCGTTACGATCTAATTCTTTTAGCAACCATGCACGCACTGCGGTAAACGCTACTCTTATCAAAGATGGCACCACCACAGCTGTCTCGCAAAAGCAAAAGGAATTCATATTGCGTACGCTTAGGTTTGCTGACTATATCACTCCTCCTGCTAATGAAAGAGACAATATGATCATTGCTCAGCATCTGGTTGGACATTTTGGGATCAAACATGTTGAAACTGCAATTCATCATGAAGGGTTTCACTGGGTGAACATTCGGAAAGACATAGAAAGAATATTAGCTGATTGTGACGAGTGTAACAGGTACAATATCGCTAGAGAGGGATATCATCCTTTCCGTAGTGTCAATGCAGCCCAACCTTTGGATCATTGGTGCATGGATCTCGGTGATATGGGTGTTACTAGCTCTTTCGGCAGCAACTTTCTATTTGTCCTTACTGATTACTTTACGAGATTTACTGTGATAAGATGCATTCCAGACAAGAAGGCTACGACAATTGCCAGGGAAATGCTTCAAGTTTTCTCACTTTTTGGATGGCCAATCAAGTTGACTTCAGACAGAGGCCTAGAATGGATAAATGAGGTGGTCCGTGCTATGATGGACATCAGTGGGATAGACCATCGCCTGTCATTAGGGTACAATCCATTGGGTAACTCGGTTTCTGAGTCATTTATCAAAATATGTAAGTTAACGACTATCAAGTTGTTAAAAGGTAAGAGGGATCAATGGGAGCACTTCATTCCGTGGGTGAATTACTGCATCAATGTCAAGTATGCTCGGCTACATAAATCTCGTCCGTATACACTTTTGTTTAATCGTCAACCAAATGGTCTGGCTGATTACTCAAAGGTGGACTATTCCAAACGTTTGGAGAAAGCTGATAATAGACTCATTGACAAACGATACCGTTTTGTACAAGATGTTCTTATCCCGGCTATTTCTAAGCGTATTGTGGATACACAAAATGCTGATCATGCTAACTTTGCGAAGAAACATAAGGTCATTGCCGAACCCTATCCTATTGGTAGTAAAGTTATGATTAAAAATGTTCATCGTCAAAATAAGTTAGATGAACGGTATGAAGGACCTTATTTGATTCATAGTATAACCGATAAAGGTTCCTATGTGCTGGCTGACAAGACGGGTGCACTCCTTAGTCGAGATGTGCCTACCCATCATATCAAGTACCAAGTCGCTGCGAATCCTCAGCCAATCACAATTGATGAGTTCTCTGCAGAGCATTACGAAATTCAAGCTGTGATTGATCATAGAGGATCTCCTGGTAACTTTGAGTATAAGGTAAAATGGAAAGGGTTCGATGATCCTAGTGAAGATACTTGGGAGCCTGTGAAAAACTTTGATTCGGCCAAACACATTGAGCTGTATTGGGCTCGAAGAGAAGGTGCAAAGGCTGCTGGTAAACGTAGGTTAGCTCCTCAAACAGTTAACTGGCGAACTACTACTACTCGCGAAATTGGTCAGAGTGGTAGATCAAACAGGTCTTAAATGGCTACTAGCATGATGGGATCAAGTCTTTTCCTTACATTTTTGTCCTATGAAAGGTTTTTACACAAGGTTTTTACTGACTGATCTCGGATGCAGTGTCATTTGGTAATTATTTATTGGAAAGTGCTTTATGTGCTATATTGTCATGATGTTTTGTAATCTGAGATTACGAAATGTCCACAAGAAGTACCTGAATCTGGGGGGGCAATGTTGTGCCAGAAGGGCTACAACTGTCTATAAAGATTAAGGTATTCTTGATGGGTAGATATGTCTGTGTTGTGCAACAACATGGACAAGCTATGATAAGTGAAGTGCATCTCAGCTATCTAAATACTGAGGTTCACCAGATGTGATAAGCGTTGTACAAGATAAATTGCTACTTTGGCATTCAGAACTTAGTATAAATAGAATAACTCTTGTCTTCATCAATAAATCTTTAGTTTTTGTGTCTGATCTTATTCAAATAAGTCTTTTCTTGTTTTTATAATATCGAACATTTTTTATAAGCTACAAATAATAATCCTTTTATTCTTTGTGCTTAACATGGATGTATGTGTAGTGAAAGTTTTAGAGGGTACTTTGATTGAGTAGGTGCTGTTT
The DNA here is from genome assembly GCF_035048745.1 of Mucor velutinosus. Taxonomy (NCBI): domain Eukaryota; kingdom Fungi; phylum Mucoromycota; class Mucoromycetes; order Mucorales; family Mucoraceae; genus Mucor; species Mucor velutinosus. Next base: position 3,725,586 of record NW_027041905.1, on the reverse strand, counting down.
CCAAGCTTAAAAAGATACAAATATAGTAATAAAGAGGATTTCTACAGACACTTGATGAAAAGGGACGTATAGAAATGACTGTTTAGAATAACGAAATATAGACAGAGTAAATACAATTAGAATTGAATATATTTATTATTGTATTCCAAGATTGAATGGGGATCAAAACTAGTGTAGATACCAAAGGTATTTATAGTTATTTGACAGTGCCGCAGCAATAGGACCTTGATCTTGAATGCGGGATAATTGTATAAGCCTTGAACCAGTTAACGAGAATGTGCTGCATAAGAACTCATGAGCCACCAGCCAAGGATAAACAACAAAGACGATCCAGGATAGAATGTTCTTCCTAATAGCTTTGACGGAAGAACATTTGTCGGAATTGAAATCCACTTCCAGGGACGAAAGGCCATAGGCTACCACTTTCCAGGAACCACCAGGATACAGATTAGCCATTTGATGGTGCAGTGAAATCAGGTTTAAATAGATTTCACAAAAAAAAATAAAGCAATAGTAAAATACAATAGAAATCAACTGTATTTTATTTTGTGTATAAAATGAACTGAAGATCCTGGAATTGAGTAAAAAAAAGAAGAGTATTTATACATTTGCATCTAGCTTGTAGGATTAGTGATGATAGAGAGCAATAGGTGCTGCTATTGCGATATCTGGCAAATGTTGTTGATGTTTGATTTAAAGTGGTAATCAATGCAAGAGCACTGGCCATAAGGGTCGATTTGAGTAACCTTGATGGGCTTGGGTGAGCTATCGTCATAGCATGATTTAATGTAACCTTGATGGTTTAAAGTGTGATGTTTGTTATTGAAGCATGGAATCCTTTATCTGGGATATTGTGCAACTATGGCAGCAGGGCATAGTTGTCATATTTGAATATGCTTGTTATTGATTTGATTTTATTTGGATAAAGATACCATCTCTTATTACGACCATCATGGGTGTGATTGAATACACTGTGATCAGGAGTGATTCATTCACACGATGTGCGATATAAGCATGCATCTTTACTTTAGTAATTTTAAATGGTTTTTTGATGTACATTTGAGCGCTTTCATTAATAGATTCAAATAGCATGAATTTGAATGAGTGCTATTTGATGAACTTTGGTTTTCAATTAAGTTGCGTTTGGGTGGCTATTTCATTACAGATGGCACTACTCATGTTCCTTCGTGCTGCTTGAATAAAGACCTCTCACTTCTACTATGCATCTCAGCTCATTCTCAGATCCTCTTATGTAATATACAACGCCTAATACATTTGCCTCTCAGAGATGATCTATTATATCCTAAACATATGCAAGGAAAGATTCTTGAAAATCAAATGATCGCGTTTTTCACGTCAAAAGTGAAGACTTTTTCTATGATACATATTAGATCAAATTGATTGTAAAAATGAAACGCAACACTGGAAGCTCTTTCTATGAGACTTTCATATGCTAAATTTTAACATAGTTACAGAAAACCTGTTTTTATATTTCTGCAAATTGCTCATTATTTTTGGCCTGAAAGCTAAAAGTAATTAGCACCATTCGATGTGACTTTTTTTAGTTCTCTAGAGATGTGCTAGAAAGTTGGGTGTGATAACGATAGATTTCATAGTCAAATTTAGCAAAAACGTTTAAATGATGTGAGATCAAGTCAATCTTGAACACGAAAATACCACTGCACAGTTTCAAATTAAGTTGCCGCAATTACGGCTACTACGGTACAAAACTGAGACTAAATTTACTAGTCGTGACGTCGGATAGGGCGCCCTCTCATTTTTCCATGCCCTCCCTTTTTGCAAAACGCGTTTTAGTATCAAACCATGGTGGTTTTGGACACCGTTTGATTAATAATAACACTCTAGCATCCGATAACTCTGTCTTGTACTGTTGGAAGAACTTGATATTGTTTCTTTGAAGTGGAATATATTAGGTATCATTCGATAACGAGCACTGGAAGGCGTAGAATTAACACTAAGTGTGTTTGTTTATTTGGTTTTAATAATTTTTTGCTTGTTTGAGTGAGTGCTGCTGCCGTTACTTCTCTGCCATCTCTGCTGCCTGTTTCTTTGGTCTTTATCTGGTCTCTGCTGGTGGCGTTCGTACTTTGGTTTGTCTATGGTGCTGGTGTTGCTGCTACTGCTACTGCTAATATGGTCTTTTCTGGTCTACTGTGTTTGTTGCATGCTCTTTCTCTGGTGTCATCACTCGTTTTTTGGTTTGTCTATGGTGCTGGTGTTGCTACTACTGTTGCTATTATGGTCTTTCCTGGTCTACTGTCTTCGGTGTATGCTCATTCTCTGGTCTATATCCGGTGATTGCGTATTATCTGGTCCATCTATGGTAGTGGTAAGTGGTAAGTATCTTTTTTCTTCTGGTCGCAATGATATAAAACTTCTTTGAACGTTTGTATTATTGCTTCTTTTCTCATGATAATGCATTCATGATGTTTGCTTTGTTGCATTTTTCTTCTTCTTTTTGTTGGTTGTGTTGCTTTACATCCGACTATTACCATGCATGTTGCTCATGTATGCATCTTTGTTGCAACAACAACGAGCTGTTTTGAACGTCTCTGATGTTGTACTTGTTATACTTTTCTTTTGAGTACTCACTTTGTGTGAGTATCCATTTTTGCCTACATACTACTATACTCCTATAATAGTATGTTCTTTTCTTCTTTCTTTTATTATTATTATGTTTCTTTGAAGCATACCTTTTTTTTTACGTTGTGTGGATGTGCCTATCCCTGAAGCTCAACAAGACTCTATCCGAGGCTAGGAGGTAGATAGGCTGCCTTCACTTGGTTATCACTACTTACTTTAGTGATGATTGAGGGTCTCAATGCCAGAATTTAAAGTTAGGTGATGTAAGTAAGGCATGCTCTAGCGCCTGGGGGAAGTTTGATGATAGCAGCGGCTATATTGTTATTATAGCGGCGCTTAAAATTTTGCCTCACCTCAAAACAGGGGGAAACCCTCGCAAATTTTTTTTAGGTCAGCGGAGTTTTCAAGCAATCTGATTGGCTCAGAGGTTCAGGAACCGAAGTATTCTAGCTAGTTGATCTCCTATTGAGCTGTCATCTATAATGAGTTTATATTTGTAATAAAAAGGTAGCAAAATACATGCAATTTAAAGCCTTCTTTATTTAACAGTGCAATGAAATCAGGTTTAAAGATTTCACAAAAAAAATATAGCAATAATAAAAATACAATAGAAATCAACTGTATTTTATGTGTATAAAATGAACTGAAGATCCTGTGTGGAATTTGAGGCTTTATAGACTAAAATTCACGGAAAAAAAAGAATAAAAAAAACTGTAAAGTCAACTTGATAAAGGTATGTTTTATTATCAAACTGACAGGTGTAAAGTAAACAACTGAAGTATCTCCACTACTGGCCAGGTAGATGATCCTTCTTATTATATACTATAACAATAGATAAAAGTTCTATTAATTAGATTGACAAATAAGTCAACTCAAATCAACTAATGTTTAATCATGCTAAAAGACAACTCCAGCAAGCTAATCATGATTTAGCTTTGCCTGGATGAATAATTAGACTCTCATCCAAAGTACCCTGATCTATCCTTTCTATAAGGATAATTAATATCGATCTAGTAGCATGTATCCAATAGGTACAGTCTCCTTAGTCTATATCAATAGTACATATCTGAGTGTATATCGCTAAGCATACATCTTTAGCATGTATCCGGATATATGGCATGTCTATAGCATATCGTATGCATGTCTATAGCATGTCTCATATATAGTACAAGTCTGTAGTACATAAAGTATCTGTAGCTAGTATCACGGATATAAGCATGTGTCTTACAGCGTGGATCATGAAGTGCACATCTGAAGCAACAAGCTCATATTGCATTAATCTTGGTGCCTATCCAGATATGGTAAACATCCGTAGTCAATGTCGGAATACAAGTATAAGTCTATAGTGCCATCCATGTCCGTGGTGCCATCTATAGCCTATATCTTATATAGTATGAATCTTATAGTACTAGCGTATCTGAAGTCCATATCTTCTTATAGCATAAATCGGTATCGTACATCTTAATCCAGTGCGCATATAGTTTATACCTAAATCAGGAAACTGGATGAACTGTCGGAATGCAGATCAGAGTGGATGTATTCCACATCCTGGAATTGAGTAAAAAAAAGAAGAGTAACTGTACATTTGTAACCAGCTTTATGCATTTGACCAAGCATATTAAAAATCGGAGCGTACGAAAAGAGCCATATTAACTTGCTGGTTTCAACAAGTTATCAATAGATACTTGACATATTGGAGAATCTTGCTATTAAGACTAGACAGTTGTAGCTTATTGCTTTGTTCGATTATAATAAGTCTTCCAATTTAATGTATATTCCCCCTCTTAAAAATATATAGATAAAAGTTGTAGAGGGCACTTTGTCTGACAGGGCATGTTTCATGTGGGGTTATTGGTGGTAATGTGGATGAGTACTGAGGAAAAATAAAGAAAATGGACAATTTTCAAGGAGCTGTACCGCTGGATATTACTAAGTGAACGAGAGCTTCAAGCTTAATAGCTTCTGTTTCTTTTTCAATTCTCTATACGATGGTATAGTTTTATAGAGAAACATTAAAAGTTTTGAAAATCCTCTACTTATAGCTGATAAAAATATGAGATTTTGAGCGAATTCATAAAGGGAAGATACATCTGGTACCTAAAACTCTCACATAATGATGGATATAACGTAGTAGAGCTATCGAATGGTCTTTGTCTTGTGCGGATTGTATGAGTAGTCGAGATACTACCAAAAAAGGGTTTCGTGCAAAATCATCGATGATCTGATAAATTTTGTCATTTTCCATTGATTAGCATAACCTACTACCAAACCTCAAATATTATTCCATTACACGCATTGCAACAACTTTACTGGCATAACCATACATCGATTCAGCTTTCAGAGCTTTATTCCAGATTTGAATTGAGATAATTGACGAAAACATCACCCAAACGGTCAACATCCAAAGTAGTGTTCATCTTGTTGTATGTAACAAATTGTTTTCTATGTCTTCTTAGTTCTGATAATGTAACAGTACGAGATGGATTGATGACTTTTGTTTCTGAACGAGGTACAATCATTGGGGTTCCTCCTGGTCCAAATTCCTTTTGACGCTCAACAAAGGCATTGATAATCTCTAATGTAGCTTTGTCTAGCTCATACACGTAGTTGGTTGATGATACTGGCTTTGAGACGGTGGATTTGTTGGGTGGCAATGCCTTTCGTAATATCACTGCATCCCAAATCTTGTCTCCAGGAATCCCTTTATCATCATGAATTAATGTAAATAGTGGTGAATCCCATCGATTGCGCTCCTCTGGTTCCTCGTATCGTGATACCAACTCGTCAAACCTGGCAGCCTTTGTATTAGCACAGACGCTACATTCCAACATACAAAAGCGTCCTTACACTTTCTCATCATAACCTTCTGATTCTCTATTCTGATTCCATTCTTTTGCGATATCTACAGGAACACCTGTTTGAACCACACAATGAGGTGTGCCAATTGCTCTTGCAATACAATAGAGTTGATATCGAAACCCTTTGATGTAGTTTAATGCGTCGGCAATGACAATGTCGTCCTTGGATAGTGTTCTCTCTACTGCTGATAGCAATGCGCCTCTTGCTTTCTTTTCCTCGCGAGCATCTACAAAAGGTACAGCACTGTTCAATACATGCTTTCTGCCCCGAGATAATTGTCAAAACTAACCATTGTAAGCGTCTTTGGTGACATGAAGGCTTTCGTCGTTGATCACCTGGATGCGCAGAGATCTGTTCTCTTGCTCGAGCCTCTTGGCTAAATACTCTTTGATTTCGTTAACTCGTTGTGTCTTTCCACTAGAAGGGTATCCGGAAATGATAATGAGAGGCATTTTAAAATGAGTAGAACGGAAAAAAGTAGTTAAACATGTATCCGTAACTGAACCTGCTTTAACACAACAAGCCACTATGGATCTCTATCATTGTGACCTTTTTGATTTTTTTTTTCTGTATTTAACTGTCAAAAACTATCATTCATCAAGAAGAATGGTTTGCTTGTACATATTTCATTTATAAAATCACTTTTTTTTGTTGTTTAAAAAAGTAAAAACTAGACACATTCATCATGTCCAACAAGTTGCATATCAGGTATTTGCTTTGCACTGCATCTGTCACACCGAAAAATCTAAAAATACATAACATTTGGCAGTTATAATCAGATCCATGACTCTATCCGTCAATCCGTCGATCGTTTCAACATCAACGACGATTTCAAGCCTGATCTCATGATTGCTATTGGCGGTGGTGGCTTCATCCCTGCTCGTATGCTCCGTACTTTCCTCAAAAAGACCAGCCGTGGTAACATCCCTATCCAAGCCATTGGTCTTTCCTTGTACGAAGAGCTTGCTAATGCTAACGGCGAAGAGAAGCCTGGTACCCAAGTTCAAAAGACTCAATGGCTCAACTTTGGTGCCTCTCACTCGGAAATCTCTCTTTTGGGCCGCCGTATTCTCATTGTTGATGAGGTAGATGATACTCGCACCACATTAGCCTTCGCTGTCGAAGAGCTTCAAAAGGATATTGAGGCCGAGGAAATTCGTAAGGGTATGAAGCCTGGAGAATCCAACACTGTTTTGGGTATTTTTGTCCTTCACAACAAGCTCAAGGCCAAGAAGCGTGATTTGCCCGAGGAGATCAAGAAGAACTACTTTGCTGCTGTTGAGATGCCTGATCAGTGGTTGGTTTATCCCTGGGATGCTGTCGATATTGAGGAACACACTGAATTGGCCAACAAGCATCAGTAGATTTTCGGTTCTCTTACTTTTTCTGTTTTATTTTCCATCTGTATCCATAGACTTTTGTTCCTGTTTTTCCACTTATAGACTACTTCATTTTGTATTTTAGAGATATTACCATTATGCTCTTATATGCTAATACATTCACACCTTTCATAATCATATATCCCGGATTTCATAGTTGAAAAGATTTGTGAGCTGGATAGAAGAATGAGACTTATAACAGGGTAGCATTGACTGAGAGATCTTGATTGTTTGTCTGCTTACATGTCATGAAGCTTATTGTCAGGTTGATCTATGATCAGCAGAGCATTTCGGAACGGAATGCAAAAAGGTAGCACTTTTGGGTTGAATATACCCTCTTCTGACAACGCTTTAAATTCAAATATAGCGTTATCCTGGTATTCGATCTCGCTGGTAGCACTAGTTGTTTAGCAACATGCAGGGCAAATGTCGGATTTTAGTGTCCGTTTTCCACTGGTCTTGCACAAATCATTAGCAAACTATTCACTCGATAGATCAAGATTGCTCTCGTGACATATTTGAAAATGCTGTTGAATAATGCATTTAAATGATACAACGTTTGGGAAGAAATTCTCGATACATACACCCAGATAAACTATGTTGGTGTGTAGGAGTTGAGTGTTATAGAGTATCTACTTGTAAGAGATTTATTGCCAGCGTCAAGCACCTCAAATGTAGCCTCAACTACTGAGAACACCAAAGCCTACCAAAATCCAGGATTAATCGAACGGCGTCATTCAAAAAGCTCTAAATGGTTAAGATGTCAACCCTTTACGATGCCCCACGTTTGTATCGCTAAAGATAATCCAAATACGGGAAAACAGCATACTAGCATTGGCTCTTACTACTCAAAAATCTGTAAACCACAGCGAAACCTGAATACGTTTGAGCCGCGTTTTTTTGCGTTAGAAGCCGTTTTAGGTCGCCAGAATAGCACCAAACATTGTTTCTCATCTAGCTTTTACTTTCTGACACCTTTGCTCATCTTTTTTGGGACCTAAAAAACATGGCCAGAAATTGACCAAAAATCCATGAGGGGGGTACCTCATGGTTTTCATCGAAAATCAAATGATCGCGTTTTTGACCTCCAAAATGAAAACTTTTACTATGGTACGTATGGAATCAAAATGTTTGTATTGATCTAAAGCAACTCCTAAACTCCTATTTGTGCGACCTTCAAATGTAAAATTTCGACATTTTGGCCGAAAACCTCATTTCATATCTTTTGATATTGTTCAACAACTTTGTTCAAAACACCTATTAAATTTAGGATCGCTGGATGCGCATTGAAAAATACTACAAAGAACAATTAGAGAGTATGAGATGATTTTCACTTTTTACATAGTCAAATTCGGCAAATTAGTTCAAACAAGTCGAGATTGAACACAATTGCACCAATCCTAAACAAAAAAATTGATCGAAGTGTTTTCTTTTTTTGGCTGCTGTTGCTGCTGACAAGCTGTCTTTTTTGCTACAGTTTTTACACTTGGTATTTCTGAACTGCTAAAAGGGTAATCTTTCGGTTGAAAATCATGCCATGGTGATACAAAGCAACTAATACGATTTACAAAAGAATATTTGTGATAATTTTATTTTAATGTACAAATGTTGAGGAATATAGGAAAAAAAAAAGGCAATAATTATGGGGTTTAGATACCACGTCCACCGGTAACTTCAAGAGTGTGGCCAGTGATGTAGCTAGTCAAAGGAGTACAGAGAGACATAACTGAACCAGCAACTTCCTCAGCAGTACCAGCACGACCCAAAGGAATTTCAGCGAAAGGGTTACCAGCAGCAGGCTTGTTACCAGTGGGGATACCAAGGGCAACCTTTTGACCGTTGACCTCAATAGAAGCACCAGACTCCTTGGCACGAGTGAGACGAGTATCAACCCAACCAAAGGCAACAGTGTTACAACGAACACCAAAGACACCCCATTCCTTAGCAATGGTCTTGGTTAAGCCAACAACACCAGCCTTAGCAGTAGCATAGTTAGCTTGACCAACGTTACCGTGAAGACCAGAAGTGGAAGAAATGTTGACAATGCTCTTGTTCTCACCATCCTTCTTACGGAGGTACTTGGCAGCAGCACGGATGATCTTGAAAGGAGCAGTGTTATGAACGGCAAGCATCAAATCCCATTGCTTGTCAGTGATCTTGTGGATCATACCATCGAAAGTGAAACCAGCATTGTTGACAATGTGGTTGATCTTACCGAAAGCCTTGACGGTACCTTCAATCAAACGCTCAGGGAAGGTTTCGTCGAGAATGTCACCGGGAATGGAGATAGCCTTAAGGCCAGCAGCATTGATATCAGCAGCAACTTGATCAGACTTGGCTATTGGTGAATATATTGATTAGTTACATGCAGATGCAGCCAATTGACAAGATAAACACTTACCAGCATCAATATCAGTGACAACAACCAAAGCACCTTCGCGGGCAAAGATTTCGGCACAGCTCTTACCAATACCTTGACTAATGAGTAGGCATGAGTCCCTCTACTCAATTCTCGTATGGCATGCCGAAGCAAGAACACTTACCCAGAGCCAGTAATGATGGCGACTTCACCAGCCAACATACCCTTAGGGTAGTTGCCGGACAAATGACCCTTGATGGTGTTTAAACGATCAGTAGCAGACATGTTAAATTGAATATATGAAGAAAGTGTGGAGAAAGAAAAACAAAAAAAGAAAATGCAACATGGAATGCTTATATACTTTCAAAGGAGGGTATTTCCAAATAGTCAGCAAATATCTCTTCCGGGGAAAAACAAGCGGACAAGTCACCTACATGAATCTACGTGTGAAAAATTAAGCACTGTAAAATACTTGCAAGAATGGCGTTTAGTAATATGGATTGATTCAGCGGAAATACCTTATTTTAAAAGATCGCTTTCTTGTTGTTTTGATATTGCTGCCATGATCTGGTCATATACGGTGGCATTAACATGGGCAGTATTCCAACAAAATCAAGTTGTGTACATTTGCATAAATCATGGTTCTTGGGTGGGAAGAAATCGCGCTTCTGTTTACAAGTGGCTGAACCACACAAAAGCACTCTAGTATCATAGCATGCAAATAAAGTATAGCCCATTTTCTGCTATTATTAAGATGCAAACGACTTGGATTACCAGGGACTACCATTGCTGGCGATCATTGAGACTATCATAATTTTGCAAAGGCAACATACGCCGTGTGTGTCACATGCCACATACATCTATCAAAGGTGATTCAGGGGCTTCTCGATCTGAGGCCACTTCAGATCCAATCTACAAGCATGCTTTTGTAATGCTGCGAACGCGAGTATCTGCGACCTCGTTCATCGAAAGGGCCTTCATCATCACTGCCGCTGTCGCTACTGTCATCGTCGCTACTGTGATATTTACGCATCTCAAATAGTTGAAAATTAAAATCATCAATAGATTTTGCAAGAGAAGGATTGCGTTTGAACATATCCAGAATCCTGTTGATTAATGTACCTTGGAAATACATGTGTTGGACAAAAAAAAAAAAAAATGTGGCGAGAAATAGGACCCCATGGTTGCAGGTGAATCGAGCCTCTTCTGCATCTTCTTGGTCAATATGCTCAAAGTTCAAACGTAACACTTCTGTAGGTAGCTTTCCATACGGGCGTTTTACAATGAACAATTGTAGTAGTTATTTAGGGCGGCCCTGGTTATGCCATGTTAATTACAGATAGTCCCATAAGCATGCTCATTCGTTCACATTTACACTGATGCATTGCAGCGCTAGGAACTTTGGTGGTCCTCCCACAATAACTGACACATGAAACATGCAATCAGAACACAATTCAATTGATTTGTTCAGTTCCTCATTCGTGCCAAACAAACTAGCCGCAAAAACGAGACACTATCATTGGACATAGATTCTTTGTAATGGGACATTGAATGGCTCACTAATGGCGGAATTCATCTTGAAAGTTTTTCCTAAGGCAGCTGTATAAGAGATGGACAGTCCCTCTCAGGTCTCCTTCAACTCTTTCTTTCAATCTCTACGTTCTTAATTAAAAATGGACGAACCTCGTACTGCTAGCTTGGACAGAAAGACCAATGAAACCGACATCAAGGTTTCTATCAACCTCGACGATAAGTTTGATCAAAAGATCAACATCAATACTGGCATTGGTTTTCTTGATCATGTAAGTATTGATTGATGTGCCAGAATTAGTCACCGTTGTTAATGAGGTTATGTAGATGTTGCATGCTCTTGCTAAACATGGTGGTTGGTCCTTAGATGTTACTTGCGTGGGTGACCTTCACATTGATGACCACCATTCTGCTGAAGATACCGGTATTGCTCTTGGTATGGCCTTTAAGAAGGCTCTCGGTACTCCTAGAGGTATCAAGCGCTTTGGCTCTGCATTCTGTCCATTGGATGAGGTAAGACTGGAGCAAATCCCGCCGCTCATTTGCATACTAATACTAGGCTAGGCTCTTGCTAGATCTGTTGTAGATATCTCTGGTCGTCCTTTTGCTGATGTGAACCTTGACTTGAAGCGTGAGATGATTGGCACATTATCCACTGAAATGATCCCTCATGTATTGGAATCCTTTGCTGGTGCCGCTGGAATCACTCTCCATGTCGATGTGTTGAAGGGCAAGAATGACCACCACAAGGCTGAAGCTGCCTTCAAGTCCTTGGCTGTCGCTCTCCGTGAAGCTTGTGCTAGAACTGGTACTAACGATGTTCCCTCCACCAAGGGTGTTTTATAGACTATTCACAACAATATATATATATATATATATTTCCAAAAAAAAAACTGTACAATAAATTTGAATCAACATCTAATGTTCAGCGCAGAAGTAGAGAAGGTTTTGGTCGGTTTGAAGTAGATACTATGGCATTGGATGGGCAAGGGTTTGGTCGCAGCGGTGCAATTGGAATCTCTTGTAACAATATCTATCAAAGCAGTGTCGCCTAGCTTTTTCATATACATCCTCTGGCAGTAAAGCATGAAGTGTTTACAACTCATTCACCCTACTTAAGCAGATCTGCTACACGTGCATTAGACATGTCAGGCGCCTCAGCACATTTCCCTCTGGCCTGTACATGCAACGCTTTATAGTGGGTCCTGCTTTGATGGAAGATATAGACATGCTTACCTGATAGAGATAGAGCTGCTTGTATACTTGACGGACCATGAAACTACTCCGGATCTAATGAGGCTCTTCTGAACGATGTTTTGTATAAAATCGATAGAACATTAACGGGAAGTCTACAATATGTTCTGAGAAAAGCTCTGAAGGCGTTAGAAAAAGCTCTTCAAAGGGTTCTTTTCAATTCACTGCAACACTGCGAAGCAATGGTATGAGGCGCGTTTCGTTCTGATGAAATGCTGCACTCTCAGTGCCCCTGAATCAAAAAATACACGGTCTCCCATCTTTATAAATATCCCCCCAGCCATTGCAGAGAATCATGTTGCTATTAATTCATCTCGTTCACGGCCTTTAGAAGGCAAAAATGCAGCAAACTATCGATTACTCTATACAATAGTTGGTTTTTGAAGAAGTTATCCAGAACGATCAGACTTCTCTCATTTGTAACAGACAGACATGAGTTTGGAAAGTGTTTGGCTAATTTTTGTTCTCGCTTACTAGCCTTATTTTCTGGGCTGATTTTCTCAGCTCATCTTGCAACAAGCCGTACTTCATGATGCGCCCAATGATGGCTGCAAAATAGCAACTGGTTTCTATAAGGAAACTTGATGCCCACGTCCACAGCACGTCAAATAACAAGTATTGCTATAGAGCAGCTCTCGGCATAACAATCTGCGCCCCACCCATTAATTGTAGTACAAATTCGCTAATGAAGGCAAGAAGTAATTACGGTCTTAGACTGAGAGCTGCATTGTAAACCACGAATCCAAACACATGGATATTGATGATGATCAATCGTAAAACTACAGCATGAGCCTCAAGGCGATGAACGGCATGTACGCTGGAGTTATAATAAGCGTTTTAAATTGTCAACATTGATGTACATGTACCAGTCATCTAAGCACTGCGTAGAGCTAACACATTATGCATTGGGGATTCTCACTTTATTAACTATTTAGAGCAAAGCAGAGGGATTGTCGCTTGCATTTTCTCTGTACCATATTTGAAACAACTGATCGGTTATGGAGAAAACTATAGAAAGACCTTCTGTCATTTGATCCGGTAGATGGCGGTTTCTTAACTAACGTTTTTGGCTTCCTTTGCAGTGGAAGCTAACTCTAATTTAGATCGACATGTACAGGCAATATTAGTTGGTTGATACTAATAATTCCATTCAGCCACCGTTTGTTTGGTTTTAGCGTGTATTGATCCAAAAGATATTCACTAAATGATAGGCTCAAAGTTTCAAATTAGAGCAATACGTCAGTGAACATCAGTGATATGCAAGGATTTTTTTTTTTATCTTTATTACTTGGTGGTAAGAGAGAAAAGTGTTTTTAAGTGTGTCGATTCTCTTTGAGGGGAGGTGTAATATAATTAGAGAGTAGTTTGGAAAGATGGATAATAAAAAGTACATTAGGCGAGAAAGCAGAATGACACACCCCAGCAAAACACACATGAATATATAAAAGAAAAAAGGGTTGAACTCAAGAGGGAATAAATAAATACAAGGAAGCAAGAGAATCCATCTACTGCTTATTTTTTTTTTTTTTTTTTTAGTTTTGAAGTTGTTGCTTTATGGCAGGTTTTTCTTCTTTGATGCTATAAAAAAAAAAAAAAAAAAAAAAAAAAAAAGATGATTTAGCATGATGGATAAGTTAATCAGTTGCAGTTGCACTTACTCTTCCTCATCCTCATCGTCACTACGGGTATCTTCAGCATTGTTGCCTTGCAAAACACGCATGATAACTCTGACAATCATCGCAAACCAATATACCATAATCACATTCAATGACACAAACAAAAAGATGTAAATCTTTTGCGTAAAGGGTGTAAAGTACTTTCCTTTCTCAGGCTCCCACTTCATATCAAGGTATCTCGTTGGTTCAACTGTAATATGAAATTAGAAATTTGCCCCTTAGTTTTCCGGGATCACTCTCTTTCTCATCCCACCGAAAATAACATACCTGCAGTAGCCCAGATGATCATCGAAAACAGAATATGTCTAGTAATAGGCCATGAGAGCGCAAATAATCCAAATGTGATATCGCAAGTGACAGATAATCCAATGTATTTTAAAATCTTGGCGAGCTAAAATAGAAAGCATTCGGAGATGAGATGGTTTAGCCACTTGCTATACTCGATCCTTAAACAGACACTACTTACAGCAAGGAAGATATCAGCCAAATCCATGCAACAGAGAACAGCGTTGCCGATACGAGTAAAGTTGGTGTAGTAACTCGAGACAATCAAGAGGATAGTGATGATGTGGTGAGTCACCATGGCAAAGTGATCCTTTCTTCTCTTCTCAATGTGAATAGTGTACACTTGTTGGACCCAAAAAGCGAGTTGCATCAAATAATAGCATTTCATTTGCTTGGAAATGAGAATGTGGGGATAGTCAATCCAGTACTGCGAAGTATTGAACCAGTGGGGACTATTGTACATGATTACCTGGTTGAAGCCACGTTAGTGCTGTGTCATTTATCGACATTGGAGACGAAAAAAGCACTCACCATACCAGCTGTCCAGAACACTGCATAGTAGCTGAATGTCCAAGCCTGCTCGGCGAATCTCTCTCTCTTTGCAAAGGGCTTGATGCTGAACAGTCTGGCAATAGGATGAAACATGAACTTCATAGCGGCAGCACGCAAGAAGGTAAACGCCACAACCCAAAATCCCACAAAATAGAAATCATCGTAGCCCTTATCAAATTGATCTTCACCCACTTTGTACGATATCGTCAGGCATTTCTTTGCTAAAGGATGTCCCATATAGGCGCCCAAGAGGATGGCCAAAGTGATAACACAGGTACCCTCTTATAAAAGTTTTAGAGGTCTTGTCTGCAAGCCGTGGATTTGTATATACTTTACCTAGCTCATTTTCCAATGCGCGTTGCTTGAATGTCTTTGGTTGTGATTTCTTCTTTAAGGTGTCAATTGTATTTGAAGGCACTTTTTTCATCTGGATCGGTGTATCCGTTGTCATGATTTATGTTTTTTGTAGGTGCAGTTTCAGAGAAAAAAAAAGTAGAAGAAAGAAGAGAAAACGAAAAGGAAAGACCAGAAGTAAAATGGAAAAAAAGGGGGAGGAGGACCAGAAGAGGAGGGGGAGAGGGGACACTGAAACTTTTTAAGGTTCAAGAAAAAACGCTACTTTAATAAGGTTACCAAGAGAGCCATTAGGGCCAATGAAGACATAGCAATTTGCTGTCATTAACAGCTATTTCCAAGTTTACCTATCATTGTATTACCTCGATGCCGTGGAAAACGAGAAGAGAGAATCAAACGACTGCAAAACAGAAAGAGCATGAATGCAAGGGGATTCTTGTTTCCAACATCCAGCCTGGTATTCCCAAGCACACTCCTATAGGTCGCCTGTGCTTATGATAGTGCTAATTAAAATGTGATGTGAAAGGGTGCAAATCTGACATGCATTCTGCTGTCTAGTTGTTTGATCTGCAGCTACATGCAAATGTTGATACAGTCGAGACATGTATACAAGACAAAACGAGAATATTCAAGTGTAACAAATTAAACATGTACAACTAAAATTAGTTTTTTCTCAGTAGTACCAGATCAAAGAATTGATTAATGGGAAATTGCAAATGATTAAACGTTTTACTGGTTGATAGGAGCCTCAAAAAGGTAAAATGGAAGGGTCTGACAATGCCATACACAGCTTGAATCAAAAGCTCTCTGTCATTTGAAAGCGTAAAGCTTATTGTTCGCTGAAATACCAACAATAAGTAAAGTAAAGAAGTGTTCTACATTTTCTATTATACAAATTGCTTGTGAAATGGTGGGACATACAGATATCTTTTTTTTTTTTTTTTTTTTTTTTTTCTTTTGGTTTCCTTGCTTTTCTGATCCATTACGAAGCCAGCCCTTGCTTTCTTGTGGTACATCGAATTTAAACATACAGTTGGTTGCCTGATGAAAGAAAGCGCTAATTGCCATGTCCTGAGGTATGGTACCCTCTCTGACGTGCATCGTGTATAAGCACTGTTTGACTAAATGGAAAAATGGAAAGATCTATACCAATGTCCGATTTCATTCGGTTGTCATGAATAAAACGTATTATTCTGAGACATGATCGTGTGCCCTGGCTGCCCTTGATTCCTTGAGATGGTCATCTTGAAACCGTCTACTCCTCACCCTTCTCTTTCGCCCCAAAAATCAACATCTCGCTGTCGCTAGGAAAAAAAATAAAGCATTGATGTGCCATCTGGGGTGTGGTACAGAAAACTTTAAAGGATACCCAGGATCATACAGCAGCTACTCTATTTTTATAAATGAAAAATCGCATTTTTTTAGTGGCACTGATTCAATGAAATGAAAGCAATCATCTATTTAAAGACATTGTACCTCGTTTTGGGACCTTGCCCAACATAAGGTGAAGACATTTGCCTTCTGATCGTCATTTCAAATCAAGTATATGTATATCTATAAATTATCACGAGCCTCTTCCATTTTTGTCACATAACAGGTGCCTGTCAAAAAAATGATATTGCCTTAGTTATCAAATGCTGCCGGGCTAAAGAGCAGAGAAACGAGGCTGTTTTTCAAAGCAAAAGTTGAATTATACGCTAACCTTACGCAGGATGCGTTTGATCTGCAATCCCACATGTAAATGGCCATGACAGTCCTTTAAATTATAATCGCACGTTGCATCTGGTATACAATTCGGAACTGCTTTTGCAGAATTCGGCGTTATGATCCATGGTTGCCTACTTAAGCTCCATGTGCTTTTATATTTGTTGATACATAACAGAGGCTAGCGCGTTCTTTATAATGAAAGATGGGTTTTTTTTCCCAAATGTCTGATTTGTGGCGATTTCATTGGGTTTGTGTCACTCAACAACACTATACAACAGCACGTTCAAGCTTCTCTATCAAGATACTACCTTCTCACACTCAATCCCGGTGCAGTTGTGCAATATAGAGGGCATCCACAACTAACATTTGGTCTATCAAAGGAAGCATGTATGTATTGAAAGAGAAGAAATCAATATTTTAATGTACCACTTGAGTGACTCTGGCAACGTCTGCATTTCACTAATGTACAAACTTGTGACAGGAGCTGTCTAAGGTAGTCAGGCTCTTCTATAGTACGTTATGATTCGCAATTCCCTTTTTATGAGCTCCCTAGAGCGTCGATTGTCGTCAAAAAGCATGGCAGTGATTTCGCCAGCAATTGAAACTCAGTCTCTCTTTTTTTCTCGAAATGGCAAATTTTTGGTCTTGAATCGATTTGAGCGATCCATTTTACAAAAATAGACTATATAAGTCGCCATAATTATTCCATACTTGCTTACTTTCTTGGAGTACTTCTGAAGGCGCATCCAATGGTGCTAATTAAGACAGATGCTTTGAGAAAAACTTTTGAGCAAAGCTGTAAAAATGTGAAATAGCTATTCTGGTCAAAATGTACAGATTTTACATGTCAAAGTCTTACAAAATTGATTTCAGAGGCTACGTTGGATCAATAGAAACATTTCGATTCAATATATACTATAGTAGAAGTCTTCATTTTGGAGGTCAAAAACGCGATCGTTTGATTTTTGATAAAAATCATGAAGTATCCCTCATGTGTTTTTGGTCAATTTTCGATGATCTGAAAAAAGTTGAGCAAAAATGTCAGGAAGTAACTGTTAAATGAGAGAAACTGTTTGGTGTTACTCTGTTGGTCTAAGACAGCTTCTAGCGCGAGAAAACAGGGTTTAAATGTGTCCAAATTATGCTATGTTTTGCAGATTTTTGACTAGTAAGAGGCAATGAAACGGTGCTGTATGCGCAATCACAGATTGTATTTATTGATTCAGATACAAAGCTCCATGTAATAGCCAAATCCAAGATTGCAAATAATTTTTTAGAAGATTTTGCTCCATAATAAAAGGTCAAAAGTGTACATTAATAGGAAATTATACGAACTTCTAGTAATCCGATAAGGTAAGTCAGAGCGAAAGTTGAAGATCACCTGAAGCATAAAGACAATCGTACTATGTAAATAAATGCAAATGCTTTTGCTTAGTGAGCATGACACAATGACTATATACATTTGAATGGAAAGCAATAAATCAGCCTTGTGTTGGCCTTACTCAAAAGTTGCCTGGAGTGGCCCAACATCAGATCAAAAGCAGATCTGGATCCCAACTCCAAAAAACTGACAAAGCGCTTATCTTCCAATGAGGTGCTTATTCTTGTAAATTGCTGGCTACACCAGCATCACAATGAATTCGAGTTGCGATATGTGTGTGGTGATGGCTAATTACGCGGTCGATAAAATCTTCCAGCAGCTTCTTTCTTTTCTTCTTCTTACATACTCTTGTAATAGTTTTTGCAGCATCCAATGTAAGCCTCAATAGATATACTGTAAAGCAAAATCCAACTCACAAGTGCCACAGGACGCAAACTCTTGTCGAGTCTGAACGAGTGGCATCTGCCGCCTTGTTGAGACCATTGCCTAGACGTTGGCACATGTATGTCTGGCCTTTTGTCAGTATGCTTTACCCTGTTTTCATCTACGTTTATTACAATCACTATGACACCTACCTTGGATCAGAAGAATGGACATTTGTTGCACTTGGTAGTATTATTACACTGCACGCCATGACATTTTTGGTGTGTCAATGGAGTGTGGATGTCAAGGCACTTTTCACCTGTGTCAAGGTAAACGTTGATGGAGAATCTTTCTTGGTTAAATCAGAGACTGACAGAGCTATTGTTAGGAAAATGATGTGAAAAAGGCAGCTATGCTCAAGATCGTGCCTTATCGTTACCAAGGCAAAGGTACACTTGTGCCTCTTGAGCACGCCAAGGTAAGAAAGAGAACATGTCGCAGTACTACAAGGAAACAAAAAGCAGCTCATACCAGTGGTAAATAGTCTATTGATAACTCTGAAGACATCATCTCGTTCGTATTTCAACAAAAGAAGTTTATCTGGAATTTCGACAAGAAACAATTTCAAAAGCTACTCTATCCCTCTGATCTCAACCACACTGTGGGCTCCTATCAAAGCACCAAGGGGTTGACTACTCAGAAAGAGATTGAATCACTCACTCATGCCTATGGTCTAAATAAGTAAGTTGTAGAGTGTGTGCGCGCGCAGTGGTAGGATGGGAATGGCTGAGACAGTTGATGTAGATTCGAAATCCCTTTGCCTACGTTTATGGAACTATTCAAAGAGCATGCTGTTGCTCCCTTCTTTGTGTTCCAAATCTTTTGCGTCGGTCTCTGGTGTTTGGATGAATACTGGTACTACTCGCTTTTCACACTGTTTATGTTGGTGGTCTTTGAGTGCACTGTCGTCTATCAACGTCTTCGTACAATCGGGGAGTTCCGTGGCATGAACCAAAAGCCCTACCCTGTGTATGTCAAGCGAGAGAAGAAATGGGTACAAATTCAAAGTGATGATTTATTGCCTGGAGATGTGGTTTCCATTGTGCGTACAAAGGAAGATCAGGGTGTTCCTTGTGATTTGGTCATTGCCGATGGTTCCTGTATCGTCAATGAAGCTATGCTTTCTGGTGAATCTACTCCCTTGCTGAAGGAGTCCATTGCTCTCAGAGACCCCAATGAGGAATTTGACATGAACGTGACAGACAGATTGAATGTGCTTTACGGTGGTACCAAGGTCTTGCAGGTAACAACACCCAAGAACGAAGCTCCCCCTGATGACGGCTGTGTCTGCGTGGTTGCTCGCACTGGTTTTGGCACCTCTCAAGGTGAGCTTGTGCGCACGATGATCTTCTCTACTGAACGTGTCTCTGCCAACAACTTTGAAGCCTTGCTGTTTATCCTCTTTTTGCTTATTTTCGCTATTGCTGCTTCTTGGTATGTCTGGCAAGAAGGTGTCAAGAATGACCGCAAAAAGTCAAAGCTCTTGCTGGATTGTATTTTGATCATTACATCGGTCGTTCCTCCTGAATTGCCCATGGAATTGAGTTTGGCTGTCAACAGTAGTTTGGTGGCTCTCTCCAAGTATGCCATCTACTGTACTGAGCCTTTCCGTATCCCTTATGCTGGCCGTGTGGATGTCTGTTGTTTCGACAAGACTGGTACCTTGACTGGTGAAGATCTCGTGTTTGAAGGTGTTGCTTATACTGAGGATACCAAGCTTTTGAAGGCTACTGAGGTGCCTGACACAACCAAGTGGGTTCTCTCCAGTGCCCATGCTTTGGTTCAGCTTGAAGATGGTATTGTGGGTGACCCCATGGAAAAGGAGACCCTCAAGGCTTTGGATTGGGAATTGGGACCACACGATGTCGTTTTCCCCAAGGGCGAAAAGGGAGGTCATAGCTTGCAAATCCGTCGTCGTTATCAATTCTCCTCTGCATTGAAGCGTCAATCTTCTGTCTCTACTCTATCGCATCCCTCTCTCAAGGGCGCCAAGACCTTTATTGCTGTCAAGGGCGCTCCTGAGACGCTCAAGCAAATGTATACCAAGGTTCCTGAAAACTACGTTGAAGCCTACAGACATTTCACTCGTAAGGGTAGCAGAGTGTTGGCTCTTGGCTACAAGATGCTGGATAGCACCTTGACCAACAATCAAATCAATGATCTCGCTCGTGAATCTGTTGAATCTGATCTCATTTTTGCTGGCTTCATCGTTTTTACCTGTCCTCTCAAGGATGACGCTATTGAGGCTCTCAAGGAATTGAACGAATCGTCTCATCGCTGTATTATGATCACTGGCGACAATCCCTTGACAGCCTGTGCTGTTGCCCGTGAGGTCGCTATTGTTGAACGTGAAGTTTTGATTGTTGACAGAGATGAGGCTCGCAAAGACAACAAGGTCGTCTTCCACAGTATTGATGAAACGTACCGCCTTGAAGTCAACCCTGCCGAACCCTTGGATGTTGCACTTTTGGACAAGTACGACCTCTGTTTGGCCGGTTCTGCCATGTCGCAATTCATGCTTCACAAGGAGAACATGAACATCATCCTCGAACACACCTGGGTCTATGCGCGTGTTTCTCCTTCTCAAAAGGAATACCTTTTGACTGGCTTGAAGGATCTTGGCTACACCACGTTAATGGCTGGTGATGGTACCAATGATGTAGGCGCTTTGAAGCAGGCTCATATCGGTGTCGCTCTCTTGGACGGCACTCCTGAGGATCTTCAAAAAATTGCTGAACGCCAACGCATTGAACGCATGAAGGCCATGTATGAACAACAAAAGAGCATATCTGCCCGTTTCAACCAACCTCCTCCACCACCACCTCCTGCTATTGCTCACCTCTACCCTGAATTCGCTGCTCAACTCGCTAACCAACAAAACCAAAACCTGACACCTGCTCAAAGACGTCAAATGGAACAAAAGAAGAAGATTGAAGAAGCCACTCAAAAGATGATGGAAGGCATGGACATGGAAGAGCCCCCCACTATCAAGTTTGGTGATGCCTCTGTTGCTGCTCCTTTCACATCCAAGCTTCGTAATGTCACTTCTATCAACAACATCATTCGTCAAGGTCGCTGTACGCTGGTTGCCACCATTCAAATGTACAAGATTTTGGCTTTGAACTGTCTGATTTCTGCCTACAGTTTGTCTGTGTTGTATTTGGACGGCATCAAGTTTGGCGACTTGCAAGTAACTATCTCTGGTATGCTGATGGCTGTGTGTTTCCTCTGTATTTCCAGAGGCAAACCACTTCAAAAGCTATCCAAGGAGCGTCCTCAGCCCAACATCTTCAATCCCTACATCATTTTGTCTGTCTTGGGTCAATTTGCTATCCATATTGTGTCCTTGGTCTACATTAACGCACTTGCCAAATCACTGGAACCGTAAGTTATCAAAGCTAACCGCAACATGGAATAGACATATTCACTCTTTTTTAAATAGACCAAAGGAGGTTGATTTGGAGGGAGAATTTGAGCCTAGTTTGTTGAACAGTGCCGTCTACCTCATCCAGTTGTCCATGCAAGTTTCGACATTTGCCATCAACTACCAAGGCTATCCTTTCCGTGAGCGTATCCAAGACAACAAGGCGTTGTATTACGGTTTGATGTCAGTGGGCGGTGTCGCACTAGCTGGTGCCACTGAAATGTGGCCCGAAGTCAATGATCAACTCAAGCTTGTTCAATTCCCTGGCACTTTCCGCTACAAACTAACCCTCTGTATGATTCTTGATTTCGGTATTGCTTATGCTATCGAAAAGGTGGCCAAGTTTATGTTTGCTGATAATCGAGCAAAGGCAATTGCTCGCAGAAATAAAGCTTAGAAACTTTTTTATATATACACACAAACACTAAATAAAAATGTAAATCTGTCACATGTAAAAACAGAAAGGGGCCAGATCGAATGAGCAAGTATAACTGCATTACATAAACAAGCATGTCTATTTCACATCTTTACTCGAGAAAAGGCTTACAAACAGCATGTGATAAAGAAGAAAGTGCAATAATTGTGTGAAATGCTGCTGCTGATATTGTTGTTGATAATACAATGGTATGTATGAAAAAAGAAAGTACAACTGTTTTCTTGCAAATACAGAGGCTAATGGATACCTAAGGTTAAGACACTGCAAACTATATTAGTACATGTCATTCATGGTGACCCCACGTAAGCACTTACTTTTGCCACACTCCGGACACCAACTAATCTCAAAGTATCTTTTATGAATAAGACAATAGTTCTTTCCTCGTGCCTGGCAGACATAAGCTTTGATTTGACTCCAATTCTCGGCAGCAGCAGCAGCAGTAACAACGGATAATGACATCTATGCTATTCATTAGGAGAAAATACTAATACAATGTAAGCACCAGCTTACTCTGTGTGTATGTGTAGATTAAGAATAATGAAATAGAAAGAGAATGAGAAGAAAGAGAGAGAAACAAAAAGGAAATCAAGAAAGATAACATATAAAACTACTCTTGCCATTTGGTCATGTATACAGATGGACTGTGCCCTTGCTCGCGTGTAACGTGAAACAAAATTAAGCTGCCATATTCTTATTCGTTTCAAGAAAACACTTTGAACCATATATGCATTTAATAGAGCCAAACAACTCTAAATGACTGGATCCCATTGCATGAGTACAGGTGCAACAAGAGTAAAAGCCGCTGAGCTTTTTTTTTTTTTTTTTTTTTTCCTAATGAACCACGAACATTTGCCCTCTGTAGAACTAAATTTCAATATGAAAGTACTATTACAGAAACAAGATTATGTCTTGAATAAGCAATTGAGATATCGTTAGCAACTGCAGTGATATTGAATGCGTTCCCATTTGACAGTAGGCCACTCAAATCAAGTGCAAAGCAGTAATTGCTTAATGGAGTGTTACCCTTTGATTAGCGTTCCGCGATCGTTATAAATTCATTCCACTATAATCGCGTCCTTTCCTTTTTTTTTTCTTGCTTCTAATTTTTTTTATATTGAAATGACTGAACAAAGTTCAATCAGTTCTGCTGTATTTGGATTGCAAGACACACTCAAAAAACTTCAGCAGCAATGGCACTGCCTACAAGGTCAACCTTCCAACGAGAAACAGCCCAGCGGTAAAGCACTCGAGTCAGAGAGACTCAACCTAGACTTCATCTAATATAAACCATCCAGAGCTTTTCGGTTTAGGATCTGTGAATCTAGATAAAGCTCGCGAAGAGTTCTCTCAACATATAAATGTTATTCGCAATGTCTGTTCGCAATTCGAAACCGAAGTGTTGGGCGATGTCATGAAGATGGGCGTTGGAGCAGATCCAGCATTCAGAAAGCATTTCACGCATTTGAAGGAACAAGCAACCTTAGAGAGCACCGTGATGCGCGTGAAAGATACACTCTCCAACACCAAAGAGTTCTTTGACAAAACATTGCGAGACAAGGAGGAATCGAAGTCGAAAATCGAGACACAGCGCTTGGAGAAATTGGCTCAATCCATGGGGTAAAATAAGAGGCGACCTTATTCAGTGATGACAAGTCAATGCTGATTCATTTATTACTAGCTTGGTCACATTTGTAGATTCCTCGCAGAAATTCGAATCTAATGTGCCCATCACTACCATTACATTGGGAGGCACCGTCATTGTCATTGATGTAAGTTGACAGCTCAGTCTACAAAACAAATGTCACTGAACCGCAATTGTCTAGATTGACATTGACGATAAAGGACGAGTCTTGAGAACGAAAGTGACCTATGTATCAGACACCATGCAAAATGACCAGGACGACCGTGTGGATTTGATGCTGACAGAAAACCTGCAAAATCGACAATTTGAGCTATTCAAGCGCAATTTGGGAAGTTTAGCTCTGTTAGATAAACTAAACGTCAAATACAATCCAGTCGACTTTTTCTCGATTGTCAAACACTTGTTGACTGATCTTAGGACCATCTGCAATGAGGAAATGTAAGTGAGAGGGCGCTGATGCAGTGGCGACTTGATAGTTCTTAACGATGCTTCTTTGACAGATCCATGGAGCCAGAATTCAAAAATGTTCTATTGCAAGGTCATGGTGTACCCAGTTTACATTTGAATTATCCGGGCATATCAATCGCATATTGGATGGATAAAAAGCATGTGGCCAATGTGCCTTGGGAGGAGGCCAAATCAGCATTTGAAACAGGCATCAGTCATGCAGCATTAGCAGAGGCATCTCGCTTGCTACTTTCGTTTGAAGATTCTATTCAGCCTGTGACATATTTACCAGTATCTCGACTTTCATGTCTACTAGGCAGTGATTCAGAGGACTCTATTGACCAGTAAGTGTATAGATCCAAAAGGGAACTATTAGCAGATATTGATTGGCTTTACCACAGAGAGCATTTCAAGGTTGTGACAGAAACAGCAGCACCAGTATTCATGCCTCACTTCAAATTTATAAAAGCGCTTCCAACACATCCAGAGTGTCAATCTATACCCATTAGATATGTTGCTACATTAGATCCTCCTGTGCCAGTGTCGGATGAAGTGTGCCAGAAATTGATGAATGTCACTGGGTTATCCAGTCTGGACACAGTGTCGCAAGTACCATACAACCCCTCGACCATGTCTTTGGAAGATCTGCTTGTCATGGATGTTGCTGATACTGTGTCATTCTCGAATAACTGGATATCCGTAAGTAATGAGCTTTCTATCAAAAGAGATGGCTTACCAACAGGTCTTGTAATAGTCATTTGACGACATGCCCGAACAATCATACACATGGATGAAATCTTCACCTACTAGCGCTAAAATGGTATCCAGAATCCCATTCCAGCACCCTGTTCAGATATACAATGTGATACAATGTCTTCGTCAGCAGCAAATGTTCAATACGCTATTCAAGAGTATCTTTAATGTGAATACATACAAAAATCAACAAAACGGCACATCTATGGCATTCTCTCTGCAAGACATTTTGGCAGGTAAGCTTCTGCTGCTATACAAAGTTGGGTAGAGCTATTTATGGCTAACTATTGCTCTAATTGTACAGAGAGCAAGAAGGACAAAACGATGAAGCTCGAGATTACAACTGTAGATGCCCCAAATACAATCTTCATCACATTATCACCACCACCATTGCCTAATCAACTGTTTGTTATGGTGCCTATCTCCATTGATATTCCCCTTGACAATCCCACCAAGCCTACTGTCCGCTTACACGCACCCAGCCATGCCAAATCACAACGCTGGAATCCTGCCATCTTTGATGAGGCCAAAATGACTGAGCAAATGCAATCAACTCACAGCATACCCGAGTTTATTCAACAACTTTACAAGGACATGGCCCATGCAGACACGTATTTGATTGATCGCACACAGCCCAAGCGTCGCCTTTCTGAAGATGATTTCTCAGCGACTTTGGATGACAGTAATAAACTCATGAAGATGGAATTGGATTAAAAAAAAAATAAATAGCTGTTTTTTTTTAAAACAGCCCTTTAACTAATTGTTGCTTTCTACGGTGAATCATATCTTTTTCACTGGTGATGATTTCAGCGACATGATGATCGCTCTTGACATGATGGCTCGTGTTGGCTACTTCAATGACCCAATCACCAATGGTCTTGGTAGCTTGGTGAGCCTCGGGTAAGAATGGCATCATTTGTAAGAATGCATGACTCATGCCTTCCAGGAACTTGACGCGGACGCCATCATGTGTAGGGTAATCTTGATCCAGGGGGTTATCTTGTCTATATTTGCGCTTGGCTTGTCTAATGCGGCCTGCAAAAATCACAGTGTCGTCTACGAGTGGATCTTTCTCACCACATATCATGTATGTCTTGGGGAATTGTGCTAGTAGATCTTCAGGTGCATGCACTGGAGACAATAGGTAATCGTTTTCGAAATCGGGAGAAGCATGAGGACCCAGATACACTACATAATCAATGAATTAGCATCCATCTTTATATATATATATATATATATATATATCTACAAAATGCTTACAGATAGCCATTGCTCTCATCTACAAACGCTGATTAGCTTCATTGTCTACAATTCCTTTGCTACATTCAGTAGACTTACCAAGTCTGGTGTAATGATTCGATCATTAAAGAAGCTCATTCGACTTGTCATAGCCAATCGAGCAGTTGCCCAGGCTTCTTTGGTCTGAATTTGATCTCGAATAGGATGAGCACGATCTGCCATGCGCTGTTTGAGCGTAGGCTTCAGACCTAATACACGTCGCCATAAGCTTTGTTTCTTTTCCAAGTCAGGAACAACACTTAAGGGGCTAGCATGGCTCAAATGATCTTTTGTCTGCCATAAAGAGTCCAAAGAGCTTGATCTGAATAAAGCGGTATTGGATTCAGCACGAATAAGCGATAGCTGTGAGGGCGACATCCAGCAGGACATTTCAAAGTCAAGTGCAGGGTAAATGAGGATTAAACCGATTGGCACAGGCAAGAGTGAGTCTAATGGATTTTTAACTGTGGTCAGTACATGCTGAGAAGCCGTCATGCTAATGGTATCTGGAACACTCTCCGTTGATGTGGAGGAAAGTGTGGCTGTTGGGTTGATTTTGAGGGCCAATTGCTGGTTATGGGCGAGAATCTTCAATGTCACAGCAGCTGTTATATTTCCACCTCTGCGTTATGTTAATAACAACGCATGCAATGCTCGTGCTTATCCACACTTACGCAGAATCGCCAATGAAAATGATTTGTATGCTCTTTTCACCTGACAAGCCAAGAACTCGGCCATTACTTTGAATGATGGCAATGTATAAATCGAAGCACTCGTCAATGGGCCAAGGATAGGGATATTCTGGTGCCTTCTTGTAATTGACACTGAATACAGGAAATCCAGTGTGTTTGGCCCAAGCAGCCAACGCATCTTCATGGCAAGGAGGAGGCATGGAAACGAAACCACCGCCAGGAAATTGTAGTAAAATGGTATCGTGATCTGCGAATGCGGCAGATGGATTGGTATAATAGCGGTACACTTCAATGTGAGGCAAACCAGAGTTGTAGGGTGGTCTATCTACGTGGATAATGTCATGAATAGACAGACGTGGACGCAGCAAGCTGGAGATGAAGCCAAGGATAGGGTTCTGATGCACTTTCTCCCAAGATGTTCGCATTTGCTCAATCGATATCGTTGAGCGAGTCTTGCGCACCTTTTCCTCTGCGGAATCTGCAAACACAAGATAGTAAGCACTGAAGACGAGGGATAGAATGTGTCTCAACCACAGAGGCTTGAACGGCATTGCAGTGAAAAAACCGGCATCAAGGGCTGTCAGAATCCAAGTTGCCCTATAAAAACTTCGCTTGTACTACAGCAACCACATTTGATCAGCATTTAAGCTTTCAAGGATGCATGCTTGATGGACTTACCAATCTTGATAGAGGATCCGGAGCTGTGTATGCGAGTTTAGAAAGAGATCAGTGTGTATTCTGGTATGGATATCAAACACCTCTCACCATTCAAGCCAACTAGCAGTAGTATGTTTTGAGACAGGTAAAAGAGCAACCATGTTCCCAAGGCTACTCTCCACGGGGCTTGCCCTTTTGTAAAGGTGTTATTTGTTTGTTGTTGCAAACTTTGAGAACCACACAGTACCTGCTTTCCTATTTAATTTCTGTATAAATTGAGGCAGCTGATTTGTTTTTCCACAAACAGCAAAATATCCTCTGATACAAGAAATGAGTCTTCTTGAATCGTTTTTCCTGTGTCTCTTCCATTTACGCTACCCGAATAGTAAGGTCAAGATGATCTGAGTTCGCTTAAAGTTTGATGATGGCTTTCCAACCAAGTGATCCAACATTGAGAGAAGAGTAAGAAAAGGTGAAGAAGTGAGAAAAGATATAAAAAAAAAGGAGGTAATTATATACATTGCAAACAATCATTTTTTTTTTTTTTTTACCCCGGATTTCAGCTTGTTTCGGTGAATGACACTATACCTCTTGAAATTCACATGTCAATATAGCTCTACAGATTGACACACGCTCTTCCATTGTAACCAGTCAGAGTCAAATGGTACCTTGATTTTTCTTTATCAAGGTTTTTCTTCACCGTGAAACGATGAACTTACTCTCATTTGAGTAGCTACTTCACTCAAATTCATCCGGAATTCATGCGACGCTGTAAAAGATGCTGCTGTAGTGTTAAAATGTTGTTGCTTTTATATATGAAAATGCGTTCATGGCGTGCTTTGCCTTTGTCTATGTCTAGATGGAGTATGTTCTGCATATGCTAGCCCACTATCTTGCCATTCTCTTTGATAGCTATTCTAATCAATGAGATACAACTAGTAAACGTACTGAATTTGGTGCTTCCTAGATCGAAGCTTTCATGCTTCATTATCAAGTTTCTATATCTCTGACAATAGCATGTAATAGAAAGAAATAAGCTTATTAGTGCGATGTGTGGTATCTCTCGTCATTCATTCCACTGCACTCCAGATGAACCAATGGGCACATTTAGGCCATATCCCTTTGCAACATGTGCAACATTTGATTATGATGAGCTTTGGAATTTGGCACCCGCTAATGGGCATAATTCATGTAATGCTGCTGGCTGTAAACCAGTTGACCTAATACATCTTTCTCTTTTCATTTTGCTATCGATATATGTGCCTATACTCGAGAAAAGAAACGCGCATTACTGTCTGGCATGCGTCCTGACCCTCAGTCAAAGTAAGTGTGGTTTGCAATGATATAACGTCCATAGAAATCAAGCATCAAATTCCTTAATAACATGCTGTAGCATGCCATAAAGAGAGATCTATTACTTCTATGTCACATGCTTTATAGAGTGATTGGCATAATAGATGCTCGTTCGAATTCAGTGCCTGGTTTTCTGCTTTTCAAAGGATTGATTCGATCAAAATACCATTAATTCAATGAACAATTTGGATACTCCTCTTGATGCAATTAAAGAAGCAGAGGCTTCATTTGCCAAACTCACCATGGAAGACAAGCTCTCTCATCCACCACCTGACATTGTTTCGCTTTGCACTCTGAATATAAAGCGATTGAGATTATCAAATACCATGCTACTGCCAACAGAGACAGCTGTACTCAATGACT
This sequence comes from Mucor velutinosus, assembly GCF_035048745.1. Taxonomy (NCBI): domain Eukaryota; kingdom Fungi; phylum Mucoromycota; class Mucoromycetes; order Mucorales; family Mucoraceae; genus Mucor; species Mucor velutinosus. The sequence goes on along the minus strand of NW_027041905.1, from coordinate 3,696,178 downwards.
ATCAGGTACGAGCAGAGTACGTAGCCATCAATTGGAACTGTTCTAACTTTTTCAATGGATTATTTAGCAGATACACAGCAGCAAAGACGACGTTTCGCAGCCGCCAAGCAAGTACAAAGTTCGTTCTTTTAGAGTAAATGACCCAAAGAGGCAATTGAAAAAAATGCAAAAAATCAAGCAACTGGAAAGACTTGTCAGTTGATAATTACAAATGTTGCAATGTTGGACCAACTAACACTCTCTCTTGATCTGGATGTTTACAAAATAGAGAAAGAGAATTGTTGCTTTGAAAAAGGAAACATGGAATATAAAGACACTCGTATGGAAAAAAGACTATGAGTTGTATAGGAAAGACTTTGAAATTATCAACTTGAAACAAACCTTGAGCCATCTTAATGAAACACCTCAGGTAGAGTTGATTTATCAGGATGAATGTAGTACTAAAGACGACAAAGCAGACACTGATGGAACTGTGCGAGTCTTGTGAAGCCAAAAGCAAAGAGAGAGTCATCATAAAACCGAAATCCCTCTTAGCAAGACTTGAAAGGAAAGCGTCCAAGGCCAGCACATAATACAGCACGTAACAATAATAGTATCAAAATGACCACACAAGATCCAATGTATATATGCAAGTCGTCCTTATCACCAAGCCTGGCACATATGCTAGTATCAGTTCAATAGTAGTGGCAAAAAATAAAGCATAATAAAGTGTAGTATATACCAGATCAAGATGCGTTGTACAACTTTCGCTGTTGAATAATGCTATTGCTGGATCCATGTCGGCATCTACAGTGGATGATGCTATTGCATTGTAAATTTTGATACCACATCATATTACTCAATGCCACGTTTATAAGCCCTCCAAGTCAATCTATACTAGTGTGGGTGGAATCTAAAGAGGAGCGTCAAGTTTATTTGTATGTATAATCGAAAAAAAAAGAGGAGAAAATAGAGTAATGTATCGTTGCGTAAAATATTTATATATTAGAAAGTATTAGGAATAGGAAATTGCTGTTATACAAGGAGGGTTTCTGGTTGCTGTTGTTGTTTATACTGTACCTTTCACTTTACGCTCACGTTCATAGACCCATTGGAGCTCAATGACATCTCTCCATAGACTTGACTCTCTTCCAAAGGTGACATCAATGGCATTTCTAGCCAGTTCGATCCATGCTCTAGTGCCATTAGCGTAAATTCGCTCCAGCTTCTTTTCGACACCAATCAACTCCATCTCAACCAGAGCATTCCATCCAGACCTTGCCAAGATGAGTGTGTGATAAGCGAGATTTGGGTGAAGGGGAGGGTACATCAGGCGGTAAATGACAAATAGATACAAGGCACATCGAGACGTTTCGACCCATTTGCCTTCGGATATACGTTGTGCGAGCAGCTTTTCGGCCGCATGAATAGAGGCTAATGTGAAGGCAGGCACCTCTGGGACATTCAACAAAGCAGCCATAGCAGTGGGAATACGTTGCAGTAGATGTGCTCTGTCCTCCTTCATGTACACTTTGTACATGTTGTCTGTGTGGCGTTTTCTGTCATCAATCGAAGCAAAGTAAATATCGGGTGCAGCGATTCGACTCACAAAATGAGTAAATTCTGGTGGCTCCAGAACTTGGATAGGTGACCAACTGTCTTTCTCTTTTGTCTCGGCGTGTTTTACCATGTCAAGCACTGACCATGATCTGATATGTTTGCTCATCAACTCCAACCCATCTTGCTCTGTGAGTTTAAGCGATTCGCCTTTATCCAAAGCCACATCCACGATAGCCAAATCCCCCTCACATCGTGTGCAATGACATGCATACTCCTGTCCAAACTTTTCTTTCAACGCTTGAGTTCTTTGTGTCTTTGTGCTGACAATGTCCACATAAGCGATGGTGATAGGTTCTCCAGGCAAGATGTCGTCCAACGTCAAGAGAGATTGTGTGCCTTGCTTGTAGAGAACAGCGGCATTGGGTCGGCACGAGTGACCAACAAACAAGGATGTGATGGGGTACACACCGACAGCTACCTGATCCATGTGGTGCTCGGGATCCACAATAGGAAACGAGCACAGCTTGATTCTATACCAAAGTGTATCGAGATCTTGTTGTGATATCTGGCAATCGAACGGCTCCAAGAACTTTGCTACATCCTCCACGGTGTTGTTGTGTTGCTGTGTACCTTGGTAGTTGGGTGTGTGTAACTGTAGAGCGTGGATAGCGAATGGTAAGTGGGACGGAGAGTGCGAATGTTGCTTATTCAGACGATCGTGACTATGGAGCGTCAAGGCAGCTCTCTCCAATAGCCATCGATCTGCGTCCACATCTTTGTAAATGTCTGTTACTTGAGGCTCGCACAAGACTCGGTGAAAATGAAGCCAAGCGTTTCGAAAGCATTCGTTGCTACAGAAATATGCTGATCTGCAGCGAGAGCAGCATTGCAACTGTGCCTTTCTTAGACAGTAGTTACATCTCTGATGGCGTTTGGCTGGTAATGGGACGGATGCCAATGGTGGTTGAACAAGTATGGTTGAACCAGATTTGATGTATTCAGATGCGACTAGTCTGTTGTCTTGTACTCTAACTTTTGGATGTTCATTAATATATGAATGAAGCATTGTACAGCAAAATGAAAAAGAGGGAAAAGAAGAAGGGAGAAAAGGGGAGTGAGAGAGAGAAATATCTTTTGGCAATATAAGCCTTGAAAGTATAGGGATAACCATTCGGAACAACCAATCTCCCTTTACTGCTTATGGTAATTTGAAAACCTTTTTATTGTTTGGCATGTTACCTTGGAAAACCCTTTACTAATTTTCAAATAGTCAATGCTTATTTTCTCACACGCTCTATCTTCCAACTGCATTAGAGAAAATAGTGATATGCATGTGTGTGTGTGTGTGTGTATGTGCGTCTCATGTAGATACCATTGCATCGTTGTTATCCATGGTCTGCTTGTTTCAATCCAGTTTTGATTCCGCTTAGATTACGGTTACATTGATGATTATTCATGACATATCCTCAGCAACACAGCCATGGAAAGAACGTTCCATGCGAAATGGAAGACTACATCTTGGTTGATTCATTAAAAGTTTTCTTTTGTAGTTAACAGTTTTCCAGTGAATAGAGCCGCAGGTACTGGATCAACTGAAATATCAGGGAAGAAAATGATTTGGGTGACTAATTCGATATGTATCAAAAAGGAAATCTTATGTAAGAAGGGATGATTTGGTTGGGACTGGGATCTTGCTGGTCCAAAGATTACCTTCTTTCATCCTCCTGCATTCAGGGCAACCTGGCAACAGCCCTTTTTTTCGGTGTATTTTTGCATTTTTGAGCTTCTTACCCATCATCAAGTTGCGTGGTATCATGAAATCAGATAATATGGCGATTATGCTCATGTATCATTGAATACATGATTTTAATGCAGTGAACTGATGCCTCGAAGGGATGAGGAACACTAGGCATATAGAGAGTAGGTTTTTCTATCGTCTAAATGTGCTTGTGAACAAGATTTTGTTCAACTCTTGGGCATTAATGACTCGCATTGCCACCTAACACTGAATCAAATCGCATGCAGATGCAATATCAAGCATACTTTGTATAATACATCATCGATGAGCTGACTTGAAGTAGAATGCGTTGCCGAGCATACACCCTGAAGTAAAGTTGATTACTGCGCTGTCTACGATGCCAATCAAAGATACAACTATCTTTGGACATGTGTCGTGCCTGATTTTGCAATGCATTCTACGCTAATTTCATGTGTTTCAATGTGTGTGCTGGATTTTCTTTGGTTTTCGATCATATAAAAGACGTATCAGCGTTGATAGACGGCGAAGAAATGTCAGCACTAGTAGCAGATACAAGCCGTTGAGCAATGGAAGAAGGGTGATAAAACCACAGTCTTGACTACTGAAATACAGGAGTTGGATCCTGAGAAACACGCCAATGGAGATGTTCAAAGGCGAAAGCATTGTATTCTGAAGATTTAATTATTTTTGTATCACAGTTCTCGATCCGGAGCTCATACCAATAGGCAAAAAAAAAACGCTTGAAACAATGAGCATTTCATGAGCAAGCGATCATATATACCAAAGATAAAGTTTATACATTGATTCGAGGCTATATACATAAGCACTCATAATACAATTATGCACATTTACACAGTTTAATTGACGATTTGCAATATAAACTTCAATATGCTTCAACAAATCAAGTAGCTTAATTTGGTTTGTTGAACATGCTTTATTTTTAGTGTTAATTTGCTCCCTTTTTCATCGTTTTCTTTCCTTTGTCTCCTCCTTCTTTCTTTCTTTCTTTTTTTTTTAAAACTCTTATACCATAATACCTTTTTATATTCATCCAACACATTCATTTTTTCATTCATCCTAATCATACAACTTAAACAATGGGCCTTGGTTTAGAAAAATGCTGCTGTTTTATCCCACTGCGGTTGGGTACCTTTTTCATTGCTATTTGGTTCTTTGTAAGTCTCTAGTAGCAATCAGCAATATGAATCACCTGTTCATAACAATTACTTTTCAGGCCATCTATTTGTTTTACACTGCAACTGGTTTTGTAGGCGTAAACTGTAGGTTCACGCGCTGATTTTATAAATTATTACTCGTTGTACTCATCCTAATGCCAAAAGCTATTGTATTTTACTCAGGACAAGCAGCTAGACCTTGGTATTACATAAATCTGCTATTCGCTGTGTTCATATGTCTTGGTGGATTTTGTGGCATTATCGGGTCATTTTTTGTAAGTTTTGCGCTCTCACTCAATTACTGAAATCACACCAACATTCTTTAATTAGGCCTCCAGAAGATTTTCAAAAGCATTCAGTGTGATTGTATGGGTCAATTGTATCCTGTCAATCATTGTCTACGTTGCTTCACTTATACTGATCGCACTCAACAAGCAGCATGTGATCGATTCATGCTCTGTAGTTGGATTTGTGGGCGTTGGAAATGCTCAACAAGATATCACACCAACACAGCTAAACAACAACAATGCCTACTATTCACCAGTAAAATATCCAGGATTACTGACAGAGCATGCGGCAAGTAAGGATGCATGCTTCAGCATGATCAATACTTTTACTATCATATTTGGAGTCATCGTGTTCATCGTGCAGTTGATTCAGGTAAGATAGACAACAGGCAGATCTAATGGTCTTGAGCTAATTGATTGTGGTACTAATATCGCCATAGATCTATTTTGCATATGTCGTTGGCGCCTATGCTAAGCGTTTATCAAATGGTGCTAGACATCACAGATTGCATGCTCAGCAGATTAAAGATTTTGAGGAATCGCAATACCACATGTCGACTGTTTATTAAACTATGTGGTTTCATTGTATATAAGTTGTATTAGTATGACATTTTGAATTGCTCAATAAAGCAAATAAATTTCCCTCTAAACAACCTGCTGAGAGAAAGGATGCGGTTAATCTACCTTCAAAGATCAAGCATATACTGTAAATAAGCAAATGTGGATCACAACACTGAATTATTACTGTCGTATGTAATCTTGTATGCCTTTGAATGCATGAAAACTCAAACGAGTGCAGATCAAATTGTTCCTAAACCTATAGTCAATTTTTTGCCCGAGCCAGCCCACTATTAATTGATGATATACGAAGTGACAATAGCTCCTGCTAAAGGTTCTTCGTGTCCTAAATCGTATAGTTGGCAACAGTTGATCGGCTAACAAGCGCCTCCTCCGAAGTTTTCACATTAAGTAGCATATTGATTGCAGCATAAAGCGCTAATAGTCTATCAGATCTGTGTCTGCTGATCATTACTGATCTGAAGTTTTCTCAAACTCATAGACGCAGTAGGTTAATCTTCATCCGACATGCTCATACTAGAAATTTGTGATTATACAGCTCTCCAACGAAATAAAGAGCCGTTCTTTCATAACCCCCCAGGCTTGAATCATTAATCAAATCTAAAGTCATTTTACCCGCATTCTTGTATTGAATTTTACATTCTAATTCTCAAGATGCCGTACCACTTCTAATTCGTAATTAAGTGCGATAAGACTTTCTCTTTCCAGTGCTATAGTAAATTTCAAATGTGGCAATACATTTTTAACACAATATGGGTGCAACAATGCGCAAGATAGAAAGAGGGCTTTATTCGATATACATGATCAAACAGTCTTATCAAATTCTATTATCAACAATAATTAAATTCTTCTTTTCCTAATGAACATTTATAGACCCAAAATTCCATCAGACTTAATATTACTAGCACCCACTCTCTTTCAGGCCATTTCTGCATCCTCATTCAACAGATAAGCTAGTTCAAGGGAGGGCTGAATACTGCCAACCAAGTCTCTTTCACCCAGGCAGTAGCAGCAGGGTGCTCTAATTGTTTGCCTACATCAAATGTAAGTTAACTTTAGAGTCAATAAAATCACAGTTTGTTCTTTTTATCTGGAAGGGAGCGGCTTGAGCACAGTATGTGCCACCTTGCTTTCACTTTGTTTCCTTGTGAATCGTCTCAACAGCCATATCTCCGAGACAGTTTTGTTGCATGAAGCTAACTTTCCAAAATCTTCGCCCATTACCCCATAGAAAACCTGCAAAAATGATCTATAGCTATGGATCTAGCTCTTTTACAATGCTCTGCATGCGAATCGATGGATACGATTCGTATGTGAGCATACAGTACATCTGTATTGCCTCTTATTATTCAAACATCTGCAAAACACAGCATAATCCGGACACATTCAGGCCGTGTTTTCTCGCATTAGAAGCTGTTTTAGACCAACAGAGTAATACCAAATAGTTTCTCTCATCCAACAGTTACTTCCTGACACCTTTGTTCAACTTTTTTCAGATCATCGAAAATTGACCAAAAACACATGAGGGATACTTCATGATTTTCACCAAACATCAAACGATCGCGTTTTTGACCTCCAAAATGAAGACTTCTACTATGGTATATATTGAATCAAAATGTTTCTATCGATCCAACGTAGCCTCTGAAATCAATTTTGTAAGACTCTGATATGTAAAATCTGTACATTTTGGCCGGAATAGCTATTTATTATCTTTGAAGATTGCTCAAAAAATGTGTTCAAAAAAAACCTTATAACTAGCACCATTGGATGCGCCTTGAAAAGTACTTTATGAATGCATTAGAAAGTATGGGATGATCATGACGACTTATATGGTCTAATTTTACAAAATAGTTTGTCTAAATCGATTTAGGACAAAAAATTGCCATTTCGAGGGAGAAAAAATAATTTGAGTTTTAATTAATTATGGCTGCCACCCTCATGCTGAGAGCAATCGTTACTGTTGGAGACTCATTCGAACATAGTTACGGCTTGCTAAGTACAGAATAGAGCTTAGGTTGGCTACTTCTAGTATAATTCTGCTACAATTTATTTTGTTTGATAGATTGAATGATTGTAATTGCCTTATTCAAATGCAATCCATAAAGCGAGATGCAAAATTGCCACTCTAATTAGAATGGCACATAAAACTTCGAATACCTTGGTCGATAGATACCAAAATTCTACTTTCTTGGTTTAATCTGATGGCCTCTGCGGTCTTGATAGTATTCCCACTTCAAATAGTTCAATACTAAGTTCATGTAGCAAAAAATTTCATCTGCTGTTAGAATCAAGAAGAGGGAATCTCAACACAAAAGGAAGTTTCAATCTCTCTACTAGCTCCAGTACCAGAGCAGAATGCATCTACTTGCTCATGTTTGATTGCATTCATCATCTACTAGCGCTCAGCGTATTTCTAGAGATGTGGGGTTTGACATGCCTACTCCGCAAATCACAAAAATTTCCAAATGGTCTAGTGAGATTTGTAGTCTATCCAAGAACAACGCCATTTGCAAGTTAGATGGCTTACAGGCTCTAGCACGTGTGTCTGTTTGTTTGTTATGGGATTGGTTTCAAATCTAGACCCACATATAAGAATATGAGGGTTCCTTCCAATACACACTTGTGTTCAAGTTCTAATGGAACCGAACCTTTCTTCTTATTTGTATATATTTTTCTGGTTTCGTTCGTAAAAACCATGAATCTTAAAATCAATCGAACGACAAAGTATGGTATAGCATCAGAAATTAATTCGACTTCCGTGCACTAATACGTAATGTAGTGCATGTAAAAGATCTTACTCCTTATACAACATTGAAGATAATGAATAAGATTTCGACAAAGAAACTCGTATTGTTGAGCATATCAACAAAAAGAATTCTGTATGATTTATGCTCATAATTAGAGGTTTTTTTTCTTGAATCAACCATTCATTCGCATCCAACATCAGATTTCGCATTTGAGGATGATATAATGCTTGTCTATAATACAACCATAGATTGATAACACATGCAATCAGCATCAAATTCTAGATGCCGATCTTCATTTAACCCCACCTGTGTTCATGGATGAGTAGCTTTTTTTTTTTTTCGTGCTACATTCGTGAGAGTTAAGTTATTTTTGGAAGTGAGGAGGAGGCATTTTTTGAGCAGTAATCAATAGCGATTCCATAAATTGATAAGCGAGAGCTACAAATTCAAAGCCATATCAAGATAATACATATTTAATCTTATTAAGCAGATGTCTTTAAGATAACTGCTCAGCATGCCTCCATGGAGATGATATTCCCTAGGGTAGGGGGTCTTACATTTTGGTTCCTGTTCCATGGAGTGCTATATAAATCAAGCGGGAAACCGGAGGTAAATCAGGAATATTGTTACCCCACATTTTATTCTTGCTAGACCAATGGAGGCATTTATAATGTTCTTAGTCAATTGGCTGTTTGAAGAAGTGGGTAAATGCTCAATTTTGATTGTGGGTAAAATTTTGTTCGTTACATTTGACAAATCAAGGGCTGGACAACAAGCCGCATTTCCTTGCTCTATATAACTAGATGATCGTTTCATTTTGCTTCCAAGAACGGGTTGATATGCTGTTATTGTATAGACGATTATGTCTAAATAGAAACAAATTACGACATTTGGGTTATTCTCTTTTTCTCCAGGAAAATTTGAGCGTTGAAATAAGGTTTGAAAGACAGAATTACAAGAATCCATACAAAATATATTTTTCTCACGATCCAACCAATAAGAAGTGCGCTATTTGCATTCTTACCATCATAGGCGATGACCTGAGTCATAAAATTATGGAACATGACAACCCAAATGGAAAGCTTACAGGGGCTCGCTTCTTGAAGCTGTGTGCCTATTCCCTTATGCCTCTACTAAACAAACTAAAAAAAAGAAAAATCTTGATATAAATAGTCGCGCATTTTGTACAGCATTCTCTTCTTTTTCAAAACTAAACTTTTTATAACACACAACCACAAAATGAAGGATAACACTCGTATTCTTAATAATGAAAGCGGCTATGCCGCTAATGTCTTTGCTGAAAAGGAGAGCCAAATGCTCAAGGTTTGTGACAACTTGGAACAGCTCGGTTTCCTCCCCAAGGAATTGGTGAAGAACGAGGTGCAATGGTTCTATAGGTAAGTTATTATGCCATGTATACGAGTTGATCTTGGGTTTGCTGACATGAATGTCTATAGCAACCTCAATATTGATGACTACTACTTTGCTTTGGAGAGCGTGGAGACCATCTCAAATCACATCATGTCACTCTACGGCGCCAAGATCTTGGCCTACACAAAGAATGAAAACGTCTTGGACATCAACTTGCAAAAGGAAACCGAAGACTCTGCTGTCTACATTCATTCTTCTGAACCTGGTGTCTCTCAAATCTACGGTCCTCAGCATGAAAGAGCCATTGACGACAAGTTCTTGGATAAGTCTACCCCCTCTGAGGCCTATCGCGTTGAATCCTATCGTTCCAGCTCCAATGGTGGTGGTTTGACCTCTCAACTTCGTAGTTACTTTGTTACCAAGTGTGAATTTGAGAACGCTGCTCCCACTCCTGAACAAGAAACCGACATCAAGCAAGTTGCTGATAAGAGCTTCTTACGTAAGGCCACTGAGTTTACTTTGAACATCTATGAGGATGTCATGCAAAATGTACTCCAACGTACCGGACCTGTCATTGAAATGTACGAGGTCAAGGGCTCTCGTGAGCGTCGTCTTATCATTGGTTACCGTCAAAGAAGCACCAAGGGCTTCTTCTCTGCTGTCAGTGATTTGTACCATTATTACGACTTGTATTCTACTCGTAAATATGTTGGTAAGTCGATTTAAAGAATATGTATGTGCCATGATAGTGTATTGATAATGATTTGGAAAATAGAGCAATTCTCTAACGGTGTTACCATTATTGGTTTATACTTGCACCCTGTTCCCCAATCCAAGGCTGCTCCTATCGAACATTCCATCTACCAAGTCATGAAGGAAGCTTCTCTCTTGTACTGTCTCCCCAAGACTCCCTTGCAACAATACTTCCAAACCAACAAGCTCTCTGTCCAAGAGATGGTCTATGGCTATGTCGGCTGGATCTTTGCTCAGCACTTTTTGAATCGTTTGGGTAAGGAGTACTTGAGTTTGACATCTATCTTGGACCGTGCCAACCCTGTGCACGAAGAAGTTTTGAGCAAGTTGAAGAAGCGTCTTCGTCAAGATACCTTTACTCGTGAATACATCCTCGATATCATGAAGAGATACCCCGAATTGCTCAAGGTGCTGTACGCCAACTTTGCCACCACCCACTATGTCAACCAACGTGAAGCTTCTTTGCAACCTACCATCTCTTACCAACGTTTGACCAACATGGAAGTCTTGTCTGTCGATGATATTAGCAAGCGTATTAAGGCTGTTACCACCAATGCTCACGAGCAATTGGTCTTTGAGTCCTTCTTGAGCTTCAACAAGCATGTCCTCAAGACCAACTTTTATCAAACCACTAAGGTGGCACTCTCTTTCCGTATGGATCCTAGCTTCTTGCCTGAAATCGAATACCCCACCACTCCTTACGGTTTGTTCTTGGTTGTTGGCTCTGAGTTCCGTGGTTTTCACATTCGTTTCAGTGATGTCGCCCGTGGTGGTATCCGTATGATCCGTTCTCGCAACAGAGAAGCCTACTCTATCAACTTGCGTACCTTGTTTGATGAAAATTACAACTTGGCCAACACTCAACACCGCAAGAACAAGGATATTCCTGAAGGTGGCTCTAAGGGTACTATTCTCTTGGATGTCGATCAACAAGACAAGCCTCTGGTTGCCTTTGAAAAGTATGTTGATGCCATGCTTGATTTATTGATTGCTGGCGAAACCATTGGTATCAAGGACAAGTTGGTTGATTTGACTGACAAGCCTGAAATTCTCTTCTTTGGTCCTGATGAGGGAACTGCTGAATACATGGATTGGGCTTCTCAACATGCTCGCAGAAGAGGCGCTAGCTTCTGGAAGGCCTTTACTACTGGTAAGAGTCAATCTCTCGGTGGTATTCCCCATGATTTATACGGTATGACTACTCGCTCTGTTCATCAATATGCTTTGGGTATCTATCGCAAGCTTGGTTTGAAGGAAGAGGAAATCACCAAGGTGCAAACTGGTGGCCCTGATGGTGATCTCGGTTCCAACGAAATCAAGATTTCCAAGGATAAGACTATTGCCATTGTTGATGGTTCTGGTGTCCTTTATGACCCCGTTGGTATTGACCGCACCGAGTTGACTCGCCTGGCCAATGCTCGTATTATGATCAGCAACTTTGACACCTCCAAGCTCTCTGCTGAAGGTTTCCGTGTCCTTGTTGATGAAGACAATGTCAAATTGCCTGATGGTACTGTCGTTGAGAACGGTCTTACCTTCCGTAACACTTTCCACACCAACCCTCTTGCTCTCTCTCGTATCCTCGTTCCTTGCGGTGGTCGTCCTGAATCTATTGGTTTGGATAACGTCAACCAAGTCATTGAAAATGGTCTCTACAAGTACATTGTTGAAGGTGCCAACTTGTTCATTACTCAAGAAGCTCGTCTCCGTCTCGAACATGCTGGTGTAGTTCTCTTCAAGGATGCCTCTGCCAACAAGGGTGGTGTCACCTCTTCCTCTCTGGAAGTTTTGGCTGCTCTCGCTTTCGATGATGCAGGTTTTGAAGAACACATGTGTGTCAAGGACGGTGTTGCTCCTGCTTTCTATGAAGCCTATGTCAAGGAAGTCCAAAATATCATTGAGCGTAATGCCAATCTTGAATTTGAAGGTCTTTGGGAAGCAAACCAAAAGACTGGTACCCCCATCTCTATCCTCTCTGATGAATTGTCTATTGCCATTGTCAAGTTGTCTGAGCAACTCCAATCTACTGGTCTCTGGGACAATGTCAACTTGAGAAACACTGTCTTGAAGCAAGCCTTCCCTCAAAGCTTGTTGGAAAAGCTCGGTATGGAAACCTTGTTGGAGCGTGTTCCTGAAAGCTACGTCAAGGCCATCTTCGGTGCTACTCTTGCCTCTCAATTCGTCTACAAGTATGGTGCTCATCCTGACAACTTTGCTTTCTTTGAATTCATGCGTCAAAACTACTAAATCTCTCTTCATTCTCTCACGTGTATTATATTATCAATCAATCAATCAAAAAGAACTTTATTATTTAAATAAATGTTATAGTTTTTCCATAGACATCTTTACTTGATTTCGTATGTCCTTCCATGAAGCAGCATTCTAGTAGTGTGTTAGTCGTAAACGTAAACGCTACCTTGTCTGATTCACATGTACTCACCTGCTCGCAGTATACTACATGTATCTTGGCAAATGCAATCAGCATGTACCTTATTTCTGCCTCCTTTTGCGCCTGCAGTCTGTCAAAGTCCTGCTGTATTGTAACGGTCATGTCTTTGAGCTCTTGTCGTGAAGTAGCTCGAGCTTGTTCCAGCTATATAATACAGTTGACAATACGTCAAAGTCATTATTCAATGTATATTGCATAACGACGTTACCTGCTCAATCGCCTCCTTAAGCTTGCTGATTTGATTTCGTCTTGTTTGTCCAGGGTCTGTATCCATTATGCCTTGGATCGTGTCAGTAACAGCCGAGAAGAGCTTCCTTGGCGAAGACCATTTCTTGGTTTGGTGTTTGGAAGCACGCAGTACCGAAGCACTTGCATTTGTCGGGTAGTTGACGGCTGCTATGGTGGTATCTGGCTCCACATCATCTATCTTGACGATGGCTGAAAATCCATCCTCAATGGATTCTGTATCGATATTGTCGTCCAGCGGATCAGTTGCAGCGTTCATGGCAGTAGTGTGGGCCGGCTGGATAGGACGCTGCATACTGCCGTCCTGCTTCAAGTCCAACTTGGATGCTTCGTCCTCAGTTTTGGTTAGATTGCGCAGCTGCATCTTCTTGTTGTCAATCGCTTCGTCTATCAGCTCTAGCTGTGCCTCCTTCATTTGTCTATAACGTAGTACCTGCTTGGCTATATGCAAATACTGCAAGTAGTCTTGCACGTACTCTGCAAACTCAATTTCCAGCGATTGGATCATCGTCTTGGTTGCATGACTCGTCCCATCAATTACTTGTCCCATTTTCTCAATAAAGGTCGCCAGTAAACCTGTTTCATTCAGACTAAGTGCATTATACGCTGATCCTAATTCGGCATAATCATTTGACAAGTCTAGGATGTGTTTGTTTTAGTTTGCATGCAATTCACTCTTGCGTAGTCGCATCTTACCACCAAGGCGTCGAAGTATGCGTTTCTGAGACTTTTCAAACTGAAATGTCGATTGCTGAGCACTTTTGCCTACTTTTTGTTCAGATTCTTCAAACGTTTTGTCTGGATATTTGAGCGTATATGAGGTAGAAGGGATGGGTATGACGTTGGTGGATGTGGGCAAGCTGCTGGTTATGGATGTTGTAAATCTATTGCTTTCAGTGGCTAGTAGTAGTGGATCTTTTGGCAAATCAGATAAGGGGCTGGATTGACGGATCTCTGTCCAAGTTGAAGATCCATTGAGAAAGCGGTGAAAAACATGCTCTTTGACGAGAATAGGGTGCTTGGCTAATCTCAACAGAAACCTTTCCAACATGCGCTTTCTCTTTTCTATGATTGCTGAATCGTCCTTGATGTTTTGTGTAGTGTAGTTTACTAATACGGATGCCAAGAATGAGTGTCAAATTGTGTTGCATGGAACACATTAACCTACCAAGAGAATGCTTTTCAGGTATAGGCGGTATAAGCAGTGTAGGGTACAGATTCATTAGCGATCTTCGAAAGGACTCAAATTCGCTGTATCTTCGTCTGGCTTCCTTATTCTACGTTCAAGTTTCATTACCTATGCTTTTTTTTCCCAGACCAACTCATCATCTTTTACCTCTGCTGTTTTGATAGTGTATACGACATATGCAGTCTTGTTTCCTTCATTGTGCTTCTTTTCTGCGTCTGTGATTTTGATATTGTCATTAAAATCCAATGGACATTGGCAGGGAATAGGAGTATACATGATGGAGTTATTTGGATGAAGAAAAACAAGAGAAAAAAGGTCAAGTTCCACACACAACACGCACACACATTTTATACTCTCTCTTTTATGCAGTGCTTGGGCTGTTGCCATGCCAACAATCGATTGTCCGCTCTATTTTTGCTTGATAGCCAATGATTGGTGATCGAGAACCACATCAAGCATTTGACCAGAATACCAATGTCTTGTTACGTTTTCATGATAAGCATTAGTCAAGTGGTTAGGCAATGATGCCTGTTTAGGATTTACATGATCTATGTTATCTGCGATGTCTGTTCAGGAGTGTAGCTTGTAAGCATTTAGACTGTAAATAATAGCAGCACATGTAGGTTAAAATGGACCTCTTCATCACCTTGTGAAGAACACTTGCCACTTGATGGGGAGAAAAAGCATATATTTATTCATTTATGCAATGGTGTCACCAAAAGTATCAATTATTCAAGAGTGACTCTTGCAGGCAATAAGACGACCTGTTCTTCATCTACAAACAATGGACTGATAACCATCTTAACGTGTTTACCCTGAGTTGTGGTATTGGGACCAACCAAAGCCATGACTTGATCATCGTAGCTACTGCCTACAGCAATCGACTGAGCAGTAACATCAGCATCCCCACCATGGATTTCAAGCGATAAAGCAGCACACATCTCCAGAATGTCGTCCCAAATATGCATATGATCCAAAGATCGGCCTGAAGTTTTGGGCATTGTACTCAGTAATCTCATCATCTCTGCAGTCAACCCATTTCGCATGTCTGCAAGGTATTCTTTTGTGGCAGGATTCAGTGACAATGATTGCACAGTCTGTCTTCTATACCATTTTGCAAAGTAGGCTCCCAACGTACTGTGAAATCGTCGAATCTGATCAGAATAGGCTGTGTTTAACAGGTGCTGGTTTTCTGTACCGAATGGAAGTGAATTTAAGTAAGACTGTGTGATTTGTAAAAATAAGGCTTGCTCAAGTTGTAATCGATATTCTTCATCCACAGTAGACTGAACAAATCGTGTTAATGTCTCTGCCAATCGGGCCAATTTCTGGGTCAACGTACGAGCATTGACAATGGGCTGCACTGGGTTCATAGAGGGTGATCCGCCACCAAAGTAATTGGTATCCTTTTTTGACTTTTCAATCACTGCTGATGCAGCTGGCTCTTTGATTTGAGATAGATTCAGTGCCTTGCCAAACAGCTCATCATCACAGCCAGTCAGGTTTCTTAGATTGCTGATCATCTCTTCTTGGTGCTTTTGTGCGAGCTGTGCATTGCGCAACTGAGATTGCAGTATCTCATTCTCCTCCATCAGTTCAGCGTACGATTTGTTCACAGATGCAAAGCTAGGTTGTGGTTGAGGTGGTGCCATGATTTGATCGTCGACTATACGCTCATCCTCATCATCACTGGCTACGCTGTTTTCAAAGTCGCCTGTAGCAGAACGAGCCCCATCATCACCAAATTCTGCAGCATTAGACCGAGAACGCTTGTCGTCATCTTCATCGTTTCCCATGCCTCCTCCACGTAACAAGTGTGTCTTTTCTACCAAGTCACGTTCAGAGAGATGGATATCGTGCAAATGGTCTCGAATAGAAGCTTCTCCATCCAAAGTAGAGCGATCATCATCTGTTTCTCTGTCCATAGTCATGCGGCTACTGCTGATAATAGAAGGCGGACCTCCTCCATGGGCACTAATTACTGATTCTTGATCATCAATAGTCGCTGCCACACTCCAAGTGTCTGTATCACGAAGACGACTGGTGTCCAATGTATCTAATAAGTCAGTTTTGCGAAGATACGAATGTCTTGCACTAGAACCTTCAATAAAGCTTCTTTGAAAGAAAGAATCCTTATCACTGCCTTCATACGAAGAAACCGAGCTCATGTTTAGTGTAGAGTGTGTATGTATATGTGTGTAAAGTGTGTGTATGTGGGATAGAAGAAAAAAGAAAAAGGATAATAAAAAGGGAGCTAAACAATCTTGGCCAACCAAATGAGTCTTTTTAAATAGGGATTTCGAAGTGTATATGTGTGTATGTAGTGCATATTAAGCTTCTGGAATAGGCTTTTTCATTTATTCAGGGGCGGCCAGCGCCTTATGGTTAACCGGACTATCGAGTATTGCTCTCAGGTAGAGAGGCCTTTATATTGTGTATTGTGCGGCAACATATATGCTAGCATTTCTGCTTGATTTAACGTGCTTGATTGGGGGCTTATGAAGCCCAATTTAGCATGAATGAACAAATCCAAACCTTAGGAAACATACTAAAGCATGCACTATACTCTACAGTATTTGAAGATCTAACTTACTCAACGGTTCTGCCTTTATAAGCTACGTAGATGGCCAGTATTGTTACCCATTGAGAGCAACATTTGGAC
Source organism: Mucor velutinosus (assembly GCF_035048745.1). Classification (NCBI taxonomy): domain Eukaryota; kingdom Fungi; phylum Mucoromycota; class Mucoromycetes; order Mucorales; family Mucoraceae; genus Mucor; species Mucor velutinosus. The sequence goes on along the minus strand of NW_027041905.1, from coordinate 3,679,422 downwards.
AGTGATGAGCAGTCGCTTCAAGCGCCGCCAAACAAAGCTAAAGCATTGCCGTTCAGATTCGATACGAGTTTGTCGTATTTGCGGTGGATCCAGAAAACTCTATTAGATGTACTGAAACCGCACTTTTTTCAGTACCTATAGTATTGCAAAAACCTTTATAAACAAACTATAGCTGTAGATCTGGCTCTTTTGATATTCTCAGCGTAAGTTTCAGCGAGAAAAATTCATATACAGGTAGAAAGATTTAACCTGAGCACCGAATACAGACTAGCACAAACTTGTCGGGGGCCACTTGTTTGAAATGTGATAAAAAACAGCACCCACAAAAGTGAAACATGTCATAGATTCAAGTCGAACAAAGTGTGCCACACCTTGACAATCGAATGTTTTAGTGTGTGAGGTAACCTACATGATGGCAATAGCGTTTTCAAGCAGGTAGTATAAATATACCTTAGATTGAAAGACTTGATGAAATGGAAAAAGCAAGCTACAATCATCTAGTCTTAGAAGCATAATTCGCAAACATATCGAGTATCCATCGATAACTTGAAAACAGCAACTTGTTAAGAAAGCTATGACACACAGCGAGCTCAACATCGACCGCACACTCGACTGTGCTAGTGTTCTAGAGCTAGCGCTGGTTCAGTCTCAGATCTCTATTAAAATCCAAGAGCTCCTATCAGCTTGACATCAATATAATGCACACCTACACCTTTCCATTGCTTTAAGACAGCATTCTCAATAGTAATCATTGTTTCTATATCATAGCAAACTCTTACAGAATTAAAATGTGCATGAAATGGTGCAAATCTTAAAAGTTATTGCACAGCTTCTGTTCAGAAAATCTTGCTTTTCAGATATTTTGAGAATATATAAGGGGGAGCATATACTCGAATTTGTAACATTAGTACTCAAGAATCTAAAGCCCCCTATAACTCATCCCCAGCCAAGTAATAGCCGAAAAACGATTGCTTAAGGCTAACTTTTGACAGGGGCGCATATAAAATTCTATTGCTATTAGTCATACCATGCCTTAAATCCATTATATAGACTTGAGCACCACATAGATGCTTCAGTGGGTTTATCCGAAAAAAAATAGTGTTTTTGCCACTGTAAACTCCAATTTGGGGCCAAAAAATTGATTTTTGACAGGAAGCATTGTAGATGACCAAACGAGATAGCCTTCTATAGAGCAAGCAAAGGGGAACAAAATTCAATTAATAGAGAAGCCCGGTTGAATTGGTAGTTCAACCAAATAGTAGCGTTTTTATATATATTGGTTACTATACCCTTTCCTCACTTGGTTGTTTGACAACGAATGCAGCGACTGAAAATCCGATGATATGCTTAGCAACCACCCCTTAAAGTGAGCATATATTTGTTCTGATATGAAGTGTCTAGCATCAACATGATGTGTGAAAAATTAATTATTCTTTTTGCTGAAATGTACAGTGCAGTGAAATCAGGTTTAAATAGATTTCACAAAAAAAAATAAAGCAATAGTAAAATACAATAGAAATCAACTGTATTTTATTTTGTGTATAAAATGAACTGAAGATCCTGGAATTGAGTAAAAAAAAGAAGAGTATTTATACATTTGCATCTGGCTTGTAGAATTAGTGATGATAGAGAGCAATAGGTGCTGCTATTGCGATATCTGGCAAATGTTGTTGATGTTTGATTTAAAGTGGTAGTCAATGCAGGAGCACTGGCCATAAGGGTCGATTTGAGTAACCTTGATGGGCTTGGGTGAGCTATCGTCATAGCATGATTTAATGTAACCTTGATGGTTTAAAGTGTGATGTTTGTTATTGAAGCATGGAATCCTTTATCTGGGATATTGTGCAACTATGGCAGCAGGGCATAGTTGTCATATTTGAATATGCTTGTTATTGATTTAATTCTATTTGGATAAAGATACCATCACCTATTACGACCATCATGGGTGTGATTGAATACACTGTGATCAGGAGTGATTCATTCACACGATGTGCGATATAAGCGTGTATCTTTACTTTAGTATTTTTAAATGGGTTTTTGATGTACATTTGAGCGCTTTCATTAATAGATCCAAATAGCATGAATTTGAATGAGTGCTATTTGATGAACTTTGGTTTTCAATTAAGTTGCGTTTGGGTGGCTATTTCATTACATACAGCACATCTTTAACGCATTGCCAAACCACACCAAATCAAAATATCACCAAGCTATTTTCACTAGAACCTTTTCCAATACCTACTTCATTGACCTATGGCTCGTAATTATTTGTAATTAACTGCTTTCAATAGGTTTTATACATAGATCTTTGCTCAAAATGTCTCTCATTAGAATTTCAAAATCTTTTCTTAACAACAACAACTCACTCATTCTAGAATCCAATCACACCATCGTTTCTCCCCTTGTGACATTTGGCTTGATGAGCAATGGGTTACTTTTAGAGCTGTAGCACAGTATTTTAAAATTTAATTCTGGATGGCCCTAACATTGAAATTGGAAACACTTTTGTACATTCAGAATTTGATACGAGGTTGGAAAATAGCAACGCATGAAATTAAAGCATGTACATGTTGTGAATCAATGATAAACAGAATGCATATTTGGTGAAGCATTGTGTACTGAGAATGCTTGTTGGCAGTAGCTATTATTATATTGCTGTAGTACCTATTATTATTACAACATAACTTTCTTCCCCCCCCCACACGACATAATAATAATAAATTTAAAGAACATCACTCTTATAGAACTCTTTGGTATATGCTAGATCAAATGATTGCACCTTATCACACTTTTGAATAAAGAAGAATATAAATTGCATGTATTTTGCTACCTTTTTATTACAAATATAAACTCATTATAGATGACAGCTCAATAGGAGATCAACTAGCTAGAAACCTTCGGTTCCTGAACCTCTGAGCCAATCAGATTGCTTGAAAACTCCGCTGACCTAAAAAAATTTTTGCGAGGGTTTCCCCCTGTTTTGAGGTGAGGCAAAATTTTAAGCGCCGCTATAATAGCAATATAGCCGCTGCTATCATCAAACTTCCCCCAGGCGCTAGAGCATGCCTTACTTACATCACCTAGCTTTAAATTCCGGCATTGAGACCCTCAATCATCACTAAAGTAAGTAGTGATAACCAAGTGAAGGCAGCCTATCTACCTCCTAGCCTCGGATAGAGTCTTGTTGAGCTTCAGGGATAGGCACATCCACACAACGTAAAAAAAAAGGTATGCTTCAAAGAAACATAATAATAATAAAAGAAAGAAGAAAAGAACATACTACTATAGGAGTATAGTAGTATGTAGGCAAAAATGGATACTCACACAAAGTGAGTACTCAAAAGAAAAGTATAACAAGTACAACATCAGAGACGTTCAAAACAGCTCGTTGTTGTTGCAACAAAAATGCATACATGAGCAACATGCATGGTAATAGTCGGATGTAAAGCAACACAACCAACAAAAGAATAAGAAAAATGCAACAAGGAAAACATCATGAATGCATTATCATGAGAAAGGAAGCAATAATACAAACGTTCAAAGAAGTTTTATATCATTGCGACCAAAAGAGAAAAGATACTTACCACTTACCATCACCGTAGATAGACCAGAAGATACGCAATCACCGAATATAGACCAGAGAACGAGTATGCATCAAACACAGTAGACCAGAAAAGACCATAATTGCAGTACTAGTAGCAACACCAGCACCATAGACAAACCAAAGAACGAGCGACACCAGATAGAGAATAAGCATGCACCAAACACAGTAGACCAGAAACGAACCTATTAGCAGTAGCAGTAGCAGCAACACCAGCACCATAGACAAACCGAAGTACGAACGCCACCAGGAGAGACCAGACAAAGACCCAAGAAGCAGGCAGCAGAGATGGCAGAGAAGTAATGGCAACGGCACTCACTCAAGCAAGCAAAAAATTATTAAAACCTAATAAACAAACTCAACTAGTGCTAATTCTACGCCTTCCAGTGCTCGTTATCGAATGGTACCTAATATATTCCACTTCAAAGAAGCAGTATCAAGTTCTTCCAACAGTACAAGACAGAGTTATCGGATGCTAGAGTGTTATTATTAATCAAACGGTGTCCAAAACCACCATGGTTTGATACTAAAACGCGTTTTGCAAAAAGGGAGGGCATGGAAAAATGAGAGGGCACCCTATCCGACGTCACGACTAGTAAATTTAGTCTCAGTTTTGTACCGTAGTAGTCGTAATTGCGGCAACTTAATTTGAAACTGTGCAGTGGTATTTTCGTGTTCAAGATTGACTTGATCTCACATCATTTAAACGTTTTTGCTAAATTTGACTATGAAAACTATCGTTATCACACCCAACTTTCTAGCACATCTCTAGAGAACTAAAAAAGCCACATCGAATGGTGTTAATTACATCCAGCTTATAGACCGAAAATAATGAGCAATTTGCAGAAATATGAAAACAGGTTTTCTGTGAATATGTCAAAATTTAGCATATGAAAGTCTCATAAAAAGAGTTTCCAATGTTGCATTTCATCTTTACGATTAATTTGATCTAATATGTATCATAGGAAAAGCCTTCCCTTTTGACGTGAAAAACGCGACCGTTTGATTTTCAAGAATTTTCCCTTGCATATACTCATGGAAAAATGATGATTTTCATGAATTTGCAACGACCCAAAAAAAAAATTGAGATAAAACATCAGCAAGTAAAGCGTGGCCAAGAGGAGGCGTGTGGTGCTATTCCAAGCGCTTAAAACACTTTGTGGCATGAGTTATTCGTGCATGAAAATGGCTAGATTTGGACAGAATTCGACCTAAAACAACGGTGTAGTGGATTGCATTGCCAGAAGAGTAAGTGAATCACACTTCCTTCTGATGGCCCAGATGTTCTGCATTATACAGAACTCAATTTCCAAGTAATAAGCGCTTTTTTCCAATTCTAAGGCTCAGATCTTGCTTTTTGAAATGCGCGATTACAGTAATCTTAACACTTGAGCGTCAATAATATTATGCAAATTTGAAGCTAATGACTTGCTCGAATTGAATTAGATGCTCATCAGGTCAGCAGGATATTTTTGATGGTCATCCACAACAAATATACCACATCTAGCCGTAAAACTAGGCTTAGAGTCTATTCGCAAAGGTGGAGAATCATAATTCAGGAGAAATGGCTGATACCTGACACGCTGAGTCGTTGTCAGCACAATGGGGGAGAAGGAGGAGGAGGAGGAGCAAATAACGCAATTTTGTAACAAATTTGAGCGAATAGAGACCCGTAATATGTACAACTCCTATGATACAAGAGACGACATCCACAGACTGTATTAAAATCAGGTTGGAATGATTTCACGGAGCTACACTGCCGAAAAGGCAACTTATCCAAAATCAATTGCTCAAACGACGGTATTTTTTACTATAGTAGTGGCGCATATAAGTTTTCTATTGTGCACCAACATTAGCGAATATACGCCCTGGATTTATTTTATAGACTTGAGCACATTATGGACGCTTCTATGGTGTTATTATTAAACAAAAACCGTGTCTTTGCCACTGTATACTTTAGCTTGGGAGACTGAATATCCAATTTTTGAAGGAAAGCGTTGCATTAGGTGCCCAAACAAGGCTATAATTGTAGAGCAAACACAGAAGAACAAGATTTATTAATGGAGAAACTAGGTCGAGTTGACAGTTTTTGAACAAATAATAGCGTCGTCCAAACACTGTCTTTTAATATATTATCTTCGTTACAGTTTCCTTGCTTAGTTATTTGACAACCAATGTAACTATTGGAAATCCATTTAAATGTTTCGCAACCGCTTAAAGTGAGCATATATTTGTTATGATATGAAGTGTCTAGTATCAATATGGTGCGTGGAAAAGCAATCCTCCACTTTGCGGAAATGCGCAGCACAGGTTTGAACCTTTGCCGAACCACAGCGAAGCAAGATGATACCAAGCGGTTTTCACTACAGCGTTTCCCAACACCTACTCTATTGATTCATAGTTCGTAATTACTTACAATTGCAGGCCGTAAATGCCCAATTCTTTCTCTTAAAAACTTGGGCGATGAGCTAAAGCTTGGTTGTTGTGCAGCTAGCAACTAAATTTTGAAACAGTATTATGTTTTTTATGTGCAGTATAACTCTCTACTTGTTCTGTTAACGGAGAAGTTTGTAGTAATAGATGTAAATCTCAACGAATGTAACACTCACCATAAATCAAAAGAAAAAAGCATAAAGATATGAAATAGCCATTTAAAAAAAGCAATAGTATTGAAAAGAAGGAATTCATCAAATATCAAATTATTGAAATTCATGTTTTTTGATTCTATTAACTAATTAACTAAGCGCTCTAACGTACATAAACAATCATTCAGAAATACGAAAATAAAGATGCATCCTTACTTCCCACATCTTGTGGATGAACTACTACTGACCACAGACTGTTATAACGCTTCATCACTGTTAAACGGCTTGATGAAAATTAGCACACACTATGTTCTAGCTTTGATACTATTATAGTCTAGCGAATGTTGTGTGTGTTTAGAAAGAGCATGATTACTACTAATGTTTGATAAATGCAATAAAGGAAGTTTTTCAAAATAAATAGCGCTTTTCTATGGCAACAACTTGTAAATATAAGTATCTCTGTCTGCTCACAATTCATAGAGACCACCAGTGTTGCATGACATCAACAGAAATAAGAAACCAGAAAGGCCATGAAGTGTGATGCCGGGATTTTCAAACAAGAAATAAGGACCCATTTTGTGCTTCCTTTCAGTCTCATGCGAACAGGTCATGTCGCCAGTTTCCTCATTAGGCGACAATGGGAAACACAACACCAAGTGCGACTCTATTTGGTAGATTTGGCCTTTACATTAATGTCAACACAGACAAACATAAACATCATGTGCTTGCTCTACTATATTTTTCTCTGATTTATATCATATAAAAATGGTCATTCGCATTTAGTCATTACTTTACCTTTCTCTTTTCTCCTCTTTTTTGTTTTGCGATATGCCTCCATTCAATGAAGATCAACACATCTATCGTCGTGCTATCTTACAAGATAGATGCAACAACATGAAGCAACAGCAACAGCAACAGCAACATCAATCTGAGTTGAGTAGAACCCAACACAAGTTGCAACTGCAAAGGCTATCGTTCTTGACAAACGATAGAAACTATCTGGATCACCCTCAGAATATGAAGAGGTTGACAAAGGAGCTCGATAGAGTGAACCGAGAATACCGCAATGTTCGTCGTTACGAAGACCCGGTAAAAGAATCATTCAAGCGGCTGGTCGCTTCAAAATCAAGTCAATCTGCAAATATACCATCGTTGAGATCGGATCAACAGCAACAAAAGCAGCGTCTTGTAAGAAGTAATAGCAGCGGAAGCAGTAGTAGCAGTGATAAAAGCTCGAGCGGTAGTAGCAGTTTATCAAGTAGTACAGCAGATGTAGCACCTACATCCTATTCCACATCTGCTGAGAAAAGCAGTTTCTTGACGAGATGGTTTATCAGCAATGAAGAGACACTACCTATTGTATCAAAGCATCACTCCTCAACATCAGCAGAGCCATGTAACTCGGTTGTATACTCATTCCATCCCACTATAGCGAGCCAAATGAAACGTAAAAATAAAAAATAATAAAGCATTAGTTCCCGGACCCGAATCATGTGTAAATCAGAAAGATCTCCAGGTCTATTATTTGTGTTTTATGTAGGTAAAAAAAAAAGGGCTTATGTTCTACGGGCAAAATCGATCAAGCACAGACTGTAGTGTATTTGCTCTGATAATCTACCAAATTCACTGCTTTGCATATTCAAGATGGATTCTAGTTTTTCATGGATTGGGTTGATGGGGTTTGCCACAATTAAATCACCATGAATATTTAAAAACACAGAGAGCCATGCCTGTGCTAATTCGAAATTCTTTCTTGTGGTCAACATGTACAAGATGGCTTCTAAGTAGTAGTTCAAGAGCAAGAGTTCTCCATCAATATTGAATGATCTGATTTCAACATCAATGGCAGAGGGACTGAGAGATTTGGCATATTCCACAAAGGAATTAACTATCAACAAAAAAAGTAAATACATTGTACAATTGACATTATGCAACGCAACTTACATTGACCATCAGCCTCGTGTCCTGCTCTTAATAATTTGGCGTATTCAGTGTCTGTGTCTAATTGAGAAAAGTTGATTCTTTTGGAATCAGGATTCTCTTCATTTTTGGTAATGGCGGTTTCAAGGTTGAATTGTCCCTTTGCTCCAGGTAATGTTGGTAAGAAAAATGGTGCTTTTTCCGGTAATTTAGGTGCTTCTTTGGGCTTGTTACGCATTTTAATTGTATCCAAATGCAACAGATTTTGCCATTTCGATCGAGGTTCCATTGATAAGGTAATCATCTTATCTGTGAGTTGATCCACTGTCTTTTCCGCGACAATTTCTTCAATGTCAGAGTCCTCCTCTGACTCTTGAGCAGCCTCATCATCTTCGCTGCCAGTCAAGGAAGGCAATGAAAGGAGCTTCACCTCATAGTCATCGGGGATACTACGTAGAGACACATTGGCATATTGAGTACGGTTAGCCCAAAGGAAGATACCGACGTTATCCACATGACCAGTAGCCAAAAAATCTGCATCAGGAGAGAAGGCCAAACAAGTGACAATGTCTTCCACCTTGAAAATATCAATCATGGCGCCAGTAGGCAGATCCCAGGTGCGGACAGTGCCGTCCAAGGAAGCAGATACGATCCAACGACTGTCAGGACTGAATGTCTATATGTAACGCATGAGTTGCTCAATTTCTATCTGTGAGTACAGGGTGATGCGACTTACAAAATCTGTGATACGGTTTCTATGGCCCCAGAACTCTCTGACCACCTTCTTTGTTTCCAGATCAATGACTCGGATGCCTAAATCATCACACACAACAGCTAATAAATCGTTCTCTGTGTGATAGCGGATAGATACAATGGGTGATTCGAGATCAATCGTGTACACAACTTTTGCGGTTTTGATCTCCCAAATCTAGCAAGATGGATAATGAGACTTCACACACTAGAGATTTCCAGATGTATACAACGACTTACTTTAATTGTTTTATCAACTGATGCTGTGATCAAGTAACGGTGAATGGTATCTGTTGTTAGACCTGTAATAGGCTTTTTGTGTCCACTAAATGTCTTGCGGTATTGTCCAGATTGCATATTGAACATGTCCACTACACCAGACGCACAGCCTAAGTAGCCGAAATTACCGCAAGACGAGATACAGGTTGCTTTCACTGCTGTTTTGTCTGTGCTGATCATAGTGTGGGCTCCCAGTTTCTTTGTTTTCGATGACCATGTGCGACAGGCATTATCGTTGCCATGGCAAGTGATGATATTGTCCCAATCCTTTACCTTAGCATCATTGACATCAAAATCAATGATTTGGGGTAGCTTCAAGTCGTCCATACTGATGCCGCGCTTGTTGGCCTTTCTAGCAAGATGCCCTTGTGAAAATTCAAAGTTTTGTGCATCTCGGACAGTACTGAATGATCGGAGCGAATGATCCCGACCAGCACTCAAAATGGTCTTGAGTCCTTCGCCATAGTATTTAAGTTTGGAGGGAGGTGCATGATGTCCGCTGCGAGATTTGAAAGGATGAGGTACAGAATTGTGCTTTTCAAAGATCCATTGCTGGAAAATGATATGGTTAAAATACTCTGCTTATAACATAGCCGCCTTTTCTTTTACCTTGATTGAATTGTCAGTTGCACCAGTAACCAATACAGGCTGGTTGTGCAAAAATGTTAAAGATGTAATATATCCATCATGAGCATTCTTCATAATATGAGCCAATCTACGTTCGGAAAGATCCCACAAAGCAACATCACCATGCATGTTACCAGTTGCCATAAATTGCTCATCATCTATCACAATAAAGGAAATTAGCACATGCCTCTAGATTGAATAATCTGAGGTCGTCCAATACCTGTTCTAAAAGTGATGGCAGTAACTCGGTCATCTTGGCGCACACTGTCAATCTTCTCATCTGCCTTGATATTGTACAGAATGGTTGTACCATCCAACAAACCAATAGCAACTACATCCACAACAGGCGATTGAGCTAAACAGGTGACAGCAGATCCCAAATATGCGAATTGGTACACCATCTTGTTAGTTCTAATGTTCCAAATCTGCATTGTGCCCTGAGTGCTGGAAACCAGGACTTTGTTGAGGTAAGTTGAAGGGTGGAGCATGTTGGTAGCTGTGAATTCCTCTCCAAACTCAATTTCGGTGTAAAGATCTATCGCATGGGATGAGCTATCGCAGATCAATAGTATCAGGCATACATCTCGTTTTACCTCCTGTAGTAGTATCCCATAATTTGAGCGTATTGTCATCGCAAAGTGCAGCAATATAGGCACCCAAAACCAGGATCTGTGTGATGTTAAAGTCGCCTTGTCCTCCAACTCGAGTGATTTCTTTGCCTCGCTTGTATCCAATGACACAATTACCGGTTGCAGCATAAATCAGCTTTTTGTGAGTGGCCATTGCGCTTATAGGCTTTGGTGTAGGTGTGCTGACAAACAACAAGTTCATTTTGCCGAGCTAATAAATCAATCGAGTTAGCATGTACATGGTATACATTGCATATCCAAATGGTTTACATTGTAGGTCTGAAAGCTGCTTCCAACACAAGATGTCAAAAAATATTCTTGTCCATGATTGTTGATAACATAGGGAATCTCATTGGTGACATAGCCGATGGCTCTGAAAGGTTGGTAGATTTTGGAGTGATTGTTGGCTTTCTTGGTGCCGTTTTCCACACGTCTCTTCTTTACGTCGCTTTCGTTTGACATGGTGATGGATGGAGAATAGTAAAAAAAAATTGGACATTTGCACTTTTCCCTTCAAATTGGACTTAATAAAAGCCACAGACATGATACTGAGTCACGGAGTAGAGCTGTGGTGAGGGGAATCTACATGTGTTCAAGCAGCGATCAGATAACTCTAGTGTCTGTTAAATGTGTATGATTTAGGCAGGTTTGATATGGATCACCTTAAAAATTCTTATGGATCAACCATTGACTTCATATCTATGGCCTTTGAGGGCAACATTTCGTGTATTGATTGGTAATAGACAGAATGTTATACATTCACATTTGTCTCTTTCTATGAAAACGCATATGCTTGAGGTCTAGCTTGCCATTGCTTCACATTGTTTATATACTATATATACGAGTGTTTAAGCTTCGGATGGCTTTCTACCTTCCCTTCCCTTTGATGAAAGCCAACCTGCACAGCGGCAGCTCACGCTGCCGATTGCCCTTGCGTATCTTATCAAAATACTGCTACTTTCATTTTGATCCTCCACTTACACATGAAACCCCTTCATATTATCTGTGGATCTGATTCTTATGTGATGCTCTACATCCATATACATGGAATTACTTCATATACGGGCAAGTAGCATACAAATATTATCCCTTTTTAGTCAAGAGTGTTCCTGATACATCAAAATCTGAGTGCACTTGAACTGCGTTTTCTTGCGCTCAAGGCCGTTTTAGATCGTCAGAATAGCACCAAACAATTGCTCTCGTCTGGTAGTTACTTTCTGACACCGTTTTTCAACTTTTTGGGATCAAAAAAAACATGGATGAAATTCGACCAAAAAGCATGAGGTACCCCTCATGGTTTTCATCGAAAATCAAACGATTGCGTTTTTGACCTTGATAATGAAGACTTTTACTATGGTGTATATTAAATAAAAATGTTTCTATCGATCCAAAGTAACCTCTGAAATTATCTTTGTGGGACTTTGGTATGTAAAATTTCGACATTTTGGCCAGAAACCTCTTTTCATATTTTCATAAATCATTCGATAAGTTTATTCAAAACATCTATATTACTTGGTACCATTGGATGCACCTTGAAAAGCACTCCAAGAAAGCTTAAGGAAACATGGGGTGATCGTCAGACTTTACTTAGTCGAGCTTGCAAAAATAGTTCAATCGAGTCGAAAATCTTTAAGATTTGTCCAATCTGGAACAGACTGTGAGTCTGGATTTGAATTAATTTTGGCTGGTGGGGCCAGCTGGCAAACTCAAATGCCCTTTTCATCATGAAGGCAATACAGTAGTAAATGCCCTTGAAGCGTATGGAAAGTAGGTGATAAAAACATAGTATTATCGTTAGCCATGCTATTTTCTTTGGTCTACATAAATGCCAGTATATCAAAATACTTGTTAGATCAACTTCTTTCCTTTTTGAGGCTTTAAAAGTGTCTAGGGACTATAAATTTATTATGTTATGGTGATATATATATATATATATATATGCAAATGTTGTCTTGCCAATATTCGGCAGCGATTTATTAAATTTGCCTATTCATCATCTCTAATATGTAAATTTAAATACTGTAAAAAATGTCCTAAGATGCATATACAGTTTCAGTCATTGAGTATTGAACAAGACTCAAAATCCCCTGTTCGCATTACAAGCATGCACATGAGATCCTGAGTGAAGAATAAGAATAGCAAGCCTGAAACCATATCAGCGAGGATGCTCATTTTCAATCCTATCCTTAAATAAGATTGGAGCTAATCGTTGGTGAAAATAGACGCGCTTAGAATCTGCCAACTGTCAGCGAGATTGCAGTTATTATCGCCAATGAATATTTTGATACAAGTTTCAAAGGTGCCCTCAGCGCATAACGAAATAGCTTTTCAACCAGTGGCAATAATTTTAAGCGAATCAATAAAACACATACTGCCTACATGCCATGTTGGAATGCTGCAATCATGATTAGGAAGTTGCGATTACATATATTTTGGTGATGAACCAGGCTGACTGGTGATATGATATATGAAAATACCCAATAAAAGTAAAAGAAATTATTCAGGCTAAGTAGTAGTTCTTTCAAATTCATGACCTCCATTTAATCAGCATCCCAATCATCATTATCGTTATCAGAAAGGCATTCTGGTCAGCCAGCAGCAGCAATACCAGCATTGCCACCAAAATCGATTCACGCTCAGAATGTTTTTACTGTTCCAGATTGGACAGATCCTCTTTTTTTCGACTTGATTGAACTATTCTGGGAGATTCGACTATGTAAATTGTGGTGATCATCCAATACTTTCTTAAGCTTTTTAGGAGTACTTTTCATGGCGCATCTAACAGTGCTAACTAAACTATATGTTTTGAATAAACCTTTTCAGTAGTCTTAGAAAATATGAAATAGCGCTTTTGGTCAAAATGTCAACATTTTTCGTATGGAGGCCTCACAGAAGTGATTTCAGAGGCTGCTTTCAATTTAGAGAAACATTTTGATTCAATATATACCTTAATAAAAGTTTTCATTTTCAAGGCGAAAAACACGATTGTTTGATTTTCGATGGAAATCATGAGGGGTACCTCATACTTTTTGGTCAATTTTTGGTGCTATTTTTTGGGTCCTCCAAAAGTTGAGCAAAGGTATCAGGAAGTTACTGCTACTCGAGTGCAGTCGTTTGGCGTTACTCTGGTGACTCAGAATAGTCTACATGTCAAGACAGTAAGGCTTGAAAACTGTCGAATTTGGTTGTATTTCACGCATTTGCTTATTAATAGGCGGATTCTTGTTATGATACAAAGACGTATAGACATTGTATGCATTAATATAGATTCAGAGCATCTAATATATCTAATATATATACTGTAAAACATTCAAAAAAAGTAGACAAGCCAATCATATCCTTTTAAAATTTAATAGTATTAAAAGCCAGAACAAACGAGGGCATAACCACCGGCGAAGCCGGCAATGGGGAGGGGGTTTGGGGGAGGGGGCTTAGCCCCTCCACCAAGAATATAAGGCACCAAAAAAAAAATTTGATACATTGCTTTTTGTTATTATACGTACGTAATAATATGCCTCCTACTATTCAAACAAGACACTGCACGACCTGTAGAGCTGCTCTTCCAGTAGACTATGCTTATCGGAAATGTGATTCATGTCGAGTAAGTAAAATGGCTTTTAACGCCTAATAAAACCCTGAGACGCAATGGTTTATTTTGTTTGTACTCAAATTCAGGAACGAGCGCGAAATTACGCCAGGCAAAGAAGATTGGCGAATCGAAGAACACCAAGAGCACCTGCAGCGTTTGTATCAGAACTTGGAAGAGTACAACGTTCAGATTTGGGCAGAATGGACAACCAATGTGATGGATGTGGAGCTTTGCATTGGGCCGCAGAGAGGGCTGTTCAACAGCGAGTAAACGACAACTGCTTTCATGCTTGCTGCAAAAAAGGTAGAGCTGTCTTGCCCCTTTTGCAAGAGCCTCCCGAGCCTTTAAATAGCTTGATCAACGGAAGCCATCCTCGATCCTCTCATTTTTTGCAGCACATGCGACAATACAACACTTTGTTCGCATTTACATCATTTGGCACCGATGCTACGCCTGAGCAGCTCCAAAGGGATAGAGAGAATGAGATGAGAGGCGGCATCACGCCGGTTCGTGTTCATGGGGAACTCTATCACTTGCAAGCACCACTAAATTTGAGCAATGTGCCAAAGTATAGCCAGCTGTACGTTTACGACCCAGAGTATGCCGCTGCGATTCGCTGTGCAGACCCCAGAAATCAAGGATTGGACGACACGATCATTGAGCAACTGAGTGAAATGATTGCTGATCCTGTAGTTTGTGGCAATCCATTTGTAAGCATCTACAAACATGCTCACGAAATCCTGAAAGAAGAAGAGGAGAGGCAAGCTCAAGATGGTGTTAGCGAGAATGCTCACATCAGGCTCAGTCCTCAGATGCAAATGGAATTGGTTGTTGGCCAGGACAGACGCACTCAAAATCTGCCAACTGTCAACGAGATTGCTGCCATCATTCCAAACGAGTGTTCTGACAGGAGTTTCAGAGATATTTTGATCACATATCGTAGCAATTCCTCGGCCAGGGCTCAAGGCCAGTTTAAGCGTATCAATGAGACGCATGCTGCATATATGCCTCTTCATTATGCTTTGCTTTTTCCTAGAGGTGAATATGGGTGGAATTGGGGCCAAAGACTGCAATCGTCAGCGCAAACTGCTGATGCCATGATTATTGAGAGCGAAGAAGATGAGACACCAGCAGAGCAACAACAACAACAACAAGTGTCAGATAGCCGACTTACCCAGGGCGTGTTCTACAGATTTCGATTGCATGTTAGAAACAACGAGTCAAAGATCATTTTTTTGTCAAGACGTCTATTTCAACAATATGTGATTGATGCCTGGGCAATCTGTGAGCAAACAAAACTGAACTGGATCAAAGTCAATCAGACGAATCTTCGCGCTGATGTGTATAAAGGACTTGCTGATGCTACCTCTGCTGCTGACTCAGACCTCGAACAGGTGGGAAAGACGTTCATCTTGCCCAGTAGCTTCACTGGTGGACCGCGATTCATGATGCAGCTATATCAAAATGCAATGGCTATCTCTAGATTCTTTGGTAAGCCAACGTTATTCATCACATTTACTGCCAACCCAAACTGGAGGGAGATCCAAGATGAATTGTTGCCAGGCCAAACAGCCGCTGATCGCCCCGACTTGGTTGCTCGAGTATTCAACCTTAAGCACCGAGAGCTGCTTAAAGACTTGAAAGACAGAAAGGTCTTTGGCTGTTATAAAGGCATTGTAAGGACTATTGAGTATCAAAAGCGTGGTCTCCCTCACGGTCATATGCTATTGTTTTTGGATGCAGAAACAGATAGATTTGATACGCCAGAGAGGATTGATCAGATCATTTGCGCTGAGATCCCAAATGTTGAAGAAGAACCTGAATTGCATGCAATCATCACTCGCAATATGATGCATGGCCCATGTGGCGAGCTAAACTCAAAGTCTCCGTGTATGGTACAAGATGCTTTTGGCAATGATGTATGCTCAAAGAAATTTCCCAAAAACTACCAGCCAGTAACGGTGACCAGTGCTGATGGTTATCCTACTTATAGAAGAAGAAGAGATGGTCGTTCTCATCAGGTGCGCGTCAAGGACAAGTTGGGTGTCTACCGCGATTTCCACATGACGAATGAGTGGGTGGTGCCATACAACCCTTATTTGTCAAAAAAATACAATGCCCATGTAAATGTCGAAGTATGTGGTAGCGTCCAGGCAATCAAGTACATCAACAAGTATATTTACAAAGGCTCTGATCAGACAACGCTCAAAACTACAGCCACCACCACAGCCACTGAAACAGCAAATGCCACTACCACAGCAACAACTCAGAATAACGAAGTAGCCAAGTATCTAAATGGCCGTTATATTAGTCCTGTTGAAGCTGCATGGAGGTTGTTTGAATTCCCAATGCATGAGGAAAGCCCATCTGTTACTCCACTTGCTGTGCATCTTGAAAACGAGCAACCTGTTTATTTTGATCCCCAATGGCCACAGGAGAAAATTGACAAAGTATTGAGAGAGAGTCGCTCTACTTTGATGGCTTACTTTCATTACAACCATGCAAATCACGGCAAACCCGGTTTTCGACCGTTGCTTTATCAAGAGTTCCCTGAACATATGACTTGGCAGCAGAATGCAAAAAAGTGGAAGCCTAGGTCTTCGAGTAGAATGTCAATTGGGCGCATGTATTACTGCAATCCTGCTGCCGGCGAGAGGTATTATCTGCGTCTGCTGCTCACAGTTGTCAGAGGAGCCATGTCGTTTTCTCATCTGAGAACTGTCAATAATCACGAGTACGCCACCTTTCGCGAGGCCTGTATGATGCTGCATTTGATCGAAGATGATGGAGAATGGACCAGAGCCTTTGAAGAAGCTGCTACCTTTGCCTCTGGCTACGCAATGCGTTCAATGTTTGTCTCTGCGCTCATGTTCAACTCATTGGTATCGCCTGTTCAGATTTGGGATCAATTCTGTGAAAGTTTCTGTGATGATCTTGAGCATGCAATCGTGCAAAAAGGGTATTCGCTGCTGCTCAGCGTGCAACCTGACGCTGAATTTTACCATGGAACGCGAAGTCTTGATTACGGCTTATATCTGTTGCAAACATCTCTTGGTGCACAAGACAGATCTCTAGGTCAGTTCAATTTGCCTTTGCCTCTCTTCAACTGGAATGGCTTGATAAGCAGAATGACTGGCATACAGCGCAATTCATTGATACTCAATGAAATGTCATATCTCCAAGATCAAGAAGCCTTTTCGTACCAGCAAAAGTACGCTCAAATGAACGCTACCCAGAAGCACGTATTTGATACCATCACCTCCTCCATCAACAGCAACACCAATAGCTCACATTTCTTTTTGCAAGGTCCAGCTGGCACTGGCAAAACCTTCATTTACAATACTCTTTGTCACTTTTATAGAAGCCAAGGAAAAATTGTTCTCTGTGTTGCCTCCTCTGGCATTGCTGCTTTGCTACTTCCTGGTGGGCGTACGTCGCACTCTCGCTTTGCCATTCCACTCAACATCCACGAGCAGTCTGTGTGTGCAATCAAGAAAAACGATGATCTTGCTGATCTCATTCGAGAGACATCATTGATAATTTGGGATGAAGTGCCAATGCAGCATCGATATTGCTTTGAAGCTTTTGATCGAACACTTCGTGATATTTGTAGTCGTGGTGATGAAGTTACCTTTGGTGGTATTCCTGTTGTTCTTGGCGGTGATTTTGCTCAAATTCCACCTGTTGTTAGGCAAGGTGGCCGTCCTGAAATCGTCAATGCCTCACTGAAATCGTCAAGATTATGGCCCAAATTACAAAAGCTGAGCCTGACTGAGAATATGAGACTTGCCAACTCCAATGACACAGATAGGCAATTTGCAGATTGGATAGGAAAAATGTCGTATGAACCATCCATGATTGGCAGCATTGCTTTGCCCTCTTTTTTGAGGCAGATGACTGATCTTGATCAGTTCATTGAAGATATCTATCCTCAGCATGTTCTGCAGTGTCCTCTGCAAAATAGTGATTTCTTCAAGGAAAGAGCTATTCTCTGTTCAAAGAACGTCAACGTTGATGCTATTAACAGCAAGGTGATGGAGAACGTGATTGGGGAAAAGGTCACTCTGTACTCTGCTGACACAGCTCAGTCTGATCTGACCAACACGGAGACCCAAGCCTATCCCTCAGAGTATTTGCAAACCCTTTCGCCTTCAGGGCTGCCGCCAGCAGTTTTGGAGTTGAAAGTAGGTCTTCCTGTAATGCTCTTGAGAAACCTCAACCCTGAAAGAGGTTTGTGCAATGGTACAAGGCTGATCATTCAGCAAATTGGACAGTATGTCCTCAAGGTGAAAATCCTCGGAGGGTCAGGTGCAGTAGAGTTGATTCCTCGCTTTACATTATCAACATTGCCTGGTACATTACCATTTATTTTGACTAGGAAACAGTTCCCTGTAAAAGTGTCTTTTGCGATGACAATCAACAAGTCTCAGGGGCAATCCCTTAGAAAAGTCGCTGTAGACCTCAGGAGTCCTGTTTTCACACATGGCCAACTCTATGTTGCCATCTCGAGAGCAACATCTGCAAATGGTATGACAATTCTACTGCCAGAAAATGCGACTCGGACAGAGAATGTTGTCTACCCAGAAGTATTATATAATATAAATGCTGTATAAAAAAAGTTGGTCTGTAACTCCCAACTCCTGTCGTCTCAATCAAGTTTCAAGTCTATTTTTTGTTTTAAAATCTTCGAATCGAATATAATCATTGTTTAAAACCTACTTGATATACCAAATTTTTATTATCTCTGATTTGAAATGTCTTCGGCCAGAGCCCGCAGGGCGACGCCGTCATCGAGCGTAGCGAGATAGATCGGCTAGTGCCGTTATATACGGATATTCAGTTGGAAATATTAGGTTGAGTGGCGCTGTTGTATCATTATATCACAGCTCAAGGATTCAGCTTATTTTTGAGTTGATTGCGCTCGTAAAGCGCGCTGGACATTTTAGATACAACAGATACTCTGCATCTAGTTAAATTACTATACTATAAAACTAGCTCAAATATAGGTGGTCCATAACTTGGTAGCTCAAATTACTAGATGGTCCGTATCATATCCAATTTGAGATAGTAGGAAGGTGCTTTTGATCAATGGAAACTTGAAGTTGCTTGTTTCTACAAAAATAGCTTATTTCCGATTAAGCATATGATTTTGTTTATCAAACATGGCGTTTTGCTTGATGCTTCAGATACACACGATGAAACAGAACTCTAAATGAAAATGAGGAGGGCAAGTAAACAAAACAAAACGCCCACTTTAATATTTTGAAGCGATTCTCAAATGTATGTCAATAAACAACTCTTTCCCCCCTTTCTTTTTCTCTGTTGTTATTGCATGTCAATACATACTCATAGTCTTCATCATAGTAAGTACTCTACTGTCAATAAAGACTTGATCTGATCCGCTCAAACACCATGCAGTGAAAGGGTCGCGATCACTTGATGCCAGCAGTCAGATCAGCAGCTCTTCTTCTGACACTAGCAAGGTGACTAACATGAAGCAGCAGTCTCTGTATGCCAAGGAAGATCCAAACCACACTCATCATGGCCATCATCATCACTACGACAGTAGTCATGGTAGCCATAGTCGTACCAGCAGCACAGTAACCAACGCCTCCAAGAAATCAAATGGAAGCCATCATCATAAACTGGGTGAGAGAGATGAATCTGGCCATGCTACTACTAGTGTATCTGGTACCCCCATCTTTATCGACAAGAAACAAGGACACAGCTTACTCGGAAGCTTGCGTCAACAAGGCATTCCTGAACCTGGAAGAAGTCGCTCATGGCCATACCTCGGTTACATGATCAATGGTTTCAAGAACTTATTCTTGACGTTTTACTTTAACTGGACAATGCTCTTCACGGCACCCATCAGTTCTGCAGCCTTGATTCTTGTTTATCCTTCCAGTGTTACGTTTCTTGTCTTATTTGAAATGGGACTCAAGCTCTTCATGGAGACATGGAAAGGAGCTGAAGTAGTGAGATATATTAGCCTCAAGTATGGTCAAGGTTTTGGCGCTATCAATTGGGGTAGGTATATTGCATAATAGCATGTTGCATGTCTATTTACTGTTTGTTTGAACAACAAAAGGGGCACCTGAGCTACTGTTATCTGATTCATCTGCTCAACTCGTACAAAGAACGCTACCTGTTTTGGGATTGCCTGCAACACCTATCAGTGTTGCAGGCTGTCGAAGACGTACGTTTGATCTCTCCATAGCTCAGACTTTTGTGCTGTTGTCTTCATTGATCTATGAGCGTGATGCCAGAAAAGTGAGAGATGCTTTTGATCTGTACAGTTCATCAACGAAAGCAGCCAAAGCAGGCTCCTCCAGCAAGAACCCAGTCCTTGAAGCACAGGCAGAAGGCATCATTGAAAGTAGAATGAAGGAGCTGCTCTGGGAATCCGAGGCGCGTATCCGTCAAATCGCAGAGAGCTGGGGCTTACACTTTGCAGGCGTTTCAGAGCTCAAATCTCTGGGTGGCCCGTTTTGTGGTATCTTTTGGTCAGAGACGGTTCCATTTATCATTGTTGCTTTCAAAGGGACAACGCCTACCAACTACGTATGTTATAAACCGCTCAACCGGCTTGATTACAAGTAGAGGAACTGACAATTTTACTATAGGAGGAATTCCTCGTTGATGCTACCTTTCAACGCACAGATGCTCGCTCCTTTTTGTTTGGCTGCGTTCATGCTGGCTTCTTTGAGTCTTTGTTTGCTACTAGCGGCTTTGGCGGTCAAGATGTGCGTGATCCTTATGGCGCTATATTAGCTGCTGTACAATCCAAAGCAGAGCAATTGCAAGAGAAATTGGGCACCAGTGAGCCTGTACAACTCTGGATCACAGGCCACTCGTTGGGAGCTAGTTTAAGTAGCTTGCTATTCGCACGATGGCTCAAGTGCCCCTCTGATTTAAGCCGTCGACTCGTGCTTCGCGATGCGTATGTGATAGGAACACCAGCAGTTGGTGGTAGTGATTTTGCCTCTACCTTTGCTTCTCATGCGAATCAACCAGTAACACGAGCCTCCACGCTGTTCCGTATCATCAACAAGTCTGATATATTCTCGCGATTACCTCCAGGATATGATAGTAGAACGTGCGGTAAGATGTCTCCTTTCCGTTGTGATGATCAATGAGCTAATATCTCCTTTTTATCATGATCCCTTGATCGTTTAGGTCGATTCATGTCGGAATCAGACTTTTTCAATTACTCCCATGTTGGACATGCTATTCAGATCACCCATAACTGGCATTCCAAACCATTGAAATCTTTCCCATCCAGCTACGAAGCACCCACGCAACTGAACATTATCACCAATATCCGCAGTGATAGCAGCAGAAACAGCAACTACCAAGTTGTTGTACACAGTAAACTGCTTAAGCAACAACAACAGCAGCAGCTCATGAATGAGCAGCAAGCCATGCTGCCTAATTGGGCTAAATTCTTCATTTACAAACCTTGGTTACAAAACTATCTCCCAAATGGCAATCCAATTTACTTTATCGAGAAGCTATATCCCTTCTTTATCACAGATCATATACCAAAGCAATATTTCGACGGATTACAAAGAGCTAGAATTTATTATGAAAACGAAGAATCTGAATTGATGAATCGACAAAATCAGATCATCACAGAGTCATTAAAGCTTTAATGTTGCTGTTGCTGTAATGCGTTGAAAGCTTCTTCAACACGACTCTTTAATAATGGGGTATCAAACATGATATTGGCTAATTCATGCAAGTCCACTGTATCCAACAGATAAATGGTTACTTTGGGTGCTTGTTTTGTGCCAGTGGACTAGTGAATAAAAGGGTTAGTTTACTACTAATATCTCGCAAATTGCTACAGCTTTACCTTGACAAGGGGAAATAGTTTGTCACCCAACAATTGCTTCTTTTCGTGAATTGGCTTGCCTTCAAAAGAGATCAGCATGGATTCCACTTCTTCTTTGATCACTGTCGATGTGGATGCGCTCGAACTGCTTGTGTTTGTCATTGAGGTTGGCTTGGGAGGTGGAGCAACAATGGGTATGGCTTTAGACTCTCTTCTTGCGCTGGGAATAGGAGGAGATGGTATAACATTACGCTGAACGGGTGTGTAATAAGACTGTGCGGATGATGTTGTAGTAGGAGGAGGTGATACGGGTTTCTTATGGCTTCTCATGGCGTATTCCATCTCTAATCCATCTTGGTCTTCATCATCATCTTCCTCCTCTTCACTGTCTGTTTCGTTGCAGGTAGCCAATGCTTCTAATGCCAATTGCACTTTTTCATGCAAAAAGTCAGGGTTGAACAGACACAGCGATCTCTCCTTTCTCTTTAATGTCAACAGCATGTCTACAATGTCTGCGGCTGCTTTGCCATAGTCACCGCATTGACGGACAGCGTCTTCTAGTTTGATTCTCTGGAGATTGGCACTAGATTCTGTCATGACAGACTCTAATGAACCACGACGGCGAAGTGTGGGGCGTCCATTGTGGCCAATATGGGCAACAGGATGCTGTTGCTGCATGGGTGGCGGTTGCTGGATACTGAGGCCAGAAGCAAGAGAAGCCAGTGACCTACCCGTGCTGGCTCCAGAGATGGGTGAGGAAGAGAACGGAGGTGATAATCTGGCTGGTGGATGGTGTTGCTGGCTTCGAGAAGATGGTAAATTAATAGTAGCAGCATGCAATGTTGCAGGTTTCTGACCAATGGAAAGGTCTTTCAGGTTCATGTTCATTCCTAATTCATCCACGTTATCGATACCAAGGCCATTAATGGGCGTAGAGGAAGATACTAAAAAAGTAAAATGAGTACAGAGTCAGAAATCATCAATTCCAGTAGATTTACAATTATTCGATCTCTCCATGCTGCTATTGTTGTTGTTGTTGGTGCTGTTATAATAGGAGTGCTGTTGGTAGTCATGTTGCTGGTGCTGTGGATGCGGATAGTGGTGATGATTGCTATTGCTATTGTTGTTGTGATTGTTGTAATTCACAGTATTGGGTCTTCCCTTTCTGGGCTCATGATATGCCACTGTGAGTGGTCTGTTGCCAAGCATGACACCATTCATTTCCTTCAATGCTGCTGCTGCCTCTTCAGATTTACCAAAACTCACAAATCCATAGCCTTTTGACTGGCCTGTAGCTGGATTTGTCATGACTCTAGCCGAGATAATTCGGCCAAATTTTCGGAATGTCTGATTTAAATCATGGTTTGTAATATGAGGTTCAAGATTTTTGATGTATAAATTCATGATATCAACTGAATTGGGATCTTCTGGATTGTTATGGGTACTGTGGCTGTTTAAAGACTTGAGAAGAGAATGACGTGTTACCAACATTGGATATGAGATTGGATCATTAGTAGAGCCTTTACCTCCTCTTGATGTTGGCGATGTTGTTGTTGATGTTGTTGCTGAGATGCATGCGTTTTTGAGAGCATGAAAGGAACAACAGATCTAAAGAGAGGGAAAAAAAGAAACAAGAAAGAGTGAATAGGAATGCTCCTTAAATAAGGCTTCTAAAAAACTACTAGAGAAAAAAACACAGTAGCATAGAGTGCTTCTTCTCCAGTCGATGTGCTCTTGAACCCTTTTCCCCCTGAAATACTTACAATCTATGGCCATCCAATGAGTGATCGTTCTGTACATACAAGATTAGGATCCATGCTGTAATAAACATACGCATACACATACCATCTGTGCTACTGCTTCATTTGAGCTATATGCCTCGAAGAATTGCACAAACGCTGTGCCTCTAAAAGCACCATCCTTCATGACACATTTACACAGGTTCAAGGGGCCAAATGGACGAAATACATCGTACAGCTTGTTGTCATCAAAATGCTCGGGCAGGCCGTTAATTTCCAATAATGCGGCTTTTGCCTCGGGATCTAATCTTTTATCTTGATACATTTGCAGTTCTAATTTTGTGTTGTTGGTGAATGTAAATCCATTGTAAAGAGAGTAGGCTCTGTCCGCTATTGTGTTGGGTATTAGTGGCACTGCTTTCCACTGGATCTGCTGCGTACTGTACCATATTTAGCTTGACTAAATCGCAATTGCCCAATGTCTTTCTCTCGATCAATAAATATCCTTAATAAAATATCGTAATTGTTATTGGAAGGGGAGGAGATTTAATAATAAATTAATAAAAAACTAACTTACTCGATGGGCATGCAATGTTGCAGCAACGTACGGATATCACTCTCTCTGATGTTGGCTGGCAACTTGCTCAGATACAATGTGTCAGAGACAAGGCAATCGCTGGGTTCGAGCGATAGCTCGTTTGGGCTACCATGACCGCTATTGCTTGTGCTGCTACTACTGTTGCCATGTTTGCGAATTAAGCTGGGTTTGCGTTTCGGTGGTAATCTAATAACAGGTGTATATACAGCCATTGACCTGTACATTGCAAATCAAAAACAGTGAGTAAAGCAAATCCAATGTGGCATGTTGTAAGAGATGGCTTACTCGCTTATGTTTTGATGTTCAAAAGTAGTAAAAAAGATGGAAAGAATAGTAAAGAAAAAAAAGGGGGAGAAATCTGAATGAGGTTGTATATAACGAAATTTGATAAAAATTGTGGAGGAGCTTCGTCGCTTTACCACTCTCGCTCCCCTCACGACCCTTTACTCTACCTCCCTCTGCTGGGACTGGTTGTATGTGCCTGTAAATCATGATGTACAATATAATATATATATATACGACTCGTGCACGCGCGTATCAAGGTTTCTTTTTGTGTAAATAAGGATACAGTGCATGACAATGTGTTTATTTCTCTTTTTTTTCTCGCTTTCTCTCGATTCGCCCAATGTATACAATGGCATCGCAAAGGCCTTTTAATGGCGTCTACGGCGTTGGTTATGGCTGCTATTTTGTCTAGGCTGCTGATTCACTGGTGGAAGTTCCTCTGCTTGCTGCCCACTAAAATGAGCAATCAGGCAATCTTTGATCCAATCTTTATCGCGTGGTTGATATGTCTATTATTGTACGATTATTATATTGCTGGATGAAATGCTAATTCTCGCATCAATACTTACAAGAGTATTTGGATCAAACACAAGTGCGACGAATTCTTTGTATGTGTCAATAAATCTGAACAGATCTTCGGCTCTGTATAAGCAAATGAGCACGCCATTACATCCAATGCTGAGCGTTTGCCTCTTTACCTGTATTGTACTTGTCCCGCATTGGGATTCTCTTTTGCAAGACGAACTTCGTATAAGCCAGCAATGTCTAATTTCATCATCAACATTGGAATTCTATCAAATGATCCAATTTCAATCCCACTTACGGTCCATTGCCTCGCTTTCTGTAGGGAAATCGCTAAAATCAAAATTAAAATCATGTCTGAATGGGATAGTTTGCTCGCTCT
Source organism: Mucor velutinosus (assembly GCF_035048745.1). NCBI lineage: Eukaryota > Fungi > Mucoromycota > Mucoromycetes > Mucorales > Mucoraceae > Mucor > Mucor velutinosus. The sequence goes on along the minus strand of NW_027041905.1, from coordinate 3,654,082 downwards.
ACTACTTACAAGTAAGTTCTGGAACTGTTGTAATGTGTTTATCGTTAGTGCGCATTCGAACACTGCAAAATACTGAAAATCATCTTACGATTGTCCTGGGTGTGCTTGTAATAACAGAATAGTATGGTTACCCTAGATGCGCATGCTATTGAGCCTTTCAATGCATTCGTCACGTAATATCTAGCAAGCCCTTACCATGTTGTATAGAATGATATATAGTTGATATGTAGAAAAAAAAAGAAATGTGTAGAATGCTCCATCAGATGCAGATTGCCCACAGTGACCGTCGTGTTCGTTCCACCATTGCTAGCCTAAGAAAGCACTGAGTTTTAAGGGCATCCTGTTGTCTCATGGGAAGCTATCCGCACAACTGTCATACACTGTCATTTCGGCTTTAAGGTTACATGTGTCAAAAAGAATTCATGTCAAATGATTTCATATTCTTTGATAATGAACCGAGTATATTCAAGCTGAAGCCGTCGTTAAATAAGATCTCCGTCTACGCAAGATGTTTGGGATACCAATATAGCACATCAAATGTTCAACTGGACATCCCCCATTATGCACCGTTATGATTACTGCAATATCTGTTCACATTTTGGTACTATTTTCAGTGGAGCATTTTCTTCCAGGAAGAGCCCAATAAACTCGATTCAAGTCAATAGACATACGGCAATACTCACCATTTGATTTGCATTCATGCCAATTTCGATCTGCCAGTGTGGCTTGACAGTGACCTCTAATCATTTGCCCTTCTGGGTTATATCGAGGAAAAAAATTCGAATTTGACATTTTTCTACATTGCTCTGTTTACTACTCATATGGCACCCAAAAAATTCAACAATAAAAACAAGGAACCAAAGACTCCTATTACCAACGATCCTCGGTTTTCCAGTGTTCATAATGATCCTCGTTTCTTGAGACCCAAGAAGAAGGATATGAAGGTCACCATTGACAAGCGTTTTGCTGGAATGATGGAATCCAAAGACTTCAGTGATGGACCTCGAGTTGACAAGTATGGCCGCCGCTTGCAACAAGGAAGCGCCAAGAAAGAGTTAGAACGTTTCTACCAGTTGGAAGAGTCAGACGATGACAGTGAGGATGAAGATAAAAGCTTGGAGCAATTGGAGAAGGAGCTTGCTGAAGATCCTGATAATTTGGCTGACGAAGAATCCGAGAGCGAATCTAGCGAGGAAGAAGCAGAGGCAGGCGAGAAAGCTGGATACGATATTATGCGTGGCCGTGGTGATATTTCATCGTCTGATGATGATACCTCAGATGAATCTGATGCAGAAAGCGATGTCGAGAGCGAACTGGATGAGATTGACCGCATCAAGCACATTCAAGAAGGTGAAGAAACCAGTCGTCTGGCTTTGGTCAACATGGATTGGGACAAGATCAAAGCTGTGGATATTTTGAAGGTATTGGGCGGCTTTAAGCCTGATACTGGTATAATCAAGAGCGTCACCATCTATCCCTCTGAATTCGGTAAAGAGCGCTTGGCTTTGGAAGAAACCCAGGGTCCTCCTCAAGAAATCTTCAAGAGCAACAAGAAGAAGGACGACAGCGACGATGATTCTGACGACTCTGACGAAGAGATTACTGCTGAAACCATCATCAAAAATCAACTAGAGGAAGGCGATGGCCAAGATTTCGATCAAGAAGCTTTGCGTAAATACCAATTGGACAGACTCAAGTATTACTATGCTGTTATCGAGTGCGACAATCCTCAAACTGCCAAGGTCATCTACAAGACTTGCGATAATACCGAGTATGAAAGCAGTGCAAACTTTTTCGATCTGCGTTATATACCCGAAGACATGACATTTGATGATGAACCCAAGGACACCGCTACCAGTGCTCCTGAAGGTTATCAGCCCACCAAATTCAAGACTGATGTAAGTTGTAGTCATGGTTTGTCATAACAATGCACTGATTGATGACTGTAGGCTCTTCAACGTACCAAAGTAAGCCTGACCTGGGACGAGGATGATGTTGATCGTTTCCAATTGACTCGCAGAGATTTCACCCAAGATGATGTCAAGGATCTTGATTTTGACATATATCTTGCCTCCTCTGACGACGAAGAGGATGAGGAAGAAGACGTTGATGCCTTGCGCGAGAAATACAGAAAGCTACTGGGAAGTAACAAAACGCAATCTGCCTATGAGGACAAAGTGGACGAAGAAGAGGATGATGGCGACATGGAAATCACATTTACTCCTGGTTTGAGTGAAGCCGCTGGTGCTCTTGTCATCAAGAAGAGCGAAGACGAACCCAAGGAAGAGACGTCCATTGAAACATACATGCGCAAACAAAAGGAAAAGAGACAAGCCAAGAAGGCAGCTAAACACAAGGAAGCGAAATCTGACCAAGAGGATGGAGATTGTAAGTATAGACTGAAACGGCTAGTGACCTGGACCTAATCTAAGCTTCTTGTAGCTGATATGGATGCTGAAACCAAGAACGATCCTTTCTTCAAGGAAGCAATGGAGGAGATGGCTGATGAGGGTTTCGTCGCCAAGAAGAAGGAGTCAAAGAATGCCAAAAAGAAGAGAGCATCCAAGCAAGAGCGTGAGGAGAAGGCCCGTGAAAGAGCTGAGCTCGAATTACTCATGGATGATGGTGGCAAGAGTGAAGGTTTCAACATGAAGGAGGTGTTGAAGAGAGAGAAATTAGAAAAGAAAAAGAAGGGAAAGAAGTCCAAGAAGAATGCTGATTTGGGAGAAGATGATTTCGAGATCAATGTCAGCGATCCCCGTTTCTCTGCGGTTCAAGAATCACATCATTTCGCCATTGATCCCACCAACCCTCAATTCAAAAAGACAAAGAGCATGCAGAAATTACTGAATGCCAGACAAACAAAGATGAAGGAAGCAACAGAAACAGTGAACGACCAGTGGAAAAAGGAGAAAAAATCCAAATCTGACAGCACATCGACATCTGCTCAAGACAAAACATCCAAATCATCTCTTCAATCACTGGTTGCTTCTGTGAAACGTAAAGCTAATTTAGATAAATCAAATTCTGGCAAACGTCAGAAGAAATAAAAAAGCAATATTTTGTATAGACCGCATAACCATTACTGAGAAAGTTGGCTGCAAATAAACGTAGTTTTATTTAAAATACCAAAAGAATCCGTAAATCCAAATGTTTAATAGATTTATTTTTGGGCCTTGAGAACCTTCTTGACAATCTTTTGCTCCTCGATCAAGAAAGCACGGACAATACGGTTGCGGACACAGTGGGCACAACGAGAGCCACCATAAGCACGGCTAACGTTCTTTTGAGTCTTGGAGACGGTAGCAAACTCACGAGGACGGAGAGCCTTGACCTATTAATATATATATATTGCAATCAATACAACAGACCTCATTCCACATGGCATCCAGTATACTTACACCAGCGAGAGCTTCGCCACAGTCACCACAACGAGGAGCCTTGACAGGCTTCTTTTCGTATTGAACGACGAGCTTTCCACCTAATCATACACATACAAAGTCAATATCCAAATGTCGATGCTGTTTTGCATATCATCTCGTTCTTACCGGGAGTCTTGACAGCTCTGACACGGTTAGAACGGGTGTTGTAAGAACAGCGGCGTCTGTAGGTGAGACGTTGAGCCATTGTAGATATCTAATATGATGATTGTCGTAACAAGACGAAGAAAATGAGTTTTCCCTATTCAAAATTTCTATCATCCCCATCCATGAAATGTGATTCTCGTAACATAATCTATCCATCTGTCATGTAGATTCAACACAGCCACACTATCCATCTATCCTCAAATGCATCCAGATGTCCTCCCTTTCTCTCTCCAATGGTTAGGATCACTCACCTATGGTTTTGGAAAAAGAAAGAATATACTATAGCACCAACATTTCATTCATGTGTACGAGAGAGCTTCCAGTCTTCTAAGCTTAACTGTCCGGCCCGAAAGTGCCTTCGATAACTTCCTTATTTGTAAACCAGCAGCTACCAAATTTGTCGCCGGAGCTACATGGTAGTTATGCCATCCTTCAATTGACATGGTGTATGCCTACACAACAAGCAGTGCATGGCATGCCATGTATTTTACAAACAGATATGTTTCTAAATATGTATCTAGCATCCTAAGAAGCTAGAAGTAACCATCATCTTTCAACAAATTCCACATGTTAATATCCAATCATGATTATAAAAACATATTGCTATTCTCATATTCTTGAATGCGTTAACTAGTGGCATTAATGCTCTCAGTCAAATCGCAAACCCTGCATTTCAAATGTTTGCAAGAATGCATGGCCGAATCTTACTCAAATATCGAAATGACACTTCAAAACTCCAAATGTCAGACACCGCTCAAAGCAAAATCCTTAAATTTGAATGTTGATCTATTCAATAAAATTCAAATTTGAAATGTCTACGGTATCAGCTTTAGCTCGCATTTTTTCTATTACTAGTTGCCATAATATCAATTGGCGTCATGATAAAAAGAGAGGCATTGCCTTTGGCAGCTAAAACTAATTGTATCCTCGCTCAACGTTTTTTTTTTTTTTTTTTTTTTTTTTTTTTTTTTTTTTTTTGTTTAAGATTGGCCAGATTTCGGTCAAAATCTATTCAATCGGCTTATTTTCTAAAATTAGACGTATGTTTTGTGATGCTCATCCCATACTTCCTAAGCCAATTCTGGAGTACTTTTCAAAGCGCTTCTAACGGTGCTAATTAAATTAGATGTTTTGAATAAGCTTATTGAGAAATCCTTGAACATATGAAATGTCGTTTCTGGCCAAAATGTCGAAATATTGCATATGTAGATTTCACAAACGTAGTTTCAGGGGTTGCTTTGGATCAATACAATCATTTTGATTCAATATATACCATAGTAGAAGTCTTCATTTTGATGGTCAAAAACGTGATCGTTTGATTTTTGATGAAAGTTTTTTTTTTAGGTGATATTGTTTTATTAGGATAATAATTAGAAATAAGACAAATGCATCAAAGAGACGGACAAGTGTATGCGAGCAAAGTGACTTGCCATATATAAAGCCATTATGATAAATCTAGTAAGAAAGTTGCTTAAGATTTGACAATTTTAACACTTCAGTTCTGATTTGGCGGCTGGTTTGGATTGAATCAAAAGGCATGTGGTTGTAAAGCTGTTGATAATGGTTTTTTGATGAAAGTCATGAGGTATCCCTCATGGATTTTTGGTCAATTTTTGATGATCTGAAAAAAGTTGAGCAAAGGTGTTAAGAAGTAACTGTTAGATGAGAAAAACTGTTGGGTGTTACTCTGATGGCCTAAAACAGCTTCTAACGCGAGAAAACACGGCTTGAATGTGTCCATATTATGCTGTGTTTTGCATAATTTGCATTAGTAAGATGCTATATTAATAGGCTGCTTGCCTGTTTATGAATTGTTCTAGCTGGTACATCCGTGGAACACCGCAAAAGAGTCAGATTTACAGTCATAAATCCTTAATGGCGTAGTATTACTGATAACCGATGCTAAAAAAAGCTACATTAGTAGAATATTTGATGAAGCTTGTAGTATTTCAAAGCGACGGATAAAGACGATCGCCAGTGCAAGGCGCTGCCGTGTATGTTGACTGAAACCAGAGCGAAGCGAAGCTAAAGAACCACTTGAGACATAGAAGCATTCATAAAGCATGGACAGTATATTGCATCTAAAGTTTGATTGTATGCCAATTGAACAGATTGAAATTGTAAACAATGAATAAGCCTGGTTTCTACAATATAGCCATCTGTGGGAACCGTTGAGTTAGATTAAGAATATCACTCTGGTATGAGAAGTCTTCTGCCAATAGGCCAGTACCATTCAATTTCACTGATCCGAGGCATGTCCATTCGGTCTGTAAATGAACCGAAGCTCAGTTCTGGTGATCTACATGCACAGAAGTGCAATTATATTACCCAGTGGTTCAAGCAATTAATACTATCATAGCATATTAGTACTTACTAATTAGTTGCTACTGGAAAAAGGGAGAACGCTCAATCAGATTTCATACAAATATTTATCATGAAATGACAGGGGAATTTGGAACCGATGAGTATCTCTTATTTTGTCAAAAGACTGTTTTTCCCTTGATTATTTTGGCAGAGTTTCTTTATGTTGCATATATATATATATAAAGCAAAAACAGAGTCAAGCCCAACCATCAAGCCTTGGATCTACTTTGAATGAAGTTGAGCAAATCGACATGATCTTCCAAAAGAGATAGAACAATATCCATGTGTTCCAAATGTACAACCACTGATTGAGGATCCGAAGAATTTTTTTTTCTATTGATTTTCACGAAACCTCAACGTTTCATTGCAATTGCCCTTTTAACTCTATCCTACTCTTTTCTGTGCATAGCGATATAGCAGCAAAACAAAGGCAGATCCACTAGAAGTATATACCACTGAAAGAGATACAATATGAAATCGCTTTTACCGGAGGCTTCTACTTCACCGCTCATTGCAGCTTTGTATGGACACTTGGAAGCAACAATCCACTTGGTTCAAGTTGCCCTCAAATTGGAATGGACAATATTTAGTCGTCTCTTGGCAGTTCTGATGTTCCTCACAATGGCGTACATCATCTACATCTTGATCACCTTGCGCCATGGTCGCCATCCTTTGATGATTTGGGAGAAATTAGGGAAACCTGTCGTGAAAATTTTTAGACCTTGGACCTTTGCTCGACTTTTGAACAACAGTGACCCTTACGCCCGTTCTATTGGTAAGGATAACACAGATTTGGTTTATTGATTTGGCCTGTGTTTAATGAAGGTATAATAGATATGCGTGTCTCTACTTTTTCACGTGGTTTTTGTACTGCTATTATGCGGGTAACGTAGTATAGCAGATGTTCAGAGAGCAGTTGTTAACTGAGATGTTGATTTCATGTAGGATCGTCATAGCACACACAACACACAAAAAGGGTAATTCAAATGCTACGACTTTTTCTTAGCTTTTCATCTAACATTTTGCGCAGAATACATCCTACTGCATTGGCAACATTTGCCGAGACGACAGGCGGATTGGCCTTGATGAGCAACTTGAAAAAGAAGGATAAGGCAATTCTGATCTCTATCAAAATGGAGGTAAGCGTTCTATGTAGATGTACAGCAAGTATGTTTGTTTTTATTAAAGGATTTTGTTTGTATAGTACAAGAAGAAAGCACGCGGACTTCTGACTGCTAGCTCGGATTACACACTCCCGAGTGATTTAGAAGAAGGAAGACATGAAGTTAAGACTGAAGTGGTAGTCAAGGACCGAATGCTGGATACAGTTGCAATTGGATACTTGGTGTGGTGCGTTGAAACGAAGGAAGCATGAAGCGTAATGTAGATGAAACACCACCAATAATGGCTTGTTGCCTCCTAATTTCAAGTGGAGCACAATATAAATGTATTTATTTTATACACAAAAAAGCATAAAAACAATAATAAGGGCCACCCCTTGATTTCAGCTATAATAATTCTCTTTTTTCTCTCTCTTTTTCACCTCGTTTCCTCTTTTTTTTTTTACTCCTTAAACTATAATACTAATGGCTGAGAATAATCTATTTCAGTTGGCTCAAGTGGTCACTGAACTTCCACTCCATCGCCATCATCTTAAGATTGAGCAACAACAACAACAACAACAACAACAGCAACAACAGCCCTCCTCTCCTATGCCAAATACACGCTCCAGTGATCCACAACAGCAACCACTATTAGTCAGAAAAGTACCGTTTCTCATTACCAATAATTGATTTCGTGTTAACCTCTGCTTTTTCTCATAGAATGCTTGCATTGTATGTGCAATCTGTTTCACTTGTTCAAATGTAAGTTATCGTCGTCTCAGTCCTTCCCCACACTTAGAGTCCCTCTCAACTCACCTACACTTTATGGCTAGTATTTTGGCGTTAATTGCCAGTGTTCAGAGACCCAACCGCGTCGTGGCAAGAATCTACCAGAAGGAGGTCTTGATTCCAGGGCAAAAAAATTATCGCCTCAAGATAGAGATGACTATGAATTTACATTGAAATGGTTGGATGAATTTACACACAGCATTTACAGAGACAGAGATCATCAAATTGTTGGTTTGAATGACTTGACAGAGGTATCACTTTGCAAGGCACATTCTAGTACTCTTTACCGTGCCAAGAAGAGGCATCAACGTAACATGAATCAACAGCAAGCTCCGCCTTCACCTGCTGATTCTAATGGCACTATGATGGAGGATGTTCATCGCTCTTCATCGGTGGACTCTTATCCGTTGTTGCCTCAGCCGTCTCCCAGTTATTATAGCAATGTTGTGGGTGGAGGTGCTTTGGCTCAAAAAGTACGCGAAATATCCTTCCAGCAGCAATACAGCAACAACAATCGACAAGATGCGATGGCTGAATCACCTGACTTTTCCATGATGACCACCTCTACATCTGCAGTCAAGAGAAAACGGACATCTACCATCTCTAAACCACCCAATGCAAGCGCATCAACACCATTATTGTACTCTAATAACCACCATACTCAACATCCACATCATCACCATCATTTACATCACCCACATCCGCCTCCACCTCCGCCTACATCGTCGCAGCAACAGCAAGTCGCTCGCCCTAACCATAGCTTCTCCTCACAATTGCCACCACTTCATTTACGTACACCATCTTTATCATCATTATCCTCCACACTACAACACCAATTGCATGTGACACCCTCATATAATTCAGCACGGCCCATGATACCTCCTACATATTCCAAAGTAATAGAAACAGTTTCTTTGAAGAGCTCCCCATCATTGAATAGCAATGACGACCAGCAGCAACCACAACAGCAACAACAGCAAGTATACTACATCAGAAATTTAGCTATTACAGACTCTTATACATTTCGAGATTTGTTATCGGAAATCGACTTTGCGGGATCACCTCCACCCGGTAAGAGGGTCGTTATTTCTGATTTGAAACGAGAAAGGATCTTCCCATTAGGCCAAGCTATACGAAGTGTGATCAGATACCCAACGGATACACATGTTGAATTTTACCTGGGTCTTTCTGAAAAGGCTTCAATTGACTGGAATAACTATCATTAAGGGCCTTCCTACTTTTCTTCTCTCTCTCTCTCTCTCTCTTTTATTTGTGGTTTGCTCTTTTTCTCTCTTCTTTTTCACTTTCATAGTTGTTTGTTGTTTATTAAAAAAAAAAAGTATACAGTTACCTAAATATATTTGTTGTGTATTCGATTGTGTATGCATATTTGTTTTATCAAGTTTGTATGAGCCATCTTGATGGTTATACTATATATATATATGCTATAGGTGCGTATCCATTGTATTGAAGACCAATGAGGGTGATGACTATCTGTGTTGGTAGATATGCTTTGCATGTGGACTGCTTGATAGCTACCGAAAGCTCATTCCTGAGCATAATGCATGTGAGCTAATTATTACATTTATAAGCTAGTCATCTCCAAGGCTCCAGCGATAGTAAGCCCTCGAGTTTGATTATAGCTTACTCTTGGGGCTGCATTTGAGACAGGGAATCGTCTTTGCGAACACGTTCATACGAGTAGTACACATTTGCAAATTTAACCGGTTTGACTGTAATGCAGATCACAATAAAAGAGAGAAAATTCAAAAACCGTGTTACATGAGAGATTTATTTATAATGTGTTACATCTGGTGTAATTTTGGAGTCTTTGGTGGTCATAACTCGCCATGTACGGATTGACAAGACCTAGATTCTTCTTTTATACCGCCTTGCTCATGGCTCTAAATCAATGGCTCCTGAAATCGCATTTGTCTTGAGTTAGACAGTGGCCTCATGTCCACAATGTGGCATTTTCAAGAGCAACAGGACTGTACACGATGCACTTTGTGAGTATACACCTCTTCTTGTTCCTCTCTGGAGGACAGATACATCGGTTGTCAGCTTAGATATTACTGTATCCAAGATAGCTTGCATAGTAAACCTGAAGGCAGCTCCTTCAACCTTGATCAATGGTGCTTTTACTCTCAAAACGACGTGTTCTATTATGGCTTGAGTGGAATTCCATCAAGATTGTACCGTCTTTTCTGGGGTGGCAGCACTGACAAATATTTGAGTGCGCTATACAGAGGCAAATAATGCACTTTTACTTGATAGGTCAACATACTGCCAGGCTGGAAAGCACTTTATCGTAGTCTTAGATGGGCATGATGATTTTGGTAATGTAATTCGCAGCTAGCGTTTCCAGCCCAGGTTTTTGGGAAACAACCTGGGCTGAAGTATCAGATTGAAACATACCACGTACAGAAACCAACTAATTGACTTGCAATGCCCTTTTCAATTTGGGTCTAACATCAGTTCGAATACATCATTGCGTATCTACTAGGCCCTTTTTTTTTTTTTTTTTTTGTTTACTTACGCATAGCCACGTTGTTCTGTACAATTAAGCTACATTTGACATTTGAACTCAGAGTTGTGCTTTCTGATGGTGATCCAAAAATAACAATTTGACAAAAAGCCAAGCATTAGAAAGCTGATGAATGCCAACAAAGCCTCAAGCAGCCAGCAATTCTTTGAAGAGCGACTCCGCCTTGGATTGTTAATGATGCGTTTCGATAGATAGTGTTTGAAATGGAAATAAGAGTTCCTTGTGCCAGGATGCGATGTGGTTTATATACAAGGGTCGCATTATTGGTGCAAGAAATGTCTCTTGATGTGTTTATCCAGCTCTGACAAATCATCCCACACAATACTTCAGAGCAAGAAATGCATGGCAGCACGGGCAAAATCCCAATTGAGAAAGTCAATGCTGGAAATTGATTGGCATTGCCTCCCCCCCTTTTTTTTTAGGTCAAACAAACATTCGAAATGTGTAATAGTTCGAAAATAAAAGAGTCAAACAAGCTATTTATATTGTCTTTTTCCTTGCTCATCCCTTTCTCTCTTTTGTTTTACACACACCTTTACTAATATACAAAATGTCGATCGTGAACAAACCAGCAGCTGACAAGGATGAGTGTCATTTAACTGTACTTTCACAATCATTTGCAGATGCAATGCCAGTGTACTCTACAAGCAACAGCTTCTGGGATGCTTTGGTATTACAGCAACAACAGCTAGGCCAAACCCACCATACGCTCAACAAGCCCATTGGAAACATATCACAAGACATTCATCACGAGTACAACCCTGATGCAGCACTGTTGGCAGTAAGCGCATCTCAACAACTGGGAATACATGATTTGATTACAGCCCCGAATCTCTCCTTATTTATGCCATGCCATCAGAGAAGCGTAATTAAGGATGATGTTTTTTTAGCACAGCCCTCCAGTCATCATGTCGAGATAGACGATAACGCCTCACTTAGTAGCCTTTCGACCTTATCCTCATTTCAGCCGTCAGTGACCTCTCCTTACTGCCTGTCTCCCGTCAGTTTGCCTACTCATTTCTTGTACAACCATGAGCCATTATTTGAAGGCGGCATCATAGAAACTGACGACAGACCCGTATTGGACTATGATGGAGGAGACGAAGAATATGGCGATTTCTCATCAGCAATGACTGGATCAGCAATGACTGGGTCAGCATCAAAACATCAGGAGCAGCGCTTATCGACTAGTGAAGATCTGGATTGGCTTAAGCTCTTGGATGCTTTTCATGCAGATGTGGCCAGTGACATACTTGCTTCTTCTGAAACAGCTGTGGGGGATGATAAGGATGGCCCCGGCCTCAGTGACCTTGCTAGTGAGAGTGGTTTGGATGATGTGTTCTCAAATGATACCGTTCTTGGATCAACAAACAATAAGCGCAAGCGTGTAACCAAAGCTCAGTCGTCAACACCAGCAAAGGCAGCAGTAGCGAAAAAGCCTCGTCAAAAGCGCCAAAGAAAGATCAAGCTCACTGTCAAGAGACAGCTCAAAATGAAAGAGCACGAGGATAATTCAGTGGTAGTTTTAAACGATGCTGAGTCTATCCAGAAACCAACTAGCAGCAGTGACAATAATGAATATGATGATATGGATCAAAACAAAGAGATACAAAACTATCATCAGCTGACAGATAGTGTTATGAGCGATGGCAACAGCACAGTGTTTCAACAGTTGACAGATGCGAATGTGGACTGGTGTAGATATTGCGGCACTACAGAAGGTGTAAATTGGAGACCTGGACCATGGGGCAAGCGTACGCTCTGCAAGTAAGTAACACTCTATATTTTGTTTGTAAGGTTTGTAATGTTAATTGTGATTTTATATCCATAGTAAACATGGATGTGATTATAAGGGATACGGTCTCGCAAGTCGTTTGCCCCGATTGGACTTATCGTCCTACATGGATGAAAAGATAGAAGATCGTATTCGTCCTATTGTTCAGGAATTTTGCTTGGTGTGCCAATTTCCGAAGCAAACAGATAGCAATCAGTTGATTCATTGTCAAGGTGGATGCTCTCGTGCGTACCATCGGCTCTGTCGCAAGCCCTCAATCACAGTCAACCCTTCTGTGCGTTGGTATTGTGGTGCATTATGCAAGGAGAATCGTAAGCTTAAGAAAGTTGGTATGTATATTTATTTGGACTAGTGGTGATATTTAGAGATTAAAAGAGCAATTGATTCTAGTTGTAGAAATACCTCGCAGCTATATGCCTTTAATGCAGTCGTTCCCAACAAAATCAAAGAAGAAGACAACAGCCTGAACCGTCATTGTATAGATCCTTAAATACTTTATAATACTCACTCATTTACCCATCAACTTCGAATACTACTGTAATACCAACTCACACATAAAGATCACATACATCCATAGAAGTAGCTTGAAAGCCTAAATGAGACAAACTCGGCACATTTGAGCCGATTGTTCAAAACTTGATTAATTCAACTAAAGTACATGGTTCGATGGATAGCAAGCCATTCGTTCAGCAACAAATACGCAATACGGTTCAGTCTATCAGCTTACACATGATGGATGTGTTTTACATGGAATGCCAATTTACCAGGATGTTTACCGGTATAAATTTCGACTGTCAACAACTGCTTTTTCCTTTTCCTTCCATATCATCACTATTATTGTAGCGGACATGCCAGGAAAGTACTTGCTGAAGTTTATTACAAGCTTTACCTTGAGAGCTAAGAAATATTGAAAATGTGTTTTGATGATGGCGCGACTAGCGATATTGTTTCCAATTTGAACCATCCAATTCGTTTACATTGTGAATTATATAATGGAATCTATTGTATTGGGGATAGCTCACCTCTATACAGAGACACGTGTTACGTAACAAATGTTGTTGGTATCAAATTCTCGTCTAAAGCCATTTCAACGTGCCTCATTTGATATCATGTCTAATGTGCTTCCGCGTATCACCTTTTACCAACGGCTTATTTAGAAAGGACATGTCATGAAGAAGCACCGTATTCATTTGGATTCCTCTGGAGATGCATACTTGTAGACAGGTCATGTCCCCATACAATCGACCTACATGAAATGACAATTCTTCAGTGCACAGCGATTCTTTACTCAACTCAAATGGCTCAATGATTTATCGCAAGCTGGCCAATAAAACAGAGGCATTGAAGTTAGGCAAATTTTTTTCTACGAAAGGGAGTCCTTATTCATCTGCATTTTATCAGTTCCTTCAACAAAAAGACATATGGATGCACCATGGAGCAGCAAAGATACGCTCAGTATCAAAGACCGAGTCTCTAGGTAACCTATCTCATATTAGTCTCCATGATACAGCTGCTCAACGGTTAGCATTGGCGTAGATTGTCAAAAGAAATCATTGATTTTGAAGAGTACATCAAGCCAACCAAGACAGAAAAGCTGAATCGAGACACACTGCTCTACTGCATCACTCAATTAGTGGAATCGCTGTGGCCCAACAACTATGAAATTACAGCATTTGGATCCAGTGTCACCGGATTGCAGTTTCCAGCCAGTGACATTGACATCAACATTGATTTCGAGCAATTACCGAAAAACAATGTGATCGACGTACTCAAAATCATACGTAAAAAAGCGATTGCGCAGCACATATTTTCATTCAACAATACTAGACTGGCAGCAGGTGCCAAGGTGCCTGTGTTTATGGGTGAGGACGATAATGGTGTTTCAATAGATATTACAGTACAGAACGAATGCTTCAGTTCCGACAGAACAGCTGCGTGGGTCGCAGAATATCCTGCTTTGAAGCCTTTGTTCATGGTCTTGAAACAGTCTATTGCGAATTGCCGAGTATCTAGTTTACCACAATTCGAACCTTTGTCTGCTAAAACAGCTGGACTCGCTAGTTATTCGCTGGTCTGTATGATTGTCAGTTATCTCCAGGTAAATGTTTGCTATGATGAGGATCGCTGAAGGTGGAAACTAATTCAGGACATGGTAGTTACAAGTACCCGATACATTGAAGCCCTCAGATCCCAACTACTACGGTACTCTGTTGATAGGGTTCCTCAACTTTTACTCTCAATTTCCAAGCACATCAACGGCTATATGTTTGACAGGCAATGGAGCGTACCTTTCAAAAAGCGAGTGCCCTATTCCATTGGATACAAAATCAGGCAAATTGACCATCGTTGATCCTGACGTCGAAGGTATGGATTGAGTAGACGCAGTTGGGGGGGGGGTACAGTTTATTGATCTGGTTGAGAATAGGTGTTAATGTAGCTCGAAGTACATTGCGATTTGATACCATACAACTTATCTTTGGAAAAACGCTCGATAGTCTCCGTAAACGCATTGCATCCAGCTCAAAAAACGAATCTATTTTATCGTCGATAATCAAAGTGGAGAAGCATTACTACGGGGACCCGCGAAGAGAAGGACATCGTTTCAAGCTACTGCAGTCATGGATCGATACAGGAGCACCTGCTGTCAAAAATAGAGGGTTTAATCGCCGTCGCGGTGGCATTGTGCATAAAGCAGGTGGTAGAGATCGACACGAACCTATCAATCGTCATAGAGATGACAGCAGGAAGAACCCTTATAGTAAAAGTAGCCCGTATGAGCGTCGTGAGAATGTAAATAGCCGTGTATCCTTTGAGCGTCGTGAGAGTATAGGCAGCCGTCCATCCACATCATCGCCGTATCGTCAGCCTGGATACAGTAGGATGCTGGAACAAGATCACAACAGCAGAGAATACGAGCGACACAAACGAAACAACAATACACACTTGGCAGAACATTACAGAGAAAAATCTGAGAGATCGCAAAAGAAGAGACGATACAGAGATTAAATTGAACAATATGCAGATCATTTATTTGTGTAATAATAAAATCAAAATTAAGATGCTGAGCATATGAAATCAGACCTTACCAGTAATGAAAGGATGCACCAGCGCTTCATGTGGAGTCATACGTTTGTCAGGACTAAGCACCAAACATTTATCCAACAAGTCAATGAACGCCATGACCAGACGGGTCTCCTCATCAGGCATATTGGGCGTCGTAGCAGCTAATATACGCGCCTTGACATCACGAATAGGCTTCAGTATGGTCATTTTCTTGACAACTTCATTCTTGGTAATACGGTCCACCTCAACTGACATGAAGTTGAAGTCTTCATCAAAGTGGTCTGATGTGAATTGCGCCTTACGCAACAGTTTGTTGGGGAAACGGCCTTTGAGTTCCATGATGTGCTTCAGCATTTGGTTATTGCTTCTACCAGGAAACAGAATTTTGCCAGTAAACAGCTCATACAAGGTACAAGCAGAGGACCAGATATCAATAGCGTAGTCGTAGTGGAGACCCAGCATGATTTCAGGTGCACGGTAGAAGCGAGAGACCAGGTAAGGGGTGATAGTATTGTCGCTGGCATCAGACGCAGAACCCAAATCACACAGTTTCAGCGTGTTTCTGTTTTCAGAGACGAGGATGTTGTCTGGCTTGATATCAGCATGGAGTATACTGCACTTTTTCAGCAAGGACAGACTCAAGAACAGCTGCTGAGCATACACACGAACAGCTTTGATACTGATGCCTACATCTTTACCATACTTTTTGAGTACATCACGTAAATTCATACTTAGTGTTTCAAATACCAAGCACAAATGAGATCGATGCTCAAAGTGTCTTTGCAAGCGAATAACATGCTTTTTGTTGTCTGGGTCTGCGTCCATTAGTTTCTTGAGAAAGGTCAATTCTTTTTGTCCTGCTTTGTACCTACAAGAGTTGAGATTAGCATGAGTGGCTCTATCTATATGAAACATGGGCTCAAGAAGCTACTTACATGGTCTCATTGTTACGGATCAACTTGATAGCGACATCCTCATTCGTCTCTTGATCCTTGGCCTTGACAACTGAACTAAAGACACCGCGACCCAGATTAGCCAGTACTTGGTATCTGCCATCTAGCACTTCTCCAATGCGCGTACTATAATAGCCCTCAGGATCATCCCAATTGTCTATGAGATTAGGGTTGGTGGCAGCTGTAGTTGCGTGTGTCATTAAAGCGTTTTGGCCAGTGGTGATATCTGTAGCAGCGAACATGTCCAAATTGTCAGAAAACATGTCAATTTCAGTTGTCGTTGTCGGTTTTGGCTGTTCTTCCAATTTCTCAGTGTAATCAGATGCAAGCATGTCGGCATGGCTGTCTACACCAGGCTCTTGCAAGTCCTTCTTTCGAAGAAGATCAGTCTGTGATTCGGAATGATGAAGGTCTTTGTCCATGGCAGGGTCATAGTCAGCAGCCGATATATGTTGAGGGGATTCACTCGCCTTGTCTTGTGGCGCTTCTTGCATAATGACATCGCTGCTTGCAACTGGCGTTGCTGCACGTTCCTTGGTGATTTGAATGGGCGAAGAGGGTGTTGGCACTAGTTGACACTGATATTAGTATATTCTCATGCCACAGCAAGGGTCAACTTTCACTTACAGGTAGGCGTGTTAGGCGAGGAAGTTGCAGGGCTTTCCTTGTATCTATTCAAAATTGCCTGTCTTCGCTTTCTGCGCTCTTCAATCAGTCTATCTTCTTCCTTTTTCTTTTCATCTTCATCTTCAATTTCAAAATCAATGATAGGGGGCTCCTCTTCCTTCTTTTCCTGCTCTCTCTTGGGTATTTGACTACGAGTCGAGTCAAGTTAGCCACTACGAACAACCTCAACATCATAGACACATTACCTCTTGACTGTCTCTGGATCTTCTATGGTAGTAGCATACCTTCTACTCGCACTGCTGCTGCTGTTAGCAGTAGACTTGGAAGGCGATCTGGATCTTTTACTATTGTAATTATCACCAGGATAGGATACATGTGAGTTTTCTCTTTTATCCTTATTGTTACTATTACTTTCAAAATCACGCGAGTGTCTCCTTCTCGATTCCGAGTGATGTGAATAGTGCTCACGACTTCCATCCCTTCTTTTACTGCGGGATAATCGCTCGTATTCGGCAAATGGGTCGTCCTCCTGTGTTGCTGCAGATGATGAAGTAGCAGAGCTACGTTGTCGATTGTAAACCTGGTCTACGCTACGCTTTCTGTTGAATGGTTTGCTTTCATCATCGATTTCGCCTGCTTCGTATTCATGGTGTTTACTGACTGGAGACATTGGAGGATGGTAGGTGCTTTGTGTGTGTGTGTGTGTGTGTGTGTGTGTGTGTTTTAAGTGAATTTTATAATGTTTTTGGTTTGTTATATATAAGTTAAATGTGCTTGATATGCTTTACTGTTTCTGAATGTGATGAGAGAGAGAGAGAGAGAGAGAGGCTTTTGTATAAGCGTGTGGTGTATTGTGTAGATAGTGTTAATGTGCTTTTACAATTGTATAATTACACAATGAAAAGAGGTTTTTCTTTTTTCCATTCATGTCTTGATGAGAAAAAGCTCGGGGCACAGTGCGACAAGACTGTTATTGGGTGCTCCTTACCATCAATGCCAGCATCACTATAGTATAGTATGCTGAATGAAGTAAATCAAGAATGACAAGCTTAGCACTTCCGTAAAGACCAAAAGACATCTTTATTGAATCATTCGCAATTACATTTACAAAAAGAATAAGGGTTATAATAACAGAAGTCATCTATCCGACTGTCATTCTATTCGACACATTGTAGCCGGGAGATCGCTGTTGATCATCTTCAGGCATATCGGTAATCAAGACCTGATCAGAGCTTTCATTGTCGTCAATCAGTAAGCCATTGTTGTTTCTACCTAAGCCTCTCCAATCATGACCGGTGGACCAAGCAAATCCATCTTCATCAAATTCAGTCATCAAAGCCATGCCCTCTCCACCAAGCATGCTCAACAAAACAGGCAACAACACAAGGCCATGCAAAGCACCCAAGACGACGATAGAGAGATCTACATCGAAAGCGAGAATGAGTATAATGCTGACAAGTGTCTAGAAATAATCCATCTACTTACACATTCTAAAGTAATACACTTCAAAGATTTTGGAACGAGTGAATGCCAACACAATGATACCGGCAAATTTGGTCAAGGTGATGCCACAGAAAACGGAGCTACCTACGTCGGCCATGCTCTTGCCGGCTCTCTCTTCTTGGCTGCCGCTGGCAACCATGAAGCCACGCGCAATATGACAGCAGAATTCTACGCTGATACCGACACAAATTACAAGGTTCACGAGGCTGACAGCATTCAGACTGACACCCCATAAGGTCATGACACCAATAACATCGATCAAAATCATAATGACAACGCTCATGACAATTAAGCCGCAACGGAGACTGCCCAGAAGAGCGCTGGTGACCAAGAAGATGGACAGGATGGCTAAACCAAGGATTTGGAAGGCCATGGACACAATATAAGTATACTGTTCAAAGAAGATGTAGAATACAGAGTAAGGATAGATTTCCAGTCCTAGTTCTTTGCCGATATTGTCAGCAATACGTTGAGCAGAGGCGTAGGCAGAGATGAACTGGTCCTGGTTTCTGAGAGGGGTGTGGAAGGTTCTGAAATGAGAGGTGTTCACAGTGATTTCCTTGTGGTTGGCAACGATAGCATCACCGTAAGCAGCTTTACCGCCAAGAGGACAACTTTCATCAGGAGACATTTCAATCCAGAGATCATAAAAGTCCAAAAAGCTTTGGCCTTGAGGGAAGGACTCCATGCTGACATCCCAGTGAGGACTGCAGTAGGTGCACTCATCCTCGTCATCCCACTCACCGCACAACTCCCATTTGCGAGCATAGTAGGGCTTTTCCAAATCACTTAATGGACGACGAGACATCATTTGATCCTTCTTGAGTCTGCAACACTCCGTAGCAGGGTTGAGCCACATCATGAAATCGTCAAACCAGACACTGGTGGGCTCTCCAATGTAAGACACGTTGGGTCGCTTTCTCTCTTGCTCCAATGTGTTGGCCAAGGAGCGTTCATGACATCCAGGGAATTTACCGCAAATCTTCTTTTGTACAGCTCGTTCAGTGACATTTGCGTCTTTGACTACAAAGTAGACGGGAGGACCAACATTGAAATATTGATCTAAATCATTGAAATACTGCACCAAATACGAGTCAGATGGTAAGGCAATACGCTGGTCAAGGCCCATGGGCAATTGAGGTGCCAGGGAGAGGCCAATGGTGAAGAGGCCGAGGAACGCAAAGCAGATGATGTAACGAGCAGTGAGGTTTAAAATGGTAGGCACGTAGTAACGCTTGACAAGCGATGACAGGAAACCTTCCTTTTCGACTACTTCAGGCGCCTTGATACGAATACATGGCACACAATCAATGCGGCTGTTCTGTTCTCTGTATGCATCTAGCACCAAGCAAGACACAAAGCAAGTTACTTGGAGAACGAAATCCACAAAGACAGCAATAGAGGCAACAATGGCAAAGCTACTGACAGCTGGCATGGTAACAAGCGTGCCTAGAGCAAAGGCAATGGTTTCGCTGAGAGAGCTAAGCAGGATGCTGGGGCCCATTTTACCTAATGTCTTTGCAGCACGCTCTTCGATCGACTCGTCTTCTCCCAATTCAACACGTCGAGCGTATTCGTGGCAGAGGATGAAAATATTGTCTACACCTACAGCAAGCACTAGAAAGGGGATTACTTCAGCAATGATAAGCGTAATCTTCTTGCCTGTGAATGAAAAGATGCCCACTGCAGTGGAGACAGAAAAGATAACAATCAAGATACCACACACACCGAGACTGAACTTGGAGTCAATCAAGAGACGGCGAGGGTTGAGAGACGATAGACGGCCCAATGCAATAGATGCGTAAATGAACATGACGAGATAGCTGATAATCACAGTGCCAGCGTCTGTGTTGCTCGACTTGTTTAGTTCCTTCTCCAAAGAGCTCTACATATAATGTACTTTAGTTTGTATAACCCTCTTCAGGTTCAATACACGAAGACTTACCTCGGTAGAGTAACTGATGCGGACACCCTTCCATTCAGGGCGATCATTCAATCCTTCCAAGATGTTGGCCAATAGCGTCTTTTCCCAATGCTCGGATTTGTCGTTCATCGTTTCATTAACAGAATTGGTCAAGACAAATGTCACAACAAAAGCTCTGGCCGTGAGATAGTCCTTGTCTTTGTAACCACCCAGGATCATTTCAGGTTTGAGAGGTTGCTGGAATTCAGGCAAGCACATGGAGGGCTCAGAGGTGCACTGCTGCAATTCGCTCTCCCATGAAGCGGGGTCAAATTGATTGATATCGCCTTGCCAGTAGCCAGTAACAGACTGAACAATGCAGGCATCGCCGTTGGGATGGAAACAGACGTCTTGCAAAGTGTCATTGTAGACGTTGGATTTGAAAGATCTGATCTCATCCTCTAATTTAAACAGGTTCTCTAATCTCTCGGCTGAAGCAATAGGCTCATCAACTTGATTGACGAAAAAGAGCTGAGATGTGCGATAGAAAGGTGTGAAGTTGTCGTCGAAATGGTGCTTTTGAGCCAATGCAGTGGATGAGGGTGACACCCACAAATTGACCGGATTTCTCTCCAGTGAGAAACGAGACCAGCCTAAAGAGCAAACAGCTACAAATGCAAGCGACGTCATAATGACAACCCACGGATAGCGAGCACAAAAGAGACCTTGATAGTAGAACCAGTTTTGCAACCGAGAATTAAGCCAATATCTGCGGGGTGTATAGTCCGGATCTAGCAAGTTCTCATCATCATCATCCAGGATATCATCTTGATCGTCTGAGAGAGCCAGACGCTCATACAGGCCTCTTGATTCTGCACGGTCCAAGTTGACACCCAAAAATTGCTGCATCCACTGACCTACCCGCTTGTTTCTGGCAATTAACAGCGTAGCTCCCATAGCTAAAATGGTTGCGTAGGTGATCAACATAGCAAAACTCCAGCAACGCAACAATCCAACATGGCATTCAGGTTGTTCCCCAGGTGCAGGTGGCAAAATAGGACACACTGCTTGACAATCAACGCAAGCACAGCGATATGCAGCGTCTGTGTCGTTGCATGGTCTACCGTCTTCATTATAGCGATCCATGCCATCACTGGGTGTCTGATTCAATGCAGGGAAATCGATCTGAAAGGGACTTCCTAATCCAGGACGCTTTCTACCCATATAAGACAACATACCATGCCATTCTTTAGCACCTCCTCCGATGAAATCCATGGCATAACCGTTAGCAGCACCAAATTGAATATCTTTACAGCTATCAAAAAACTGGTGGCCGAAATTATCACCCACCCAAAAGTCTGTTCCTGTCACTGAAGTGGTGTTGTCTGAATTCTGTTCTGTTGCTGTAACATTGACAAAGGTGGATTGATCAGGGGAGCAAGTAAATGAACACCAAAACTGCAAAAAGTTCTTCCAACAAGCAGGACACGAAGCAATGATGGTTTCTGCTCGTTTCACTTGGTCCACCAAGCTGTTAAGCTGATCATTATCGCAGCAAGCGGGACCCGTCATGTAATCAGCACCACAAGTATCTACTAAAAGTTGTCTGAATTCTGCTGTATCGGGCTCCACTGCTGGTGTATTCGTAACACAGGGAAGTTTACTGAACAGACTGTCTCCACATTGTCCACGCATGACACAGACTCCTTTTTCATGAGTGACGCTGGTGATGGATTCAGACGAAGCAAGCACTGAGATGAGACATGTACACCATAATAGTAGTAGAATCGGTATTGGTGTCGATAGTGAACTCTTGAACATTTATGTGTTGGAAATGTGTATATAAATGAAAGAGTAAAGAGAAGAAAGAGAAACGAAGAAAAAAAAGTTGATCATCTTATCAATCCGTGCTACCATACGACCTCACTCGGCGAAATAAATGGTGCGTTTTGGTGCACATAGGCATTTTGCATGACGATGGTATTCTCGCGCTACTTGAATCATGCATGGCGACTCGCATCCATGCCATTTAGAGCGAGTAGACATGGCATGAACATTGTTGGTTGAGTCAATTCTTTTGACTAGAGCCGATACGTGCTACATTTGGCATTACAGCTAACAAAGAAATCCTCAGAGATGATTGTAAAGCACTAATTACTGACAATCGCATTTGGATGAGCAGTTTGCGCCGATAAAGTTTACGGATTTATATACAAATGCACAACAAAGGAGAGAAAAAGTAGCTTGGCTAAATCTCAGTACGTTAAGCTGTAGACATTTTCTCATTAGCATTGAAAACATTAATTGCATATATGATGCTTAAAGGTTTTTTATTACTTGCTCCACGTAAACTATAGTAGCAGGACTATAATCAAGCCGTGGACGCAATTTCCTGTGATAATACTGTATAAGTTTAGACAGGTGTATGAGAACGGTTTAAAAGAAGGACAAATTATAGACTGGCGTGAATGAGATCCTTGTCAATCATGTTTTGAATGTCGAGTCGAATACTATTCAGCACAGTGGTGGGAGCGAAGGAAGTTTGATCGAAGATAAGTCGACAGTGAGCCTTCCAAATGTTAGACATCATAATGATAGATGACTATATGATGGGAGGAAGCACGAGGCCGTTGACTATATTCAGTATTGTAAAACTCTAGAGTAAGGAGAGAATGGCGGGTATCATCCATGGTTATCGTGGGCCAGAAGAACTCAGAGATAATACCCTGCCAAACCGCTGCCTTGGATGGGCATTCAAAAAGGAAGCGGTCATTGTCTTCATAATGAGTTTGTCAGCCGGCCCCACCAGCCAAAGTTAATTCAAATCCAGAATCATAGCCTGCTTCAGATTGGCCAAATCCTAATAATTTTCGACTCGATTGAACTATTTTAGCAAACTCGATTAAGTAAAATATGATGAACATCCTATGCCTCTTTAGGCTTTCTTGGAGTGTTTTTCAAGGCGCATCCAATGGTACCAAGCAAGATAGATGTTTTGAATAAACTTATTGAATAATTTACGAAAATACGAAAAGAGGTTTCTGGCCAAAATGTCAAATTTTTACATGTCAAAGTTCCACAAAGATAATTTCAAAGGTTGCTTTGAATCGATAGAAACATTTTGATTTAATATACACCATAATAAAAGTCTTCATTATTAAGTTCAAAAACGCGATTGTTTGATTTTCGATGAAAACCATGAGGGGTACCTCATGCTTTTTGGTCGATTTTTGGTCATGTTTTTTAGTCCCCAAAAAGTTGAGCAAAGGTGTCAGAAAGTAACTGCCAGACGAGAGCAGTTGTTTGGTGCTATTCTGACGATCTAAAAGGGCCTTGAGCGCAAGAAAACGCAACTCAAGTGCACTCAGATTTTGCTGTATTAGGCACACTCTTGACTAAAAAGGAATAATATCTGTATGACACTTGCCCGTATATGAAGTAGCTACGTGTATATGGATGTAGAGCATCATAGAAGAATCAGATCCACAGATAATATAGAGTTTTTATGTGTAAGTGGAGGGTCAAAATGAAAGTAGCAGTATTTTGATAAGATACGCAAGAACAATCAGTAGCACGAGCTGCCGCTGCGCAGGTTGGTTCTCACCGAAGCATAAACGCTCATATGATTAGTGATTTTATATTAACCAACAATCAGGGTTCTTCTAACATTTTAGCTACATTAATTTGCGATATTAGCCAAAGGTCCACGGCAGCGCGAGCCATCTCAACGTAGGTTGATTTTTACCGAAGCGAAGCGTAGGTCAGGAAACCACCCGAAGTGTCGAAAGGTTCGTATACCATAATAAAAATCTTCAATTTTGGTGTCAAAAACGCAATCGTTTGATGTTCGTTAAAAATCATGAGGCGTCTCTCAAGGTTTAGAGGCGATCTTTGACGATCCCAAGAAAGTTGAGCAAAGATGTTAAGGAGTTTCTGCTACTCGAGTACAATTGTTTGGCGTCATCCCGATGGCTCAGAAAGGCCTAAATCAGAAGAAATTTATGCTTGAAAACTGTCAAATTTGGCTTTTGGCCTCTGATAGGAACTCAATATAGTTGTAAGCTGGTAAACTTTTCGATGAGGCAGTTCATCAACTCTTCAGTTACTTTTGGAAGTGGTGATCTACAGTTGTTATCTGACCCAACTATGACGCTTTTGATAGGCTTATTTTTGAAGAAATTCAACACGTTGTGAAAAGATGATTTACAACACCATAGATATAACTAATTAATTTGGCTGTATAAGCGCCCAATCATGATGTAGTAATTTATTTACCTTTCACTACGTGATAAAATCTTGGTAAAAGAAACTGCAAGTGTAGCCATGCTCTGAGACCTAGAAATTTGGGAAAAGCAGAGCAGGGCTAAAAGAGCTTTGTATCCATATATAAAATTTGATGTGCTGATTAAATATTAGACAATCTTTTAAACATGGCGTTCAGTATCGATGCATCTTCTTCACGTAGTGTTATTCGCTTCACTGCAAACTGTGCTTTCCGTATCAAGTTTTTCCATAATCAAATATGCAAAGCAAATCCTTTGTCTGTGTATGACAGGGTCGTACACGCAACAGCCTATATGCGGTATAACTCCTTCGATATTTAACGCAGCTGTAAGAAATGCCCGTACAATACAATCAAGCATTTACAGTTCCCACCATTTAAAACGGTCCTGAATGACTCACTTTGCGAATCCTGAAAGCTATAAAGCTGCATCCTTTTTTTCACTTCTTTCTCATATAGTCTGTCTCTTTCTTCTACTTGTATTCTACTTTGATTCAAGCTTTGAATTGAGCTTTGTGTTAGAGCTGTGAATTAGACATAAATCTTGGTAGTTTCAAGAATTTAGTCAAGTTTTTGCTTGAAATAATAGATAAAAGCAGATTGAATGAAAACTAAAGCCAAAAAATGATGTCGTCTACGAATTGGCAAATTGTAACAACGAGTTGATCAATTTGATAATTATAAAAAGGATAGCTATATACGCAACATAAGAAACATTTAGTAACATCCAAATTTGTATCGCCTACAAACAAAATATGAGAAAACTACTGCTTCATAGGCAATAGATACAGATAAACAACATAAACTAACGAAAGCTTATAAAAATATTAAAGGATCAAAACATCAAAGTTTATTTGAAAAACTTTATATGGTCACATTGACAACTAATGATCGACATTCGGTGTCGTACAAAGGATTTCGAAGGATAAGATTTGACAGCTCAGGGCATACTCAGATAGTCTGTGCTGTTAGTGGTAAAGGGAGCCAGGAACCCCTTTCCCCATGCTTGAAAAGGCTATCCTAACCCTATCCCCAAAGTCTGTTGTGGTTTCCACCACACCAGAGGGTTCCTGCTACCTCTCGCAGGACCAACATCTATAAAAACTCCTGTTAGTATTATATACTTCACAGTAAGGATCATGTTGAGACTTACTAGCGACAAATGCATATAAAACAGTGGTATACACCAACCAGAAACGAGAGATAAAGATGCCAAGTTGGCCAAAAAGAGTTGCTGCAGACAGATGATGCACCAGCTCGATCAGTATGAAAGCATCATCTTGATATAAAGAGCCTGATACAAGTAGACTAGCCTCACGGTTGTTATTCCGAGTTTGATTACTCTGGAATCATGCAACTACAGTATAACTATGCAACGCGTCAAAATACCAAAGTAGGATCTAAACAGCTAAAAGTACTCACTATAGGTAGCATCACAGGTTATCA
The DNA here is from genome assembly GCF_035048745.1 of Mucor velutinosus. Taxonomy (NCBI): domain Eukaryota; kingdom Fungi; phylum Mucoromycota; class Mucoromycetes; order Mucorales; family Mucoraceae; genus Mucor; species Mucor velutinosus. Next base: position 3,628,119 of record NW_027041905.1, on the reverse strand, counting down.
TTGTCGATAATGTACGAACTACCAGTGGTTATTGCACGCAACTATATTACTAAATATTAGTTGGTATGTCCTATGTAAGTTCTTCAAAAATAAGTAGATAAGCATACCACGAAGAAAATATATAAAAGTTGGAAGAAGAAAGAAAGAGAGAAAAGAAAAGGATTCATCCTCAATCAAACTGTATCTATTGCTCAGATTGTAGAGAAAGGTGATTGAGATGAGATGAGATTGATCTACAATCAGACTGTGGGAAGCGGATAAGAGCTTCTTGATAGATATCCCTTTTAGCTTATCTAATGTAACCATACGCTATTAGGGTTGAAAAGGATACATCTTTACCATTTTCAAATTGTCACCAGTAAGATCTGTCAACGCGTACGTATCTCGGATGTCCAAGGCTACATTCCGACATGCAGAGTCTCTATTGTGGGATTCACTATCTTCCATCAGATATATCAGTAGTAACCACCGCGGCTCTTAGTAGCTTCAGACAGTATAAACAGCTTATTTGAGTATATACCATGGCACATTTTGTTGTAGGCATACGAATGCTTTTCTCTTTTAAACATACATAGCGGTATCTACTAAATATCTAATGTTGTGTGCATCGTCGTATGATGCAACGTATAGCGGAATGAATGTACCAGAAACCCTGTACTTGAAAGTACAGGATGATGCCACGTTGATAGCAATTGCAGCCATGTATAATAGGAAGTAAGCTATATTTGATGTCAAATATGTACAACCATATAAAAATAAACAAGCGAATGGGAACTGTACACAGATGTGAGTACCACAGCTTCGAAAATGCGACCACTGCACATAGTGATCTTGGGATGTTCACCACTCACCAGTCGATTTTCAGGTTGCCGATGAAGGTGATTCATTCAAATAAATAAGGCCTGCAGGAGGTAGCGTGAGGAAGCAGAAATGTGTAAATTTGTGTAGTATAGATGTCTAGGCTGATGGATGTTTCATCGTACTACTTTATATTCTAGAGTTACAGTTTCAAACAAGGTTCAACTTAGTGCTAGTTATTAATTGTAGAACAGTGGATGGTGCAACATACCAAGGTTGTATGTGTGATCTAAAAGACAAGCTTGCCTAAATATGATTAATAAAGAGAAATATTGAGTATGACGATAATGTCTTGACATACTTTGCGGATTTGGTATGATACCAGGCTATCGATGGATACTTGACATGCTTGTGAGTTATGCTTCCAAGACTAGATGACTGTAGCTTGCTTCGTTCTACTTCATCAAGTTGCTCAATCTAAGGTATGCATATTCTCCCTGCTTAAAAATGTCATCGCCATCATGTTGATTACCTCACAAACTAAGCTTTTACAGTAACCAAAAATGCCTTGTTCAACAAACAGACAGAGTATATTCAACTTTTGTGAGGCTCTATTTCCTATCTCATGCCCAGTATTGAGCAAACAGAACAGCTTCCAATGTCGTGGCTTTCATTTTTAGACCATTCAAAATGGAATTTTGAAGTATTGATGGTAGAGCATTGAAAGTAGCATGTTCTTATGAGAACCTGTTAGTTACAAGTGGTTATGAGTAATATGATGTATCATTTCTAAACCGGATCTCCAAATGCGTAGAAACAAGCAGTTCAAGCACCGATCACATCAGATCATAAACTTTGACATGAAACAGGATTCAGTTACGATCCATATCATGGCATGTTCAGGATAATAGATTGGATCTATTATCCTATCACCCAAATCAACCCATCTAATACTTTATCCTCACATCAAATCCCTCAATTCGAATAGTATATAAACCCTCTTATTTTCAATGTAATAAACGATATTCTTTACTACCTGATTAATTTCATACTCCTTTTTATAAATAATTTATTTCTGATAAATCAGTAGCCAAGAGAAGGCGTGTGAAGCTATTTCAAGCGCTCAAAACGCTTTGTGGCATGAGATATTCGTGCTTGAAAATGGCTAGATTTGAACAGAATTCGACCTAAAACGACGGTGTAGTGGGTTGCGTTGCCAGAAGAGTAAGTGCATTACAATTCGGTCTAATGTCCCTGATGTTCTGCATTGTACGGAGCTCAATCTCTAAGTTATCGATGCTTTTATTCTTGCAGTGAAATCAGGTTTGAATAGATTTCACAAAAAAAATAAATAAAGCAATAGTAAAATACAATAGAAATCAACTGTATTTTATTTGTGTATAAAATGAACTGAAGATCCTGGAATTGAGTAAAAAAAAAGAAGAGTATTTATACACTTGCAACTGGTTTGTAGAATTAGTGATGTTAGAGAGCAATAGGTGCTGCTACTGCGATATCTGGCAAATGTTGTTGACGTTTGATTTAAAGTGGTAATCAATGCAAGAGCACTGGCCATAAGGGTTGATTTGAGTAACCTTGATGGGCTTGGGTGAGCTATCGTCATAGCATGGTTTAATGTAACCTTGATGGTTTAAAGTGTGATATTTGTTATTGAAGTATGGAACCTGTGGAATTTGAGGCTTTATAGACTAAAATTCATGGAAAAAAAAAAGCATAAAAAAACAGTAAAGTCAACTTGATAAAGGTAAGTTTTATTATCAAACTGACAGGTGTAAAGTAAGCTGAAGTTTCTCTACTGGCCAGGTAGATGATCCTTCTTATATACTATAACAATGGATAAAAATTCTGTTAATTAGATTGACAAATACTGTAAATAACTAAAATCATACAAATAAATGTATCAGTGAATTATCAGTTTATCATTCTGTGCAAAATTAAGACGATCCTTTATTGAATGAATTGTGTGGTCCCATTTATATCTTTGTGAATAATGTCAAATCCTGAGGTGTAAAGTCAAGTGTGATGATCCAGTAGATTGTCGTAAATGATATGTGTAAATAATCTACAGTTACGTGTAATTGTAACCGCTCTTATGTCATTGAATTAAATGGTATTGTTTCAGTAATAGTCATCCTACTAGTTGACTATTTGATGGGTCTTGATGTGCGTGTAGACTGTAGTTTGATGTGCGTTTAGTAGTGTATGTAAAAACCGATGAGATGTTGATGTGTTGTATTAGGTGTAATATAATGGATTATGGTGTGAAATGCATCAAATGAAAATAAGAAACCAAATTTACTGCTTTATTATGGCTTTTCACGTTTGCTTCCTTAGGGTTATTATACCTGTTTAAGGTCAAGGTTAGCAAATGTTGCCTTGACACCACAAATCACTTAATCCACAGCTAAGTATAGCAGGTATAACATCATTAAAATTAGATGCAGTGTGTTCTTGGGACAAGGGCTTGCAGTCTCTAATTTGCTACTACGACGCTTTTATGTTCAAGGCTTCCAGTATTTATTACTTGCCCATTCATCTCGCTACGCTCGATGTCGGCGTCGCCCTGCGGGCTCTCATCGAAGCCGTTTTAAATCAGACATTATAACATTTTGGTATATCAAGTAGATTTTAAACAATTTATTATTAGTTAGTAACAGAAAGGTTGTATCAGAGCCAGGAGGAGGAGAGGAGGTATCTCCCTTAGTATCCTTTTTGCTTACGCTGATATTAAACAAAGCCTATTATTGGGACAATGCGAAAGAAATTCAAATTTTATGCAGTATTTGTATATCACAAATGCCATTTTTTGATAATAGAATTGTCATATTATTCACTGCTGCTGATGCTCTTAATAAGATGGCGACATAAAGCTGGTCATAAGTAAATAAAGGACTTGTGTAAGATCTACAGCGACTTTTTTGAGATGTTGACATTGCAAAAGGCTCGCTTGTAACAAAAGCACCCAAAAAAGTATTTGGGTTAAGCAATAACCCTTTCAATTCCATGATCCCCATTTAATCAACATCGCAATCATCATTATCATCAACAGAAAGGCATTTAGGTCAGCCATCAGCAATGCCGCCGCCAAAATTAATTCAACCTCAGCTTTTTTTTTTCTGCTCAAGATTGGACAGATCTCGTCTTTTTTCGACTTCTTTAATCTATTTTTTGGTATTCGACTATATGAACTGTGATGATCACCCTACGCTTCCTAATACATTCTTGAAGTACTTTTCAAGGCGCTTCCGACGGTGCTAAATGTAATAAGTGTTTTGATTGAAACTATTGAGCAATTCAATAAAATTTGAAATGAGGTTTTTAGCGAAAATAGCCATATTTTGTATATGAAAGCCTCATAACAGTGGTTTCAGAGGTTGCTCTGGATCGAGAAAAGCATTTTAATTTGATATATGACATAGTAAAATTCTTTATTTTCAAAACGAAAAATGCGATCCTTTGATTTTCGTAAAAAACCATGAGGGGTACCTCATGCTTTTTGGTTGATTTTTGGCCATATTTTTTAGGTTCTCAAAAGGTTGAGCAAAGGTGTCAGAAAGTTACTACTACTTAAGTGCAATTGTTTGGCGTTATTCCGGTGGCTCAGGAAGGTCTACATGTCAAGATATGAAGGCTTGAAAACTGTCCAATTTGGTTATGTTTTGCTTTATGGCTTTTATTTACACGGCATGAACCGCATCTTTAGTAGCTAAAGTCGTCTGGAAGGGCAGTTCTGCAACCTGTGCAGCTTGTAATTTTAACAGGAGACATATTGATTTTGTAAGACTAATTCATGCGAATTTTGATGCCCTATGTTGCTGGTAAGCTTATTATTAACAATGCAAATGAGAACCCTAACTTGCTGCTTGAACACTATGGTTGTACACCTTTGCTTGGCTACGGTAAAATCGATTAGGACTAATATTAACAAATGTTGAATTAGATGCAATATCACTACACTTGACGACGGTGTCACCCTGCGGGCTGCCGCCGTAGACATTCCAAATCATTAACAATAATAAACACTGCTATATATATGTAGATTTTAAACAATCCATTATTAATAAAGAAAGAGAGGAATCGAATTTACTACTTAGATACTACGATTTTGCATATTCGCTTCGCAACAATCAAGCCCTCGTATAGATCAATACTATGAAAGGCTGGGCTGGATTATATGTGAATACAACACGTGGAAAGACATGGCTTACAGATTTACTGAGTTTATTAAAGATGCATGCATTGAATACCCCAAAGAGTAGCACACTTTATTATGTTGCCTTTGTTGCAGAAGCGGGCCCATACTGTTTAATTTTATTAATAGGATGCTATCTATTGCACGGCATGAGATAGTAAAACGATAACATACATGAAAATTTGTCTTTTAATACTATACGATACAATGTTTGCCATAATATTCATTAGATACTGTTTCTCAATCGCTTGATGACCGTGTGGAATATACAAAATAATCCAATCAGACTGTAGATAATAATCTTCATAAACTGCTACTGTAGTGGAATTAGGTTCTCGAAATTTTGTGGTACTATATTCGCTTTTACTATGCCATCGCGTTGTTGAACAGTTCGTAATATATGAATGTTATTTTGAATGTGTACTAGAGCTGATTCGTTTAAAAGTTACTGGCAGATAAATGTAAAATTATCAAAAAGTTTCCGCATAGAATGTTACAAAGTGTTTGTTATTTAATGGTGTTGTGAGTATAAGTAACAGATTTAGATAAATGTATATGTCTCAGCAGTATAAGTGAGAAAAAAAATAACCTTTATTATTTTTGATATTCATATTAACTATAAAAGTTACTAACAAAGTCTGTGTGCACCTGTGTCGTGTGTATAGGTATAGTTTTAGAGTAGACTTAGATAAATGTATATAAAAGAATAGAATTGAGATATAAGATAATCTTTATTGTTTTGCAAACTAAGTTGATATTTATACTAAATTAAAAAAGTTACACACAAAGTCTGTGTGTACCTGACACCTGACAATGAAAAAAAAAAGGGGGGGTGCTTGCTTCTTTTATACTGACGCCGAAAGCTCACGTCTGGGCCACACTTCTTTATATAAAGACGCTGATGGTCTCACGTCTGACATCTAACTAACATTGAACCCTTATATATGGTGAGAAAATTCTAATATTGTCAAATTGTGGTTTTTTTTAAATATATCACATTTTCATGGGTAAGAATGTAATGAATTGAAAAGCTTGAAATTGATTTGATCGACTTGACTATTCCCAATAACGGAAAATAATTTAGTTAAAATGTAATGGCAGAAGGTTCTTTAAATTATTCCGGTAATATAAGTATTGCTGGTTGCTGACTAGCAAATTCAGAGTGAATTCTTTTGGAGTTGTACTGTATAAACGTGCATTCAACTACTATCAAGGTAAGCTCTAGGCCATGGTATGGTATAGCACCACGGAGGTTTCATATATCGGATACTGGAAAATATGAACACAAAAGCGCCATCGTAGTTAATCAGAGATTAAAGGCTCTTCTTCCCAGAACATAGCGTATCTGGTCAAGTGATTTCTTGTTTGCTATTTGGCTATGGATTGCGTGATATGTTGTTTCAAGGCAACACTTGTTGGTATCATTGGCCTTGAGGGGGTTATACCGTAGTAAAACGAAGGTGAATGGCCATGACAATCAAGCATTTAATCCAACTTTTGTTAGCATTAATTTATATAAGGATTTTATCATAGGGAGGCGAAGGTGCAATACCAAAATAGTATTCAAGCATCTAGCCCAATACATGATAACAGCGATTTTAAAAGTGGTTTTACCGTAGCGAAGCCAAAATGTAAAGCCTTAGTGTTTAAATAGCATATTCGCTTTCTCATTTCCATTACCATTATCAGGCTTACCGACTGTTTAGGATATAGATCATCTCTGAGAGGCAAATGTATTAGGCGTTATATATTACATAAGAGGATCTGAGAATGAGCTGAGATGCATAGTAGAAGTGAGAGGTCTTTATTCAAGCAGCACGAAGGAACATGAGTGGTGCCATCAAATGGCTAATCTATATCCTGGTTCCTAGAGAGTGGTAGCCTATGGCCTTTCGTCCCTGGAAGTGGGTTTCAATTCCGACAAATGTTCTTCCGTCAAAGCTATTAGGAAGAACATTCTATCCTGGATCATCTTTGTCGTTTATCCTTGACTGGTGGTTCATGAGTTCTGATGCAGCACATCCTCGTTACTGGTTCAAGGCTTATACAATTATCCCGCATTCAAGATCAAGGTCCTATTGCTGCGGCACTGTCAAATAACTATAAATACCTTTGATATCTACACCAGTTTTGATCCCTATTCAATCTTGGAATAACATAATAAATATATTCAGTTCTAATTGTATTTACTCTGTCTATATTTCGCTATTCTAAACAACCGACAACATAATAACGCATCAAGGTTTACATGAGTTAGTCTCACCGAAATTGTGGAACACATCCACTATTATCTGCATTCCGACAGTTCATCCAGTTACCAGATTTAGATATAAACTATATGTACACCGGATTAGATGTACAGTACGATATCGATTTATACTATAAGAAGATATGGACTTCAGATACGCTAGTACTATAAGATTCATACTGATGTATCATTTCTAAACCGGATCTCCAAATGCGTAGAAACAAGCAGTTCAAGCACCGATCACATCAGATCATAAACTTTGACATGAAACAGGATTCAGTTACGATCCATATCATGGCATGTTCAGGATAATAGATTGGATCTATTATCCTATCACCCAAATCAACCCATCTAATACTTTATCCTCACATCAAATCCCTCAATTCGAATAGTATATAAACCCTCTTATTTTCAATGTAATAAACGATATTCTTTACTACCTGATTAATTTCATACTCCTTTTTATAAATAATTTATTTCTGATAAATCAGTAGCCAAGAGAAGGCGTGTGAAGCTATTTCAAGCGCTCAAAACGCTTTGTGGCATGAGATATTCGTGCTTGAAAATGGCTAGATTTGAACAGAATTCGACCTAAAACGACGGTGTAGTGGGTTGCGTTGCCAGAAGAGTAAGTGCATTACAATTCGGTCTAATGTCCCTGATGTTCTGCATTGTACGGAGCTCAATCTCTAAGTTATCGATGCTTTTATTCTTGCAGTGAAATCAGGTTTGAATAGATTTCACAAAAAAAATAAATAAAGCAATAGTAAAATACAATAGAAATCAACTGTATTTTATTTGTGTATAAAATGAACTGAAGATCCTGGAATTGAGTAAAAAAAAAGAAGAGTATTTATACACTTGCAACTGGTTTGTAGAATTAGTGATGTTAGAGAGCAATAGGTGCTGCTACTGCGATATCTGGCAAATGTTGTTGACGTTTGATTTAAAGTGGTAATCAATGCAAGAGCACTGGCCATAAGGGTTGATTTGAGTAACCTTGATGGGCTTGGGTGAGCTATCGTCATAGCATGGTTTAATGTAACCTTGATGGTTTAAAGTGTGATATTTGTTATTGAAGTATGGAACCTGTGGAATTTGAGGCTTTATAGACTAAAATTCATGGAAAAAAAAAAGCATAAAAAAACAGTAAAGTCAACTTGATAAAGGTAAGTTTTATTATCAAACTGACAGGTGTAAAGTAAGCTGAAGTTTCTCTACTGGCCAGGTAGATGATCCTTCTTATATACTATAACAATGGATAAAAATTCTGTTAATTAGATTGACAAATACTGTAAATAACTAAAATCATACAAATAAATGTATCAGTGAATTATCAGTTTATCATTCTGTGCAAAATTAAGACGATCCTTTATTGAATGAATTGTGTGGTCCCATTTATATCTTTGTGAATAATGTCAAATCCTGAGGTGTAAAGTCAAGTGTGATGATCCAGTAGATTGTCGTAAATGATATGTGTAAATAATCTACAGTTACGTGTAATTGTAACCGCTCTTATGTCATTGAATTAAATGGTATTGTTTCAGTAATAGTCATCCTACTAGTTGACTATTTGATGGGTCTTGATGTGCGTGTAGACTGTAGTTTGATGTGCGTTTAGTAGTGTATGTAAAAACCGATGAGATGTTGATGTGTTGTATTAGGTGTAATATAATGGATTATGGTGTGAAATGCATCAAATGAAAATAAGAAACCAAATTTACTGCTTTATTATGGCTTTTCACGTTTGCTTCCTTAGGGTTATTATACCTGTTTAAGGTCAAGGTTAGCAAATGTTGCCTTGACACCACAAATCACTTAATCCACAGCTAAGTATAGCAGGTATAACATCATTAAAATTAGATGCAGTGTGTTCTTGGGACAAGGGCTTGCAGTCTCTAATTTGCTACTACGACGCTTTTATGTTCAAGGCTTCCAGTATTTATTACTTGCCCATTCATCTCGCTACGCTCGATGTCGGCGTCGCCCTGCGGGCTCTCATCGAAGCCGTTTTAAATCAGACATTATAACATTTTGGTATATCAAGTAGATTTTAAACAATTTATTATTAGTTAGTAACAGAAAGGTTGTATCAGAGCCAGGAGGAGGAGAGGAGGTATCTCCCTTAGTATCCTTTTTGCTTACGCTGATATTAAACAAAGCCTATTATTGGGACAATGCGAAAGAAATTCAAATTTTATGCAGTATTTGTATATCACAAATGCCATTTTTTGATAATAGAATTGTCATATTATTCACTGCTGCTGATGCTCTTAATAAGATGGCGACATAAAGCTGGTCATAAGTAAATAAAGGACTTGTGTAAGATCTACAGCGACTTTTTTGAGATGTTGACATTGCAAAAGGCTCGCTTGTAACAAAAGCACCCAAAAAAGTATTTGGGTTAAGCAATAACCCTTTCAATTCCATGATCCCCATTTAATCAACATCGCAATCATCATTATCATCAACAGAAAGGCATTTAGGTCAGCCATCAGCAATGCCGCCGCCAAAATTAATTCAACCTCAGCTTTTTTTTTTCTGCTCAAGATTGGACAGATCTCGTCTTTTTTCGACTTCTTTAATCTATTTTTTGGTATTCGACTATATGAACTGTGATGATCACCCTACGCTTCCTAATACATTCTTGAAGTACTTTTCAAGGCGCTTCCGACGGTGCTAAATGTAATAAGTGTTTTGATTGAAACTATTGAGCAATTCAATAAAATTTGAAATGAGGTTTTTAGCGAAAATAGCCATATTTTGTATATGAAAGCCTCATAACAGTGGTTTCAGAGGTTGCTCTGGATCGAGAAAAGCATTTTAATTTGATATATGACATAGTAAAATTCTTTATTTTCAAAACGAAAAATGCGATCCTTTGATTTTCGTAAAAAACCATGAGGGGTACCTCATGCTTTTTGGTTGATTTTTGGCCATATTTTTTAGGTTCTCAAAAGGTTGAGCAAAGGTGTCAGAAAGTTACTACTACTTAAGTGCAATTGTTTGGCGTTATTCCGGTGGCTCAGGAAGGTCTACATGTCAAGATATGAAGGCTTGAAAACTGTCCAATTTGGTTATGTTTTGCTTTATGGCTTTTATTTACACGGCATGAACCGCATCTTTAGTAGCTAAAGTCGTCTGGAAGGGCAGTTCTGCAACCTGTGCAGCTTGTAATTTTAACAGGAGACATATTGATTTTGTAAGACTAATTCATGCGAATTTTGATGCCCTATGTTGCTGGTAAGCTTATTATTAACAATGCAAATGAGAACCCTAACTTGCTGCTTGAACACTATGGTTGTACACCTTTGCTTGGCTACGGTAAAATCGATTAGGACTAATATTAACAAATGTTGAATTAGATGCAATATCACTACACTTGACGACGGTGTCACCCTGCGGGCTGCCGCCGTAGACATTCCAAATCATTAACAATAATAAACACTGCTATATATATGTAGATTTTAAACAATCCATTATTAATAAAGAAAGAGAGGAATCGAATTTACTACTTAGATACTACGATTTTGCATATTCGCTTCGCAACAATCAAGCCCTCGTATAGATCAATACTATGAAAGGCTGGGCTGGATTATATGTGAATACAACACGTGGAAAGACATGGCTTACAGATTTACTGAGTTTATTAAAGATGCATGCATTGAATACCCCAAAGAGTAGCACACTTTATTATGTTGCCTTTGTTGCAGAAGCGGGCCCATACTGTTTAATTTTATTAATAGGATGCTATCTATTGCACGGCATGAGATAGTAAAACGATAACATACATGAAAATTTGTCTTTTAATACTATACGATACAATGTTTGCCATAATATTCATTAGATACTGTTTCTCAATCGCTTGATGACCGTGTGGAATATACAAAATAATCCAATCAGACTGTAGATAATAATCTTCATAAACTGCTACTGTAGTGGAATTAGGTTCTCGAAATTTTGTGGTACTATATTCGCTTTTACTATGCCATCGCGTTGTTGAACAGTTCGTAATATATGAATGTTATTTTGAATGTGTACTAGAGCTGATTCGTTTAAAAGTTACTGGCAGATAAATGTAAAATTATCAAAAAGTTTCCGCATAGAATGTTACAAAGTGTTTGTTATTTAATGGTGTTGTGAGTATAAGTAACAGATTTAGATAAATGTATATGTCTCAGCAGTATAAGTGAGAAAAAAAATAACCTTTATTATTTTTGATATTCATATTAACTATAAAAGTTACTAACAAAGTCTGTGTGCACCTGTGTCGTGTGTATAGGTATAGTTTTAGAGTAGACTTAGATAAATGTATATAAAAGAATAGAATTGAGATATAAGATAATCTTTATTGTTTTGCAAACTAAGTTGATATTTATACTAAATTAAAAAAGTTACACACAAAGTCTGTGTGTACCTGACACCTGACAATGAAAAAAAAAAGGGGGGGTGCTTGCTTCTTTTATACTGACGCCGAAAGCTCACGTCTGGGCCACACTTCTTTATATAAAGACGCTGATGGTCTCACGTCTGACATCTAACTAACATTGAACCCTTATATATGGTGAGAAAATTCTAATATTGTCAAATTGTGGTTTTTTTTAAATATATCACATTTTCATGGGTAAGAATGTAATGAATTGAAAAGCTTGAAATTGATTTGATCGACTTGACTATTCCCAATAACGGAAAATAATTTAGTTAAAATGTAATGGCAGAAGGTTCTTTAAATTATTCCGGTAATATAAGTATTGCTGGTTGCTGACTAGCAAATTCAGAGTGAATTCTTTTGGAGTTGTACTGTATAAACGTGCATTCAACTACTATCAAGGTAAGCTCTAGGCCATGGTATGGTATAGCACCACGGAGGTTTCATATATCGGATACTGGAAAATATGAACACAAAAGCGCCATCGTAGTTAATCAGAGATTAAAGGCTCTTCTTCCCAGAACATAGCGTATCTGGTCAAGTGATTTCTTGTTTGCTATTTGGCTATGGATTGCGTGATATGTTGTTTCAAGGCAACACTTGTTGGTATCATTGGCCTTGAGGGGGTTATACCGTAGTAAAACGAAGGTGAATGGCCATGACAATCAAGCATTTAATCCAACTTTTGTTAGCATTAATTTATATAAGGATTTTATCATAGGGAGGCGAAGGTGCAATACCAAAATAGTATTCAAGCATCTAGCCCAATACATGATAACAGCGATTTTAAAAGTGGTTTTACCGTAGCGAAGCCAAAATGTAAAGCCTTAGTGTTTAAATAGCATATTCGCTTTCTCATTTCCATTACCATTATCAGGCTTACCGACTGTTTAGGATATAGATCATCTCTGAGAGGCAAATGTATTAGGCGTTATATATTACATAAGAGGATCTGAGAATGAGCTGAGATGCATAGTAGAAGTGAGAGGTCTTTATTCAAGCAGCACGAAGGAACATGAGTGGTGCCATCAAATGGCTAATCTATATCCTGGTTCCTAGAGAGTGGTAGCCTATGGCCTTTCGTCCCTGGAAGTGGGTTTCAATTCCGACAAATGTTCTTCCGTCAAAGCTATTAGGAAGAACATTCTATCCTGGATCATCTTTGTCGTTTATCCTTGACTGGTGGTTCATGAGTTCTGATGCAGCACATCCTCGTTACTGGTTCAAGGCTTATACAATTATCCCGCATTCAAGATCAAGGTCCTATTGCTGCGGCACTGTCAAATAACTATAAATACCTTTGATATCTACACCAGTTTTGATCCCTATTCAATCTTGGAATAACATAATAAATATATTCAGTTCTAATTGTATTTACTCTGTCTATATTTCGCTATTCTAAACAACCGACAACATAATAACGCATCAAGGTTTACATGAGTTAGTCTCACCGAAATTGTGGAACACATCCACTATTATCTGCATTCCGACAGTTCATCCAGTTACCAGATTTAGATATAAACTATATGTACACCGGATTAGATGTACAGTACGATATCGATTTATACTATAAGAAGATATGGACTTCAGATACGCTAGTACTATAAGATTCATACTGATGTATCATTTCTAAACCGGATCTCCAAATGCGTAGAAACAAGCAGTTCAAGCACCGATCACATCAGATCATAAACTTTGACATGAAACAGGATTCAGTTACGATCCATATCATGGCATGTTCAGGATAATAGATTGGATCTATTATCCTATCACCCAAATCAACCCATCTAATACTTTATCCTCACATCAAATCCCTCAATTCGAATAGTATATAAACCCTCTTATTTTCAATGTAATAAACGATATTCTTTACTACCTGATTAATTTCATACTCCTTTTTATAAATAATTTATTTCTGATAAATCAGTAGCCAAGAGAAGGCGTGTGAAGCTATTTCAAGCGCTCAAAACGCTTTGTGGCATGAGATATTCGTGCTTGAAAATGGCTAGATTTGAACAGAATTCGACCTAAAACGACGGTGTAGTGGGTTGCGTTGCCAGAAGAGTAAGTGCATTACAATTCGGTCTAATGTCCCTGATGTTCTGCATTGTACGGAGCTCAATCTCTAAGTTATCGATGCTTTTATTCTTGCAGTGAAATCAGGTTTGAATAGATTTCACAAAAAAAATAAATAAAGCAATAGTAAAATACAATAGAAATCAACTGTATTTTATTTGTGTATAAAATGAACTGAAGATCCTGGAATTGAGTAAAAAAAAAGAAGAGTATTTATACACTTGCAACTGGTTTGTAGAATTAGTGATGTTAGAGAGCAATAGGTGCTGCTACTGCGATATCTGGCAAATGTTGTTGACGTTTGATTTAAAGTGGTAATCAATGCAAGAGCACTGGCCATAAGGGTTGATTTGAGTAACCTTGATGGGCTTGGGTGAGCTATCGTCATAGCATGGTTTAATGTAACCTTGATGGTTTAAAGTGTGATATTTGTTATTGAAGTATGGAACCTGTGGAATTTGAGGCTTTATAGACTAAAATTCATGGAAAAAAAAAGCATAAAAAAACAGTAAAGTCAACTTGATAAAGGTAAGTTTTATTATCAAACTGACAGGTGTAAAGTAAGCTGAAGTTTCTCTACTGGCCAGGTAGATGATCCTTCTTATATACTATAACAATGGATAAAAATTCTGTTAATTAGATTGACAAATACTGTAAATAACTAAAATCATACAAATAAATGTATCAGTGAATTATCAGTTTATCATTCTGTGCAAAATTAAGACGATCCTTTATTGAATGAATTGTGTGGTCCCATTTATATCTTTGTGAATAATGTCAAATCCTGAGGTGTAAAGTCAAGTGTGATGATCCAGTAGATTGTCGTAAATGATATGTGTAAATAATCTACAGTTACGTGTAATTGTAACCGCTCTTATGTCATTGAATTAAATGGTATTGTTTCAGTAATAGTCATCCTACTAGTTGACTATTTGATGGGTCTTGATGTGCGTGTAGACTGTAGTTTGATGTGCGTTTAGTAGTGTATGTAAAAACCGATGAGATGTTGATGTGTTGTATTAGGTGTAATATAATGGATTATGGTGTGAAATGCATCAAATGAAAATAAGAAACCAAATTTACTGCTTTATTATGGCTTTTCACGTTTGCTTCCTTAGGGTTATTATACCTGTTTAAGGTCAAGGTTAGCAAATGTTGCCTTGACACCACAAATCACTTAATCCACAGCTAAGTATAGCAGGTATAACATCATTAAAATTAGATGCAGTGTGTTCTTGGGACAAGGGCTTGCAGTCTCTAATTTGCTACTACGACGCTTTTATGTTCAAGGCTTCCAGTATTTATTACTTGCCCATTCATCTCGCTACGCTCGATGTCGGCGTCGCCCTGCGGGCTCTCATCGAAGCCGTTTTAAATCAGACATTATAACATTTTGGTATATCAAGTAGATTTTAAACAATTTATTATTAGTTAGTAACAGAAAGGTTGTATCAGAGCCAGGAGGAGGAGAGGAGGTATCTCCCTTAGTATCCTTTTTGCTTACGCTGATATTAAACAAAGCCTATTATTGGGACAATGCGAAAGAAATTCAAATTTTATGCAGTATTTGTATATCACAAATGCCATTTTTTGATAATAGAATTGTCATATTATTCACTGCTGCTGATGCTCTTAATAAGATGGCGACATAAAGCTGGTCATAAGTAAATAAAGGACTTGTGTAAGATCTACAGCGACTTTTTTGAGATGTTGACATTGCAAAAGGCTCGCTTGTAACAAAAGCACCCAAAAAAGTATTTGGGTTAAGCAATAACCCTTTCAATTCCATGATCCCCATTTAATCAACATCGCAATCATCATTATCATCAACAGAAAGGCATTTAGGTCAGCCATCAGCAATGCCGCCGCCAAAATTAATTCAACCTCAGCTTTTTTTTTTCTGCTCAAGATTGGACAGATCTCGTCTTTTTTCGACTTCTTTAATCTATTTTTTGGTATTCGACTATATGAACTGTGATGATCACCCTACGCTTCCTAATACATTCTTGAAGTACTTTTCAAGGCGCTTCCGACGGTGCTAAATGTAATAAGTGTTTTGATTGAAACTATTGAGCAATTCAATAAAATTTGAAATGAGGTTTTTAGCGAAAATAGCCATATTTTGTATATGAAAGCCTCATAACAGTGGTTTCAGAGGTTGCTCTGGATCGAGAAAAGCATTTTAATTTGATATATGACATAGTAAAATTCTTTATTTTCAAAACGAAAAATGCGATCCTTTGATTTTCGTAAAAAACCATGAGGGGTACCTCATGCTTTTTGGTTGATTTTTGGCCATATTTTTTAGGTTCTCAAAAGGTTGAGCAAAGGTGTCAGAAAGTTACTACTACTTAAGTGCAATTGTTTGGCGTTATTCCGGTGGCTCAGGAAGGTCTACATGTCAAGATATGAAGGCTTGAAAACTGTCCAATTTGGTTATGTTTTGCTTTATGGCTTTTATTTACACGGCATGAACCGCATCTTTAGTAGCTAAAGTCGTCTGGAAGGGCAGTTCTGCAACCTGTGCAGCTTGTAATTTTAACAGGAGACATATTGATTTTGTAAGACTAATTCATGCGAATTTTGATGCCCTATGTTGCTGGTAAGCTTATTATTAACAATGCAAATGAGAACCCAAACTTGCTGCTTGAACACTATGGTTGTACACCTTTGCTTGGCTACGGTAAAATCGATTAGGACTAATATTAACAAATGTTGAATTAGATGCAATATCACTACACTTGACGACGGTGTCACCCTGCGGGCTGCCGCCGTAGACATTCCAAATCATTAACAATAATAAACACTGCTATATATATGTAGATTTTAAACAATCCATTATTAATAAAGAAAGAGAGGAATCGAATTTACTACTTAGATACTACGATTTTGCATATTCGCTTCGCAACAATCAAGCCCTCGTATAGATCAATACTATGAAAGGCTGGGCTGGATTATATGTGAATACAACACGTGGAAAGACATGGCTTACAGATTTACTGAGTTTATTAAAGATGCATGCATTGAATACCCCAAAGAGTAGCACACTTTATTATGTTGCCTTTGTTGCAGAAGCGGGCCCATACTGTTTAATTTTATTAATAGGATGCTATCTATTGCACGGCATGAGATAGTAAAACGATAACATACATGAAAATTTGTCTTTTAATACTATACGATACAATGTTTGCCATAATATTCATTAGATACTGTTTCTCAATCGCTTGATGACCGTGTGGAATATACAAAATAATCCAATCAGACTGTAGATAATAATCTTCATAAACTGCTACTGTAGTGGAATTAGGTTCTCGAAATTTTGTGGTACTATATTCGCTTTTACTATGCCATCGCGTTGTTGAACAGTTCGTAATATATGAATGTTATTTTGAATGTGTACTAGAGCTGATTCGTTTAAAAGTTACTGGCAGATAAATGTAAAATTATCAAAAAGTTTCCGCATAGAATGTTACAAAGTGTTTGTTATTTAATGGTGTTGTGAGTATAAGTAACAGATTTAGATAAATGTATATGTCTCAGCAGTATAAGTGAGAAAAAAAATAACCTTTATTATTTTTGATATTCATATTAACTATAAAAGTTACTAACAAAGTCTGTGTGCACCTGTGTCGTGTGTATAGGTATAGTTTTAGAGTAGACTTAGATAAATGTATATAAAAGAATAGAATTGAGATATAAGATAATCTTTATTGTTTTGCAAACTAAGTTGATATTTATACTAAATTAAAAAAGTTACACACAAAGTCTGTGTGTACCTGACACCTGACAATGAAAAAAAAAAGGGGGGGTGCTTGCTTCTTTTATACTGACGCCGAAAGCTCACGTCTGGGCCACACTTCTTTATATAAAGACGCTGATGGTCTCACGTCTGACATCTAACTAACATTGAACCCTTATATATGGTGAGAAAATTCTAATATTGTCAAATTGTGGTTTTTTTTAAATATATCACATTTTCATGGGTAAGAATGTAATGAATTGAAAAGCTTGAAATTGATTTGATCGACTTGACTATTCCCAATAACGGAAAATAATTTAGTTAAAATGTAATGGCAGAAGGTTCTTTAAATTATTCCGGTAATATAAGTATTGCTGGTTGCTGACTAGCAAATTCAGAGTGAATTCTTTTGGAGTTGTACTGTATAAACGTGCATTCAACTACTATCAAGGTAAGCTCTAGGCCATGGTATGGTATAGCACCACGGAGGTTTCATATATCGGATACTGGAAAATATGAACACAAAAGCGCCATCGTAGTTAATCAGAGATTAAAGGCTCTTCTTCCCAGAACATAGCGTATCTGGTCAAGTGATTTCTTGTTTGCTATTTGGCTATGGATTGCGTGATATGTTGTTTCAAGGCAACACTTGTTGGTATCATTGGCCTTGAGGGGGTTATACCGTAGTAAAACGAAGGTGAATGGCCATGACAATCAAGCATTTAATCCAACTTTTGTTAGCATTAATTTATATAAGGATTTTATCATAGGGAGGCGAAGGTGCAATACCAAAATAGTATTCAAGCATCTAGCCCAATACATGATAACAGCGATTTTAAAAGTGGTTTTACCGTAGCGAAGCCAAAATGTAAAGCCTTAGTGTTTAAATAGCATATTCGCTTTCTCATTTCCATTACCATTATCAGGCTTACCGACTGTTTAGGATATAGATCATCTCTGAGAGGCAAATGTATTAGGCGTTATATATTACATAAGAGGATCTGAGAATGAGCTGAGATGCATAGTAGAAGTGAGAGGTCTTTATTCAAGCAGCACGAAGGAACATGAGTGGTGCCATCAAATGGCTAATCTATATCCTGGTTCCTAGAGAGTGGTAGCCTATGGCCTTTCGTCCCTGGAAGTGGGTTTCAATTCCGACAAATGTTCTTCCGTCAAAGCTATTAGGAAGAACATTCTATCCTGGATCATCTTTGTCGTTTATCCTTGACTGGTGGTTCATGAGTTCTGATGCAGCACATCCTCGTTACTGGTTCAAGGCTTATACAATTATCCCGCATTCAAGATCAAGGTCCTATTGCTGCGGCACTGTCAAATAACTATAAATACCTTTGATATCTACACCAGTTTTGATCCCTATTCAATCTTGGAATAACATAATAAATATATTCAGTTCTAATTGTATTTACTCTGTCTATATTTCGCTATTCTAAACAACCGACAACATAATAACGCATCAAGGTTTACATGAGTTAGTCTCACCGAAATTGTGGAACACATCCACTATTATCTGCATTCCGACAGTTCATCCAGTTACCAGATTTAGATATAAACTATATGTACACCGGATTAGATGTACAGTACGATATCGATTTATACTATAAGAAGATATGGACTTCAGATACGCTAGTACTATAAGATTCATACTGATGTATCATTTCTAAACCGGATCTCCAAATGCGTAGAAACAAGCAGTTCAAGCACCGATCACATCAGATCATAAACTTTGACATGAAACAGGATTCAGTTACGATCCATATCATGGCATGTTCAGGATAATAGATTGGATCTATTATCCTATCACCCAAATCAACCCATCTAATACTTTATCCTCACATCAAATCCCTCAATTCGAATAGTATATAAACCCTCTTATTTTCAATGTAATAAACGATATTCTTTACTACCTGATTAATTTCATACTCCTTTTTATAAATAATTTATTTCTGATAAATCAGTAGCCAAGAGAAGGCGTGTGAAGCTATTTCAAGCGCTCAAAACGCTTTGTGGCATGAGATATTCGTGCTTGAAAATGGCTAGATTTGAACAGAATTCGACCTAAAACG
This sequence comes from Mucor velutinosus, assembly GCF_035048745.1. Classification (NCBI taxonomy): domain Eukaryota; kingdom Fungi; phylum Mucoromycota; class Mucoromycetes; order Mucorales; family Mucoraceae; genus Mucor; species Mucor velutinosus. The sequence goes on along the minus strand of NW_027041905.1, from coordinate 3,608,532 downwards.
ACGGTGTAGTGGGTTGCGTTGCCAGAAGAGTAAGTGCATTACAATTCGGTCTAATGTCCCTGATGTTCTGCATTGTACGGAGCTCAATCTCTAAGTTATCGATGCTTTTATTCTTGCAGTGAAATCAGGTTTGAATAGATTTCACAAAAAAAATAAATAAAGCAATAGTAAAATACAATAGAAATCAACTGTATTTTATTTGTGTATAAAATGAACTGAAGATCCTGGAATTGAGTAAAAAAAAAGAAGAGTATTTATACACTTGCAACTGGTTTGTAGAATTAGTGATGTTAGAGAGCAATAGGTGCTGCTACTGCGATATCTGGCAAATGTTGTTGACGTTTGATTTAAAGTGGTAATCAATGCAAGAGCACTGGCCATAAGGGTTGATTTGAGTAACCTTGATGGGCTTGGGTGAGCTATCGTCATAGCATGGTTTAATGTAACCTTGATGGTTTAAAGTGTGATATTTGTTATTGAAGTATGGAACCTGTGGAATTTGAGGCTTTATAGACTAAAATTCATGGAAAAAAAAAAGCATAAAAAAACAGTAAAGTCAACTTGATAAAGGTAAGTTTTATTATCAAACTGACAGGTGTAAAGTAAGCTGAAGTTTCTCTACTGGCCAGGTAGATGATCCTTCTTATATACTATAACAATGGATAAAAATTCTGTTAATTAGATTGACAAATACTGTAAATAACTAAAATCATACAAATAAATGTATCAGTGAATTATCAGTTTATCATTCTGTGCAAAATTAAGACGATCCTTTATTGAATGAATTGTGTGGTCCCATTTATATCTTTGTGAATAATGTCAAATCCTGAGGTGTAAAGTCAAGTGTGATGATCCAGTAGATTGTCGTAAATGATATGTGTAAATAATCTACAGTTACGTGTAATTGTAACCGCTCTTATGTCATTGAATTAAATGGTATTGTTTCAGTAATAGTCATCCTACTAGTTGACTATTTGATGGGTCTTGATGTGCGTGTAGACTGTAGTTTGATGTGCGTTTAGTAGTGTATGTAAAAACCGATGAGATGTTGATGTGTTGTATTAGGTGTAATATAATGGATTATGGTGTGAAATGCATCAAATGAAAATAAGAAACCAAATTTACTGCTTTATTATGGCTTTTCACGTTTGCTTCCTTAGGGTTATTATACCTGTTTAAGGTCAAGGTTAGCAAATGTTGCCTTGACACCACAAATCACTTAATCCACAGCTAAGTATAGCAGGTATAACATCATTAAAATTAGATGCAGTGTGTTCTTGGGACAAGGGCTTGCAGTCTCTAATTTGCTACTACGACGCTTTTATGTTCAAGGCTTCCAGTATTTATTACTTGCCCATTCATCTCGCTACGCTCGATGTCGGCGTCGCCCTGCGGGCTCTCATCGAAGCCGTTTTAAATCAGACATTATAACATTTTGGTATATCAAGTAGATTTTAAACAATTTATTATTAGTTAGTAACAGAAAGGTTGTATCAGAGCCAGGAGGAGGAGAGGAGGTATCTCCCTTAGTATCCTTTTTGCTTACGCTGATATTAAACAAAGCCTATTATTGGGACAATGCGAAAGAAATTCAAATTTTATGCAGTATTTGTATATCACAAATGCCATTTTTTGATAATAGAATTGTCATATTATTCACTGCTGCTGATGCTCTTAATAAGATGGCGACATAAAGCTGGTCATAAGTAAATAAAGGACTTGTGTAAGATCTACAGCGACTTTTTTGAGATGTTGACATTGCAAAAGGCTCGCTTGTAACAAAAGCACCCAAAAAAGTATTTGGGTTAAGCAATAACCCTTTCAATTCCATGATCCCCATTTAATCAACATCGCAATCATCATTATCATCAACAGAAAGGCATTTAGGTCAGCCATCAGCAATGCCGCCGCCAAAATTAATTCAACCTCAGCTTTTTTTTTTCTGCTCAAGATTGGACAGATCTCGTCTTTTTTCGACTTCTTTAATCTATTTTTTGGTATTCGACTATATGAACTGTGATGATCACCCTACGCTTCCTAATACATTCTTGAAGTACTTTTCAAGGCGCTTCCGACGGTGCTAAATGTAATAAGTGTTTTGATTGAAACTATTGAGCAATTCAATAAAATTTGAAATGAGGTTTTTAGCGAAAATAGCCATATTTTGTATATGAAAGCCTCATAACAGTGGTTTCAGAGGTTGCTCTGGATCGAGAAAAGCATTTTAATTTGATATATGACATAGTAAAATTCTTTATTTTCAAAACGAAAAATGCGATCCTTTGATTTTCGTAAAAAACCATGAGGGGTACCTCATGCTTTTTGGTTGATTTTTGGCCATATTTTTTAGGTTCTCAAAAGGTTGAGCAAAGGTGTCAGAAAGTTACTACTACTTAAGTGCAATTGTTTGGCGTTATTCCGGTGGCTCAGGAAGGTCTACATGTCAAGATATGAAGGCTTGAAAACTGTCCAATTTGGTTATGTTTTGCTTTATGGCTTTTATTTACACGGCATGAACCGCATCTTTAGTAGCTAAAGTCGTCTGGAAGGGCAGTTCTGCAACCTGTGCAGCTTGTAATTTTAACAGGAGACATATTGATTTTGTAAGACTAATTCATGCGAATTTTGATGCCCTATGTTGCTGGTAAGCTTATTATTAACAATGCAAATGAGAACCCAAACTTGCTGCTTGAACACTATGGTTGTACACCTTTGCTTGGCTACGGTAAAATCGATTAGGACTAATATTAACAAATGTTGAATTAGATGCAATATCACTACACTTGACGACGGTGTCACCCTGCGGGCTGCCGCCGTAGACATTCCAAATCATTAACAATAATAAACACTGCTATATATATGTAGATTTTAAACAATCCATTATTAATAAAGAAAGAGAGGAATCGAATTTACTACTTAGATACTACGATTTTGCATATTCGCTTCGCAACAATCAAGCCCTCGTATAGATCAATACTATGAAAGGCTGGGCTGGATTATATGTGAATACAACACGTGGAAAGACATGGCTTACAGATTTACTGAGTTTATTAAAGATGCATGCATTGAATACCCCAAAGAGTAGCACACTTTATTATGTTGCCTTTGTTGCAGAAGCGGGCCCATACTGTTTAATTTTATTAATAGGATGCTATCTATTGCACGGCATGAGATAGTAAAACGATAACATACATGAAAATTTGTCTTTTAATACTATACGATACAATGTTTGCCATAATATTCATTAGATACTGTTTCTCAATCGCTTGATGACCGTGTGGAATATACAAAATAATCCAATCAGACTGTAGATAATAATCTTCATAAACTGCTACTGTAGTGGAATTAGGTTCTCGAAATTTTGTGGTACTATATTCGCTTTTACTATGCCATCGCGTTGTTGAACAGTTCGTAATATATGAATGTTATTTTGAATGTGTACTAGAGCTGATTCGTTTAAAAGTTACTGGCAGATAAATGTAAAATTATCAAAAAGTTTCCGCATAGAATGTTACAAAGTGTTTGTTATTTAATGGTGTTGTGAGTATAAGTAACAGATTTAGATAAATGTATATGTCTCAGCAGTATAAGTGAGAAAAAAAATAACCTTTATTATTTTTGATATTCATATTAACTATAAAAGTTACTAACAAAGTCTGTGTGCACCTGTGTCGTGTGTATAGGTATAGTTTTAGAGTAGACTTAGATAAATGTATATAAAAGAATAGAATTGAGATATAAGATAATCTTTATTGTTTTGCAAACTAAGTTGATATTTATACTAAATTAAAAAAGTTACACACAAAGTCTGTGTGTACCTGACACCTGACAATGAAAAAAAAAGGGGGGGTGCTTGCTTCTTTTATACTGACGCCGAAAGCTCACGTCTGGGCCACACTTCTTTATATAAAGACGCTGATGGTCTCACGTCTGACATCTAACTAACATTGAACCCTTATATATGGTGAGAAAATTCTAATATTGTCAAATTGTGGTTTTTTTTAAATATATCACATTTTCATGGGTAAGAATGTAATGAATTGAAAAGCTTGAAATTGATTTGATCGACTTGACTATTCCCAATAACGGAAAATAATTTAGTTAAAATGTAATGGCAGAAGGTTCTTTAAATTATTCCGGTAATATAAGTATTGCTGGTTGCTGACTAGCAAATTCAGAGTGAATTCTTTTGGAGTTGTACTGTATAAACGTGCATTCAACTACTATCAAGGTAAGCTCTAGGCCATGGTATGGTATAGCACCACGGAGGTTTCATATATCGGATACTGGAAAATATGAACACAAAAGCGCCATCGTAGTTAATCAGAGATTAAAGGCTCTTCTTCCCAGAACATAGCGTATCTGGTCAAGTGATTTCTTGTTTGCTATTTGGCTATGGATTGCGTGATATGTTGTTTCAAGGCAACACTTGTTGGTATCATTGGCCTTGAGGGGGTTATACCGTAGTAAAACGAAGGTGAATGGCCATGACAATCAAGCATTTAATCCAACTTTTGTTAGCATTAATTTATATAAGGATTTTATCATAGGGAGGCGAAGGTGCAATACCAAAATAGTATTCAAGCATCTAGCCCAATACATGATAACAGCGATTTTAAAAGTGGTTTTACCGTAGCGAAGCCAAAATGTAAAGCCTTAGTGTTTAAATAGCATATTCGCTTTCTCATTTCCATTACCATTATCAGGCTTACCGACTGTTTAGGATATAGATCATCTCTGAGAGGCAAATGTATTAGGCGTTATATATTACATAAGAGGATCTGAGAATGAGCTGAGATGCATAGTAGAAGTGAGAGGTCTTTATTCAAGCAGCACGAAGGAACATGAGTGGTGCCATCAAATGGCTAATCTATATCCTGGTTCCTAGAGAGTGGTAGCCTATGGCCTTTCGTCCCTGGAAGTGGGTTTCAATTCCGACAAATGTTCTTCCGTCAAAGCTATTAGGAAGAACATTCTATCCTGGATCATCTTTGTCGTTTATCCTTGACTGGTGGTTCATGAGTTCTGATGCAGCACATCCTCGTTACTGGTTCAAGGCTTATACAATTATCCCGCATTCAAGATCAAGGTCCTATTGCTGCGGCACTGTCAAATAACTATAAATACCTTTGATATCTACACCAGTTTTGATCCCTATTCAATCTTGGAATAACATAATAAATATATTCAGTTCTAATTGTATTTACTCTGTCTATATTTCGCTATTCTAAACAACCGACAACATAATAACGCATCAAGGTTTACATGAGTTAGTCTCACCGAAATTGTGGAACACATCCACTATTATCTGCATTCCGACAGTTCATCCAGTTACCAGATTTAGATATAAACTATATGTACACCGGATTAGATGTACAGTACGATATCGATTTATACTATAAGAAGATATGGACTTCAGATACGCTAGTACTATAAGATTCATACTGATGTATCATTTCTAAACCGGATCTCCAAATGCGTAGAAACAAGCAGTTCAAGCACCGATCACATCAGATCATAAACTTTGACATGAAACAGGATTCAGTTACGATCCATATCATGGCATGTTCAGGATAATAGATTGGATCTATTATCCTATCACCCAAATCAACCCATCTAATACTTTATCCTCACATCAAATCCCTCAATTCGAATAGTATATAAACCCTCTTATTTTCAATGTAATAAACGATATTCTTTACTACCTGATTAATTTCATACTCCTTTTTATAAATAATTTATTTCTGATAAATCAGTAGCCAAGAGAAGGCGTGTGAAGCTATTTCAAGCGCTCAAAACGCTTTGTGGCATGAGATATTCGTGCTTGAAAATGGCTAGATTTGAACAGAATTCGACCTAAAACGACGGTGTAGTGGGTTGCGTTGCCAGAAGAGTAAGTGCATTACAATTCGGTCTAATGTCCCTGATGTTCTGCATTGTACGGAGCTCAATCTCTAAGTTATCGATGCTTTTATTCTTGCAGTGAAATCAGGTTTGAATAGATTTCACAAAAAAAATAAATAAAGCAATAGTAAAATACAATAGAAATCAACTGTATTTTATTTGTGTATAAAATGAACTGAAGATCCTGGAATTGAGTAAAAAAAAAGAAGAGTATTTATACACTTGCAACTGGTTTGTAGAATTAGTGATGTTAGAGAGCAATAGGTGCTGCTACTGCGATATCTGGCAAATGTTGTTGACGTTTGATTTAAAGTGGTAATCAATGCAAGAGCACTGGCCATAAGGGTTGATTTGAGTAACCTTGATGGGCTTGGGTGAGCTATCGTCATAGCATGGTTTAATGTAACCTTGATGGTTTAAAGTGTGATATTTGTTATTGAAGTATGGAACCTGTGGAATTTGAGGCTTTATAGACTAAAATTCATGGAAAAAAAAAAGCATAAAAAAACAGTAAAGTCAACTTGATAAAGGTAAGTTTTATTATCAAACTGACAGGTGTAAAGTAAGCTGAAGTTTCTCTACTGGCCAGGTAGATGATCCTTCTTATATACTATAACAATGGATAAAAATTCTGTTAATTAGATTGACAAATACTGTAAATAACTAAAATCATACAAATAAATGTATCAGTGAATTATCAGTTTATCATTCTGTGCAAAATTAAGACGATCCTTTATTGAATGAATTGTGTGGTCCCATTTATATCTTTGTGAATAATGTCAAATCCTGAGGTGTAAAGTCAAGTGTGATGATCCAGTAGATTGTCGTAAATGATATGTGTAAATAATCTACAGTTACGTGTAATTGTAACCGCTCTTATGTCATTGAATTAAATGGTATTGTTTCAGTAATAGTCATCCTACTAGTTGACTATTTGATGGGTCTTGATGTGCGTGTAGACTGTAGTTTGATGTGCGTTTAGTAGTGTATGTAAAAACCGATGAGATGTTGATGTGTTGTATTAGGTGTAATATAATGGATTATGGTGTGAAATGCATCAAATGAAAATAAGAAACCAAATTTACTGCTTTATTATGGCTTTTCACGTTTGCTTCCTTAGGGTTATTATACCTGTTTAAGGTCAAGGTTAGCAAATGTTGCCTTGACACCACAAATCACTTAATCCACAGCTAAGTATAGCAGGTATAACATCATTAAAATTAGATGCAGTGTGTTCTTGGGACAAGGGCTTGCAGTCTCTAATTTGCTACTACGACGCTTTTATGTTCAAGGCTTCCAGTATTTATTACTTGCCCATTCATCTCGCTACGCTCGATGTCGGCGTCGCCCTGCGGGCTCTCATCGAAGCCGTTTTAAATCAGACATTATAACATTTTGGTATATCAAGTAGATTTTAAACAATTTATTATTAGTTAGTAACAGAAAGGTTGTATCAGAGCCAGGAGGAGGAGAGGAGGTATCTCCCTTAGTATCCTTTTTGCTTACGCTGATATTAAACAAAGCCTATTATTGGGACAATGCGAAAGAAATTCAAATTTTATGCAGTATTTGTATATCACAAATGCCATTTTTTGATAATAGAATTGTCATATTATTCACTGCTGCTGATGCTCTTAATAAGATGGCGACATAAAGCTGGTCATAAGTAAATAAAGGACTTGTGTAAGATCTACAGCGACTTTTTTGAGATGTTGACATTGCAAAAGGCTCGCTTGTAACAAAAGCACCCAAAAAAGTATTTGGGTTAAGCAATAACCCTTTCAATTCCATGATCCCCATTTAATCAACATCGCAATCATCATTATCATCAACAGAAAGGCATTTAGGTCAGCCATCAGCAATGCCGCCGCCAAAATTAATTCAACCTCAGCTTTTTTTTTTCTGCTCAAGATTGGACAGATCTCGTCTTTTTTCGACTTCTTTAATCTATTTTTTGGTATTCGACTATATGAACTGTGATGATCACCCTACGCTTCCTAATACATTCTTGAAGTACTTTTCAAGGCGCTTCCGACGGTGCTAAATGTAATAAGTGTTTTGATTGAAACTATTGAGCAATTCAATAAAATTTGAAATGAGGTTTTTAGCGAAAATAGCCATATTTTGTATATGAAAGCCTCATAACAGTGGTTTCAGAGGTTGCTCTGGATCGAGAAAAGCATTTTAATTTGATATATGACATAGTAAAATTCTTTATTTTCAAAACGAAAAATGCGATCCTTTGATTTTCGTAAAAAACCATGAGGGGTACCTCATGCTTTTTGGTTGATTTTTGGCCATATTTTTTAGGTTCTCAAAAGGTTGAGCAAAGGTGTCAGAAAGTTACTACTACTTAAGTGCAATTGTTTGGCGTTATTCCGGTGGCTCAGGAAGGTCTACATGTCAAGATATGAAGGCTTGAAAACTGTCCAATTTGGTTATGTTTTGCTTTATGGCTTTTATTTACACGGCATGAACCGCATCTTTAGTAGCTAAAGTCGTCTGGAAGGGCAGTTCTGCAACCTGTGCAGCTTGTAATTTTAACAGGAGACATATTGATTTTGTAAGACTAATTCATGCGAATTTTGATGCCCTATGTTGCTGGTAAGCTTATTATTAACAATGCAA